>NW_005871213.1:367296-516016 GCF_000147115.1 Myotis lucifugus | reverse complement strand
CCTTCCATAGCAGGGGAGGGGTATTCACGGAGAAAGCGTTCTCTATCTTTCTAATTATCTCCAGCACTGAATACATATCGATGCAAGTAAGCAGTCAATTACCACTGGAGCCAGACAAGCAGGCCAAATCTTGACTTTCCACCATCTATCAACAGCTCGTTCTTGGTCACTTAGAGAGGCTTATTGAAATTATCTACTGAAAGCCTTCACTTCAGGCTTAGTTTCTGTACAGAGAAGGATGTCCACATATTCATGAGGTGGAGTACTGCCCTCTCCTCCCTGGCCTCCTCGTGGGCTAAAGCAGGAGAAGATGTATATTCACTGACCCGGGGAAAAAGAGGGAGAGAATGATCATTCATTCAGGTTGGAGATTTCAACAAAAGTCTCGCCCGCAGAGCCCAGAGCAGTGACTTAGGGAACCTACACGGCCCCCGATTCTGAGGAATGGAGTTTGCCTTGCAGACCTTGTGATGAGATGAAGTCCCTCCCTGAAAAGTATGTCCCTGTCATCGCAGCAGAAAGGGGAAAACCACTTCGGAAATTCACATTATTCTAGGGAGGGAGGAGAAATCTCATTTTGGTTCTTTTGCAATAAATTGGTCTCTTTCATTTTCTTTTCCGCCAGTAGTGACAGATGATTACAAATTTGATCACACAAGCACGGGGCTGCTTCTAAATTATAACAGTGCCAGGAGAATGGGGGTGCTTCCTCCTCCACCCCCAAGGCAATTTGAGAACATGAACCATTGAAAGGAGTTGACTAGTTTTATAGAGACATGCCAACATTTTTCAATTAAATTGCACCAATCTGTGTTTTTAAATCTTTAATAAACACTTAAAACTGTATCTCATGATAGCATTATAAAATAACACAGGAGAACAGAGCAGGGGTTGAATGAAATGAGGTTGCTCTGAGAGCAAGAAGCCAGTGAATGAAAAAAAAACAAACACATTGGTAATAAAAATGAAAAAAGTGTAACCGAAAGGAATAATATTTACCATTCTGCCTCAGGCTACTGATATCCACGACTTTAGATACTCTTTCTTGACATGGGTGTAAAGTAAATGTAATGGAAAATTTTTAAAGGCTGAAGGGAAAGATCGTAGGTTATGAATTTGCGAGCTTTCTCTCAATGTTTTTATTTTTTTATTTTTATGGGCAGATAGCACTCTCAGTGAGGAACACAAAGGCTTTACACCACGGGCACTCCTCGAAATCGCCAGCGGGAAATATCAGGGCGAATGGGAAGAACAATTGTATTGGCTTGGTCCTATCACAGTTCCAACCCAGCCCGAAAGGCTGCTGTGGGGAGAGCATTACCAATTGTTGAGAACCTGCCTGACACAAATGGTGTGAGAAGGGCAAATCCACTCTCCCTGCACAGACATCTGTCTTCTCCTTCCCTTGGGCCTTGGCGCCCCTGACCCTCCAGCCTTGGGAAACCGCAGGGTTTACCTCACCCCGGATATATTCCATCCTTGTATTGCTTATATTAACACTGTATAGTCAACCTTATATCACATCAGTCACTCCATATTCCTTATACTGACATTTCAAAGGAGAACAGAATAGTTATTTGGCGGGTTAAATGAGAGAACCGAGCCTGGGACAGTGTTGCTCAATGGTTGGGCATCCTCCCCTATACTGAAAGGTTGTCAGTTTGATGCCCAGTCAGGGCACATTCCTTGGTTGTGAGCTCAATCCCCGGTATGGGGGTGCGCAGGAGGCAGCTGAACCATGTTGCACTCTCACATCAATGTTTCTCTTCCCTTCTCCCTTCCTCTCTCTCTAAAAATCAATAAAATTTTAAATGAGAGAACCCAAAAAAAAGGACACAGCACGTAGTTTGGATTACTCAATGGCTATAAGTTTATTTAATTTTAAAGACTTTAATATATGCTTAAACACAATAATAAATGAATTCCTCGATCTATGGTTGTATATTTAATACAACATTATTAGATCCATGACTGCATGGAAAACATTACTGTCCTGTTGGAAAGATAGCAGCCTTTCCCAATTGTAAGCTTCCAGGTAACTTCCCATCTGTCCTCTCCGGCTAGAAACAGACTTTGCTATTTCATGACTCCATTTCTATGATTAATTGAGACTTCATTTGTCTTTGTTATTTCTTTCAAAGTTCTCCTGTGCTGTATAAATGCTGACATATCTTGAGTGGAGGGAAAATAATTGGAAGTGTGTTTTCCCATTAGCTACTTTTTCTCATTTTAAAGATAAGAAACTAAATTCCACCTACAGGTAAAGCAAGAGGAGTAACTCTTTTGGTGTTAAAATGAGGGCTATGTAAGTGACAAAACCAAGAATGTGGAAGGGAGCATGAAAGAAAAAGCAGGAAGTGTGACAATCCTATATAATAAAAGTGTAATATGCAAATTGACCAAGTGGCAGAATGACCTTTTGGTGGGGGGCGGGGCCAGTGAAGAGATGCGCCAGCCCAGCCAAGGCGGGTGCCACCAGGCAGAGGGAGGGGACAGGCACAGGTGGTGGCAGATGCGGTAGTGACCAGCAGTGGGGTGATGGGGGCTGGCACCATCCCCTGATCACCTGCCTGGTTGCCTACCACAGAGGGAGGCCACAGGTGGTGGCAGATGCGGGGCGATATGGGGCAGGGCCAGCCACTCTCTGTCCCCAGATCAGCCCACGGGGGTTGCCTCCTGCAGAGGGAGGCCAGACTGCAGCTTAGCCCATTCCCCACTCCCCATGGGGAGTGGGCCTAAGCCATCTGTTGGACATCCCCTGAGGGTTCCCAGACTACAGACTGTGAGAGGGCACAAGCCAGGCTGAGGGACCCGCCCCTCCCTGCCCAGTGCATGAATTTGCATGCACTAGGCCTCTAGTCAGAGAATAATGGAGAAAAAAATCAGAAGAAAATGGGGGCAATCCAGTTTAAAACCGGCTACCTCCTGCACACCCCAACTGCTATTTAGATGATGTGTTCCTTCTGAGGATGGACAGGAATGTAAGAATTTTAAAACTGGGCACATACTGCATAGAAACAGTGTCTGAAGCCAAATAGCAAGGTGGCTAAGTGCAGGGCTGAGACACAAACTCCTGGACCGGTATGGGCTAAGGGCCAATTGCCTATATCTTCCAAATCCCACCTTCCTCATCTATGACATGGGCATTATAATAGCTCCCATGTAATTTCATGGTGAAGCTTGATGAGGTAACACATCTGAAGTGATTAGTCAAGTCCCCCATGCATATTAGGTGCCTAGAGGAGGAGGGGAGGAGAGAACAGGCTGCCTGGGGCTGGGGAGGGAGGTGGATGTCCAGGTGACAGAGCAAAGAGGGGGGCTGCAGAGAGCTCTGTTTAAATGACGAGCAAGAGCATTTTGATTGTGTTTCTAATCCCATCCTTCATCCTTATTCCCTTCCCTGCAGAGAAGCAAGTATAGTATGACTTTGTAGAGGCGATTTCTTTCGGCATCAACATTAAGCTCAGGTTTTACAAAGCAACCAATGGAGTTTATCGTGCTTTACAGCACCACACTCCCAGAGCCCAATAAAAAAGACCATCACCGTTACCAATAGAGCTTTAAACTTGACAGGGTGGATTTTGCACACGGTAACCTATTTGATTGTTAACCAGCAAGGGTTGCAAGGTAGCCTATGATCAGCACAGGGTAGATGAGGACACAGGGCTTGGGGAGAAGAACTGCCTTAGGTAACAGCCTGGGTTGTGCCTCAGTCCAGTCCCCCCACATCCAGAGCCTCTGCACACACCCAAGGGTCCGCCCTTCCCATTTGTCCTGTTTAATGTCCACTCTCCCTAGATTCAGAGAACGCATTTCTGGGAGGACTTACCACCCAGACCCATCACTTACTTCCTTTGAGATCCTTAGTCCCTTCCGTCACCATTAGTATCACACTGAATGAAGCATCCCCCTAACTTGTCCAATAATCCACCCTGGCACATGATTTCCTTTAAGAGAAGGAACATGAAGGCAGAACAGGAAAAGGAGAGGGCATATCCCCCACCCAAAGCAGAGGGTGGTGTGGAATTGTTCACGGTCACTGAGCTAGAAGAGCTTGGGGTTGTTTTTTTTGCATTTTTTTTACTTTCAACATGTATATATATTTTATATATATATATATATATATATATTTCAGAGAGAGGAAGGGAGATGGAGAGAGAGAAAAATCAATGATGAGAGGGAATCATTGATTGGCTGCCTCCTGCACACCCCACACTGGAGATCAAGCCCACAACCCCAGGCATGTGCCCTGACTTGGAATCGATTCATGACCTTGTGGTTGATAGGTTGACGCTCAACCACTGAGCACACCAGCCGGTAGAAGCTGGGGTTTAATGTCACACTGGCTCCTTCATCTGTTCCTGAGCTCAGCCGTCACCACTGAGTACGCTTTGCTTGTGCTAAGACTTGGATATTGTTCGCTCTCTTTCCCCCACGGCCCAGCTTGGGGAAGGTGGGGAAAGAAATTATGAGTGCTTGAGACAGATCTCTTCACCAAGTCCTGATCCAACAGCAAGGCTGGGACTCATCTTGATGGGATGGTGATGATAACAATACTCTGAGTTCTGTCACATTCGTTTTTGTCACTTTAACTTTACCACAAACTTGTGAACTGGGGACTGAGCCCTGCCAGACCCCAAAGGCTACTTCAGAAAACGGAGTAGAGAGACTGACATCTTAGACTCAAGCAAGGTTGCTTCACGTTGGTTGGCTATTGAGCTAGCGATCAAATGAAACAAAGAGTAATAAGGAGGCCAAGGAGACAAGGGAGCTGGAACTGGGGTCAGTCTTTGGAGTCTTCTAATCTCAAAGGGGTGGCCCCAAGCTGAGTTGTTTTGTTGTTTTCAGAAACCTTCTTAGGGTCAGGTTGGAGGATCCCAGAAACAGGGCCTGGTCGGGGGGCGGGGGGGCGGTGGATGTGTTCTTGTCAGTCTTCCAGGGTCCTCTCTAGTAGAAAATTCACTAAAAAAATAAATTAAAAAAAATCACTGCACTGAAGTTTATACTTTAAGTGGATATTTGTTTTAACATCATTGGATCTACTTAAATTTCCCCTGTAGTAGTCTGAACCCTAGATACAATGGTATGTTTATTTCTTTAATTTATTTACAATAGAGCCTGGACCAAATGAGTTACAAAAACGCAATGACAAAGATTATGTTTTCTTCATCTGCTTTCTTGAGACATGCTCTATAGATTTCCTCTCCTCTTCCCATTGATACTATTTTAGACACCTGATGTCCAGTCACTTTTCATTTATAGGAATATCTCCTCCTTGAAAATTAAGGCTTTCTAGATTCAGTAAAATCCAAAATATGTGAAGAAGCCAAAAACAAGAGAGCATAGTCAAAGGGCCAGTACACACAGGGGAAATAGTTAAGGCCACTATTATCAGCGATGTGCAATCAATGTAACAATAACATCTCTTTTTACCTTTAAAACACATAAAAATGTTTAATGCTCTGTAATACACAGGAGTGTCAGGAGTGCAGCCAAAATATCTCGTACGTTGTGATCGAGCTATGAATCCCTACAGAGGGTTTAGACAAGAGTCAAGCAACATCCCTGGAAATACAAAATTCAACATATTTCCTTTGACCCTGCAATCTTACTCCTGGGAATCTAGTCCACAAAATGAAAGTGCAGATATGTCAGGGTGTACATAATGGGCTTGTTACTAGAACATTGTTTTGTGGAGAGAAAAATTAGAAAGCCAGTGAGATCCCATCCACTGGAGATTGTGGGAATAAATCATAAATCATGCCACTGTCACTGCAGGAGTGTTGTATAGCATGTAGTCATTAAAGCAAGAAGAAGGACGGTGTATACAGCCTCGCTATGAAAAACAAGTAAATAGCAAGGAATTTATAAGCCTCAAAGTATGTACACACACACACACACACACACACACACACACACACATTAGTTTGTTTACCTAAGTGATCTGTGAACTATCTGGTTTGCAAGTTTGGAGTTTAGAGGACAGAAACGGGAGAGGAAAGTTCAGTGAAAGTCACAGACAGTAAAACAATAATAGTAGCAGTGTGTATACTACTATTTCACTAGTCCTTATAGGTAATTACATTTGGGTATAGGCAAGGTTCAAATGGAAACAGATATGGGCTTGTACAGATACCTGCACTTAGTGAATCCTAATTAGTTCCAAAATGTTGGAACAGAAAGAGAGAAAAATCAGTAAAGCAAGTCCCACTCTCTATCCCAGCAACCCAATTCTATAGGAAGGTTTTTCTCTGTTAAAGTGCTGTACGTGGCTGGGAGGGGCCAGAATCAAGTGGGCAAGTCCCCTATTTTCCTATTGACCCCTCCACCCTGCCCCCGCCCCTCCCCAGGCCTTCACTATTACCTGTGTCCATGGGTTATACATATAAGTTCTTTGCTTAATCCCCCGCTCTGCCCTGCCCCCCACATACACCTTCCTCTGAGATTCCTCAGTTCCATGCTTCCATGTCTCTGGACCTATTAGTACCTTTTGAATAGCTCCAATATTCCCTGGGCCAACCCAGTGCCTGAGATCTGTCTTTTCTGTCTAGATTCCATAGTTTAATGGCTTTTTACAAAATTACCTTTTCCTCCAACCGTCCAACGTGTTTCATGCTGTATTAAGTAGAGCTCTCAAAAGTTCTTGCTTCTGAAAGAATGTCTAGCTGTCAAAAGAACTACATAAATGTGTCAGAAATACTCCAACTCAAAGCTTGACTGTGGGATTATTAAGGCTCTCTTCTGCACCTGGGAAAAGTTTTATGCTTTATTATTCGTATTCCTAACCTGAATGGGGATTCCAGGAATCCATCCCGTCTGTCATTGGGATTATCAACTAAGCGTAACCATTCCACCATTACCTTTATTTCTTAAACAACAAAAAGGTCATGATCAGTTGTCATTGCAGTTACTGATAGAAGTGTAGTTTCTTGCGTACTGTTAATATTTTAGTTTTTAATGGAACGAGAAAACCTTTTTGGAATCTTATATTGTCACTCATACATTTGACTTAGCATCTTAGAGAAATACCTTTGTACTTGTCTTTGTGGTTTTTCAAATATTGAGGAAATTCTGGGAAGTAAGACCCATTTCCTCCTGAATTCCCGGAAACAATCAATGTTGGGGCATGTCTGAAATCTGTCCGATTTCGGTCCTCAGAGCATGTCAGTCATGTCCATGTCCATCATGTGATACAACAGAGCTGCAGCAGCCCCGTGGCGGGAGAGCCTTTCCCAGGGTTTTGCTAATAAATTACAAGTTTATGTCCAGTGCGTTTTTACTCTTTATGACAAGAGAGAGAATGTGTTTATGGTAGAGAGGAAGCAGCACTAGTTAGATGAGCAGCGGAAGAGACAGAGGAAAATAACTTTTCTTAAAACTTTTCCCACGATGAAAGAGATGAAACATATATATAAATCTGAAAATTAATTCTCACCATCTATGTTTTTTGCAAAAGTGGCCTGGTTCACATGAGAAGGAAGGAAATCCGACCATTCACTACAACATGCATGAATCTTAAGTCGGACAAAGAAAGACAGATACTTCCTATCACTCACATGTTCCAACTAAAACAGGAGAACTTGTAGAAACAGAGACTGGCATGGTTATTACCAGTGTCTGGGTGGAGGTGGGGAGTTGAGGAGATGTTGGTCCAAGTGTTCAAGTTTCCAGTTAGAAGATAAGTTGTGATACAATCAACAATACTGTGGTATACTTGAAAGTTGCTAAGAGAGTTAATCTTAAATGCTCTCACCACACACACACACACACACACACACACACACACACACACACACACGTAGTCCTGGCCTGTGTCACTCAGTTGGTTGAGCACCATCCCATGCACCTAGAACAGCCGTGGGCAAACTACGGCCCGCGGGCCGGGATCCGGCCCGTTTGAAATGAATAAAACTAAAAAAAAAAAGACCGTACCCTTTTATGTAATGATGTTTACTTTGAATTTATATTAGTTCACATAAACACTCCATCCATGCTTTTGTTCCGGCCCTCCGGTCCAGTTTAAGAACCCATTGTGGCCCTCGAGTCAAAAAGTTTGCCCACCCCTGACCTAGAAGTTGCCTGTTCGATTCCCAACCAGGGCACATGCTCAGGATGCAGACTCCATCTCCAGTAGGGGGCATGCAGGAGGCAGCTGATAGATGAGTCTCTCTCTCTCTCTCCCCCTCTCACTTCCTCTCTCTCTAAAATCAATGAAAACGTATTTTAGAGGGGGAAAGGGTAACTATGTAACATGGTGAAGGTATTTAACTCTACTGTGGTAATCATATTGTAAAATGTAAGTGTATCTAATCAACAGTTGTACACCTTAAACCTTAAACTTCACAATATTACATGTCAATTATATCTACTTAAAGCTGAGAGGAGTGACATAATTCAAATGACTATTTTTTGCAAGCATAAAACAGTTGGGATAGCAATGGTATTGGCTACCATTTATTAAATTCCTATCAAGTAGCAGTCATAGTACGAACTTTTAAAGTTATGTCACTTTCATTCTCACACCTCATAGAATTGCTATGCTATGTGTGTTAATTGCCCCATTACAAATGATTAGAGACTTAGGGACAGTGATTTGCTTCAAGTCAGACAGGAGCAGGCACAGCAGCCTGGATTAAAATCTCACCTGTCGGAGCTCACCTGTGTGGGAAGGAGTTGGTTGTTAGGGTTTGGGGAGGGGTAGGGCCAGCTGTGATAGGAGCCTAGGGCTGTGTCAGCCCTCTGTCCAATGCAATGCCAAATCGACAGCAGGAATCTGTACTAATAATAGCCTGGGTGGTCATCACACCCTCACACCGTGATGCCCTCATGCTGTCACAATCCCACAATCCATCACCAGGAGGTTGTGTGCACAGTGGGCGCATGCGGGTGGGCGGGGACTTGACACTGCATGTGTGGCGCGGAGGCAGGGCCCGGTGGCCACTCCACATGCCCAGGCTTGGGGGTCCTGTGGCCCTGAGCACCACAGAGGCGGGGCCCAGCGGCCACTTCGCGCAGCGAGGCCTGGGGGTCCTGCGGCCCCGGCTCCGGCCTACCTCTTTGAGCAATCCATCAAAGAGCCCGGATGGGTGGGCGGGGTCTACCTCTTTGTGGTGATTGATCGAGGGGCTCCTGCAATGTAAGAGGGAACAGGCCAGGCTGGGGGACCCCCACCCCCGCCAAGTGCACAAATTTCGTGCACCGGGCCTCTAGTAAAATAATATTTGTCAACCATTACCACCTTTCATAGAATCAATATTTGAGTTTTCATGCGGGAAGATAGCTGAGGCAAATCTCAGCTTTAACACAAATTGTGCTTCACAATATTGAAAGCACTTCTGTTACGGGATCTCATTGCCTCATAACAGTGCATGAAATGAGCTGAGATTCTGAATCCTCATTGTTCAAGCAAGAGGGAGCATCTCAGAGGGACTTAGTGGTTTCCAAGTATTACACAGTTAGAAAGGAGCCAAGCCTGGGAATCTTAACAACTACTTAGTCCAAGCCCTTGTCTGGGGGAAAGATGGACATTTTCCTGGAAGGAAATGAATGTTCTCAAGTCACAGTGCCGCTTAGGACTGACTACAGCCCTCAGCTCCTTCTCCTTGCTGAGGAAGACTGTATTATAGTCAGGAACAAGCATTTATTGTACATGTATCATGTACTCTGACCCCATTCTCATCTCTTCCTGTGGGTCATGGAATCTACAGTGTGTAAAGGAGGTACCTCCCCATATTGATCCCTCCTGTGTTAGAAACTCATTGTCAAGGTCTGGGCAGTTCTCTTCCCTTGTCAGTCCTCACCAGGGCAGACAACGCTGCCAGGTGGGCCCAAAGTGAGTTGGAAGAAGAGAGCTTGGCTATGAGACCCAGGCATATACAGGACAGAGCTGGGCGTGTGGGAAAAAGGGGGGTATGGATTATGAGACAGGACATCCATGCTATCCAGGCCCCAGAAATACTAAGGGTGGGCCTAACACTACCATGGACAAGGCGCCGTCGCAAAGGGATAAAATAGCTGTGTGCGTTGTGTCCTGTTTTCTATCAGCAAGAAGGGGTTCTCTGGAAATTCTCTAATCTCCCTAACTTCTGACCCCCTGTTCTTACATAGTATACAACATCGGAACACTTGTCACACTGTAGTTCGTGTTTTCTTCTTCATCCTTGTGTCTTCAGCTAAACTGTGAGCTCGCCAGCCACAGGGAGTGCCCTTCAGAGCACAGACATCATTAACGTAGGCATTCATCATGGCCAGTTTCTGGGAGGCTGTTCTCTGCCACGTTTGGTGCGAAGTCAGAAACAGGAAAGAGATGCGTTCCTGTGGCAGATTCAATCACTGTCCTTCCTTCCAGCTCACTGACTCATGCGGACCCTGCACACGTTAATCACATGCTGTTGTAAACACTAATGTTTTTCTTGTCCAGTACATCATGATTGACCTGAAGGAAATGCATTTGGAGATCAGAGTTGAGCTTTAAGAAGAGTTTAATAGACACGCTCGTGGGAAACTCTGGCTCTCAGGCTTGGGATTCAGTGTGTCCAAAGGTGAGCAGAGACAGGAAGGAAGTATTTTAGCAAATTAGGTTCAATATCATCAACAATGGAAGTGGAAGAGAAAATGTGCAAATCCTATCACTTTGTGAAAGACAAAGCGGTAAAAAGAACTGAGTAGCATAAGCAAATAATTAGTGCTTGATACATGTAAACATCCATTCTCTCTCTCACTCAAGCACAATTCTACCACCGGTCTTGCTAAGCTTGTTTCCTGTAAAATGGATGGAAATAATTGGACTTACTGTATAGGTTATTCACATGGGAGAGAATTGAATAACATGGCACAACGGCTGAAAACAAAAGATTTATCAGTTCAGAAGCGTTGTGCACATATTGACTATCATTTAGAATTTGTCGCTGGTGAATGCTGACATCAATAATGATTTGCATATCTATTCCTATCTCCTCCCAAATGAAATTGTACCCAGTGGGTTGGAACCAAAGGATGAAGAATGATCCCAATACCCAACGGATGAACTCTGATCACATATCCGGAAACTTGCGTCACAGCATCATTTTCAGAATATGACACTCACTTTGCTGGAGGCAAAGAAATTCCCTAGTGAAGCCATGCGAGTCTTGGTTTAGAGCAATGGAGCCAGGAGAAGTCTAGTTTTGCCACAGAAAATAAGGGGGTCCCCTCTCAGCCCAACACAAGACCCCAGTACCACGCATCACTCTGAGCCAACCCCCTGAGAACCTCTCCATTGGCTGGGCCAACAGAGAAAAACAGAAAATATTCCTTCCCAAGTCAGCTCCCCGTATGACCACAAAGAATAGATCAGAACTCACGAGGCAGCTCCTGATGGATCCGGGTGGTTCTGCTAGAGAACTCGTATTGTTTATTTCACATCCAACTTCATACTCCTGAATCGGCGCTGTGCTCCACCTAGATCTGTTAGACACCCTGGGCTGTGTGGCTTATGTCCATGTGTCTCTCTGCATGAAGGAAACACTAGTGGTTCATAGACCACATATTGGTTCATAGACCGATGCTCAACTACTGAGTGATGCCAGCCAGGCCACAAACTGTTATTTTAGGAAAAGTGGACCCAGCCTTTACAGCACCTCCCCTGCCTCCGAGGAAGAATCGTGTGTGACTCTCATGTCCTGTCACATCTGGACTGTGAGTCTGTGAGGAAGAGCCGCTAACTTGCAGTTGATTCTGTGCATCTGCAACAGAGAAGACGGGTTGACTTGAGAAGAATGCTCACAGGAACAGCCGCTGTGTATTCAGCAGTAGATGGCATAGATTAAGGAAACTGCACCTATTGAGAAGAGAGCCTGGGTCTCAGTCCAAAGGAATTTCCACTCATAAAAGGGGAAGAGTTCCCAAAGTTCCCAAAGGATACTTTGAAGAGTGAGAAGAAAATTAGGAAAGGATTGTGTAAGTGAACACAGAAAGAAGACATATTTCAGAAAGGAACATGTCCAACTGTGTTGACTGCTGCTGAAGATCCAGCCAAATAAGAAATAAAAGGCGTATGTTTGCTTTAGAAGTGAGGAGTGCATGGGGACCTCAGCCTGAGGACTTTGGTTGAGTAGCCGAGGCAAAAGTCAGACTGGAAATGGCTTCAGACAAAAAGGAAAAATCAACAAATGGCGGGGGCGGGGGGTACAGGGAACGCTGTGCTGAAGGTTGGCTGTGAAGGAGAGGAGAGAGCTGAGGTAATGTCAGCAGAATCCATGGGAGATGGCAGAGCCCTGATGCTGAAGGGAAAGGCCTGACAGAGAAAGGTGTTTTGATCATTAGAGCAGAGAGAAGGGAAAACTTATAGAGAAAGTTGCCCCCAAAAAGCTGGAGGCATAGGATCCAGAACTTAAGCAAAAGGACTAACATTTGCACAAAAATAAAATAGACGCGAGGAGATGTGTAGTTGGCAGGGCTGGTGTGCTAGGGCTGGCCTTGGAAAGAATGGGAAAGAGAGAAAAGATGGTTGCAGGCTTGGGGAAGTCATTTTGACACCAGGATGTCATATGTGAATGCAGGAATATAGGAGACTATCGATGCATGAAATGGGTAGAGTGGTGACAAGTGTCCCAGGTGTGAGTGTAAAACAAATGAGGTCATTTCTTCATTATTAAGATAACACAATTAATTTCTGACTGTGTTAGAATGAGCTGAATGCTCCTCATTGGAGAAGTTTCTGTTTCTCAGTATGGCAGTATTATACATTGCGGACCAGTAGTTTTATGCTAGCTTTACCCAGTGGCCAGATAAGTTTCTATTGAACAAGTACAAAAAACGTTTTACATAAATGTTAAAGGCACGCTTTAAAATTAAATACCCATTGCATTTTGAAGTTATTTATTGCATGTTCATATGAGCTAATATCTTTTTAAAGTATGATACTTTGTAAAACACTATGTAATATGAAAACACGGGAACTCTAGTGACCCATCCGCAATGTGTTAAGACCTCAATTCCTTTTGTAGCTTTAAATTATCACTGTACCACAGAAGCAGTCCCTCTCTATGCTCTGCATGAATTGCTTTTCCTGTAACTTTTACTATCAGGTATCTAAGGTTTTGATTCAGAAGCTGTACCAGATAGTATAATAGAATAGCATTTTCTAAACAGCATGGTGGCTTCAAGGAAAAAAATGGTTCTATTATATCATACAACGCAAGTCTTTATTTCTGATTTGCTGCATTTACCATAAAATGACAGTTGATACTTGACATATTCAACTAAATGTATATATTCAATTATTGTAAACTAGAGGCCCAATGCATGAAATTCGTACACTCGGTGGGGGAGGGAGGTGTGGAGGTCCCTCAACCCGGATTGTGAGACGGCACAGGCCAGGCCGAGGGACCCCATCGGTGCATGATCCAGGCCAGGGAGGGACGTGGGAGGCTGGCCAGCCGGGGAGAGACCCTGGGAGAGCTCCAAGGCATGAATTGCTTGCTGGTGGTCAGTGCACGTCATAGTGAGCAGTTGAGTGACCTTAGCATATCATTAGCATATTACGCTTTGATTGGTTGATCGGACCACCGGACGACCAGACACTTAACATATTAGGCTTTTATTATATAGGATGACTGGAGAGAGAGAAAGTATGTGTGAATAGACATACATATGTCTGACATATTTCCAAAATTAACCAGTACACTCAGGCATGTGTGTCAACGGATGACTATTTCAATCCAGGTAAGCTTTATGGAGTACTTTCTAAGAGCAATCTGTGGTTACTGGTTATATAAGCTTGCCTACCTCAGTCTTGTTGCTTTGTACAGCATGTCCCTTACCTACATTCTCCACTGGAACTCCATCTCCATGCTTAAGTCAACATGTTTCCTGGATATGCACTCTATCTAACCCACACAATCCTGGGGTCAGCGTAAAAGAAAAGAGTGGGCGTGGAAAGACTTTATTAGGATGGAACCTGGTATACACACATACAAAGAAGAAAGCAGAAATAGAAGAAAAGTAAGACGTCAGTGGACTGAACTTTGGAAGACGCTGGGCGTGCCCTACAGGAGAATAGCCTGTGGACGGGGTAGTGAGTGGCCACATCAGATCACGTAGAATCTCCAAGTATATTGCTGAGCAAAGTGTTTTACTCTTATAATAGCCCTTTCAAAAGCACTCTCTGATGAAGCCAACCTCTTAGGCCTCTTTCACAGGCTCTTATTACCCCTAAAATTTCTCCAGCATTTGATTGGTTCCCACACAGCAGAACATTTCATTAAGGCCTTAAACAACATGGCATTATTTTCTTCCTAACTCTCCTGTAGGTTCTTCAGTAGCATAAAAATTGTGTCTTTTCTTGTTGTTTTTTGCAAAGTACCCCAACTTAGCACAGGGCATAATGCAAAAAGTTAATCATAATATTTAACTGACCAATGGTTTTTGACCTATCAGTCCAGCCATCGTCTCAAATGTCTTCCTCATTTCAGGGCTGATTTAAACCCGTCAGGTGTGGACACCGAGTTCTTTCTCTCTTTATTTCTCAGTTGATCCTTATACATCTGGCTCTTTAGCTCTGAACGTTTCTTATCATTTATTTCCCAGCTTGTTATTAAGAAAATCTTTCTCCCTCTGCTTTGACTCGAGGTGAAAATTTTAAAACTCAGATTGAAATCATAAAATTGTCAGAAAAGAGGTTTTTTTTTGTTCCTCAGAGGGGCTGTTATTATTTTAAATTATAATCGCAATTACAGCAGTGCTGATGAGAGGGATCTCCAATACCCCCAGACAACATATTCTGTGAGCAGATTTTATTGTCCACCTACCTTAGATTCCTGGGAAGTACTAAGCTATTAATTTGACACATTGGGTTTGTTGCCAGCCGGAAGACTTAGTTTCTGATACATTTAGACTCTATTTAATAGCTCAGTGGTGCTTAGCTGAATTTTTAAACTGAAAATGTTTTAAAATTATGAGGCAAGGAGCAGATTGAGAGGAAAATGAGTGCTGAATTACCATACATGATGTACTTCTGGCTTTCTTTAAATATTATTTCAAATCTGAATATGTTTGAATGAGAGAAATAAGATTAAGGTTTAAGGGGATGTGAATTCTGTCCCAGATACCATAAGTAGAGACTAGAATGTAGAGTAGATTAGATCTCCTAGATATAATCTGAAACATTGAGCAGGTCAATCCTATGGTCTGCACTTTAAAGCCATGTGTGATAAGGAAGAAAATTCATCGGTCTGCTTTCCTTCCTTCCCACTACTCATTTTCCATCCCCTTCCTGTTCTTCCGTTTGTAGTACTTGTGTTAAAGAAAAATCAACACAACACGTTATCTTCCATTGAGATTTTCACTCGCCTTACATGAGAGTAATCTTTCCCCATCCCGGAGAGAGATCTGAGCAGATCCCATATGATTTGCCAGCTCGTTCTTAGGTAATTGCATAATCCTGTAGTCATTTTCCAGATTAAAATAAAATAGTAATTTTAATAGTTCCAACCAGGATTCTAACAAAATAAATGTTTCATTCAAACATCACTCCCGGATAAGACCTCACCCCCTCTCTGAATGAGGTGATTTGTGCCCTGCTTTTGCCAGAGACTATCTGCTCTTAGCTCGCTCTCTCTCTCTCTCTCTCTCTCTCTCCTTAACTCCTCTCAGGCCTCTAGTTGTTCCTTGGGATTGCCATTTAGAAGAGTTTTTGCAGAAAAATCTGCATCAACATCACACGTTTTTCCATCCCTCTATTTCTGCTTCAAACCAGATCTGATCTTAAAGTCACCATCTTGGCCCAGCAGGCATGGCTCAGTAGTTAAACATCAACCCTTGAGCCTGGAGGTCACGGTTTGATTTCCGGTCAGGGCACATGCCTGGGTTGGGGGCTGATCCCCAGTGTGGGGCGTGCAGGAGGCAGCCGATCAATGTTTCTCTCCCATCACTGATATTTCCCTCTCCCTCTCCCTTCCTCTCTATTTTTTAAAGTCACCATCTTGGTCTTTGGTTACTTCTGTTGCCTCTCCTGAGATGGAAAGGGCTGGTTAGCAGATGCCAGACTCATGGATTTGGTTACACTTTCTGCCTTTGACATCCTGCCTTGGCTCTCTGGTATTTGATGATACCTGTCCCACCGAGCCCTATCACTCTGAATCTAAAACTCTGCTCTACCACCTTCTCCCTGTATTTATGTTCTCGGGGCTGTAAGAGGTTGATGACCCCTGGTTCAAAGAATGGATGGGGCAGCCGCGCCTCACTGCTAGTTATATATTTAAACTGGGAAATCCAACTCAGATATTTAAATTGGGAAGTTTCAACAGATGAGGTCTCACCACTGCCCAGGGTGACAGGGTCCAAAATAATAGATCCAATCTCACATGACCTTGATCCTTGGTAAATTGTCACCTGGGCAATGGGTTTCCCTCCCAAGAATCCCATGTATGCCCTTCACTCCAGGAGACGTGTGTTTCTCCATAGACCGGAGAATGCCTGTCTGGGTAATAGGTAGGAAATGGTCTTGAGTCCATTTTAACCATGTGATACTCGGTCTCTCCTGCCCTTGTTGTTGTTGTTTAATATATATTTATTGATTTCAGAGAGGAAGGGAGAGGGAGAGAGAAACATCAATGATGAGAGTCATTGATGGGCTGCCTCCTACACGCCCCCTACTGGGGATCCAGCCCGTAACCAGGCATGTGCTCTGACAGGGTACCGTGACCTCCTGGTTTATAGGTCCATGCTCAACCCCTGAGCCACACCCGCCGGGCCCCTGTTTTGAATTAGACAATTACTAAGGCCCTAATGTAATTACTGACAGTTAATTAAGCAAAGTGTCACTTGTTGCAGACCTGGTCATGGCGGGGAGTTTCTGGGGGGTGCTATTGACTGGCAGGAAGCTTCCTAGGCCCCTCTTTCCTCTCTCCCCCAGATTCTGGTCTCCATGACGTCAGGGCTCCCTCTTCTCCTGGCCCCTCTGCCCCTGCTCCTTCTGCAGAGTTCCAGTCCCGCTCTGACTTCCGCCAGCAGGAGGCCAGGTTTCTCTCTGTCCCCTCAGGGGGCTTTCAGTAGCAGAAAGTACGTTTCCTTTGAAGACTCAAAGCATCTTCTCTCAGCTGAAAATCTGTTCCCATTTACATGCACTTTGGTTTAATCATGGTGGTTAATCAACTTTAAATCAGTCCTAGAAATTAAAAAGAAAATGGGAAGAGGAGGAGCATTCGTTTCAGTAAAAGAAAATGAAGATAAAGTCATGTTTTTCCAACGACATAAGTCCTCTTTACCGGGCTCGGGACAGGAGGGTTCACCTGGGAAGGGGAAGCCTGTGACTCTGCGGTGGGTCTCTGGGCATTTGACAAAGGCATGAGGCCCCCAAGGACAAGCTGGTCTGTCCTGGAGGTTAATTCCCAGCCGGGGGAATTGGTAGACAGAAGCTGTCCGTGTCATTGTAACTGGTTTTATTTCCCTTTCAAAAAGCCCTGCTCAGCATGAGTAATGTAAACATATTAGTTAATCATAGGGTACAGGCATAACTTCTTGACAAATTTATTGAAATCTTGGTGGACACTAGTATAGTTACAACATAAGGTTTAAAAAAGCTTTATTCCCCTTTTTTAGTTACTATTGTTTTTCCCTACACAAATTTATTGTTAAAATTGGTGAAAAGATCATTTTTATTTTCTTCTTTACACATTTGGGGCATTTTTCAATTGAATCTGAGAAGAAACACACATTACTTTTTAAAAAGGAAAAAGCATGTTCTTTAATCAGTTACAAATATGTGCCTGTGTGTGTGTGTGTGTGTGCACATGTGTGTGCAGGTGTATTGGCAGAGAAAGTCCAGTCATAGCCCCTTCCTACCAGCAAAGAGCCCTAGAAATGCAATATCCCAAAGCATCCTTTTCCCCGCAGAAATAAGAGGGCTCAAATCAGTAATAATAATTTGCACAAATAAAAACAGTTCACGGTACATCTTCCCTGGCCCTCACTTTGCCCAGTGAGAAATGGGATTATTGGGTGAAGTAGTCAAAGCTTCCACTGGACTCCGAGTAGCTCCCATGGGACATCAATGAGCTAAGGGGTCTGTGGGCTAACTTTACCGCAGAAGCGTTTTCTTTATTTCCTTGTTTCCTATCTGTGTTGATGCGGGGGACTAGGTAGAAAGCAGATTTTTTTGTTGTTGTTTTGTTTTACAAATAGGCAAACGAGTATCTGTTCCATGCACTTCAAACCTATAGTCAGTTGTCTGTTAGTCACATGCCCTAAAGATCACACAACAGATATTAAGTGGTCATTAACAGAAAAGCTGAGAGGCAGCTGCGAAGTGCTAAGCTTGCGCAGTTTGTTTAGTTCATTAAAATGTATGCTTGTGACTTAGATCATCGATCGGTGTATTGTGTAAAAATGAACTCATTGCCCTCGCCGGTTTTACTCAGTGGTTACAGCATCAGCCTGCAGACTGATTCCAGTCAAGGGCACGTACCTCAGTTGCAGGCTCCACGTCTCTCTCACATCGATGTTTATCTCTCTCTGTCTCTCTCTTCCACTCTCTCTAAAAATCAATGGAAAAAAAGATCCTTGGGTGAGGATCAACAACAACAACAAAATACTTGGTTGTTTCTAAGAAATTAAATTTAAAATAATGTATCACTGAACGTGGTGCTGGTCTTAGTCCTCATTATGTGTGGTGTTAAACGAATCACATTCCATCCGGTGCCCAGGACAGTATATCGCACTGTCTGCTGCAAGTGGGAAGTCTCTGGACCTGCCCTGGCCACACTGTCCAGAACCCTGAGCTCATCTCTTCTACTTTTCTTCCCCGTCTTCCCCGGGAGGTGATAAGGCCTTGCGTTTAGAAAACAGGTATAAGGCAGGAAGACAGCAAGCAACATCTATTTCCTGGTAAAACTCGGAGAGAGGAGAGGCAGTGTATGCCACACAGGCGATCAATACCCAATGATATGGATGGGAACGAAACTATTGTGAGAAGTTGCAAGCACGAATGTTGGACACAGACAACTGTGAGGGGAGATTTCGCTGCCACGAGGCTGGGCTTGGGGTTCAGAGAGACCCAGGTTTGAGGCTCGTCAGCGAGGTTCTCCAGGCAAGTTACTGTGCCTCTCCCCAGCTCCCCTTCTGTCTTCAAGGTCGGGGTGATAATCACGCTCCGTAAAATCACCGTGAGCATAAATGGGCGCATGCGGGAGGCACCCTGCTCACACTCAGTGCTCGCCCAGTACTAGGCTGTGGTTGTCTAGTGTCCCGACCTGTGCATAGTTCACCACGTCTATCCTCTCCTCACTACCCGAGTGCATCGCAATTATTATCGCAGCCGGGATATTCATAGACGAGTGGATAGAGGTGATACCACGGGAAGTGGCATAATCTCCCTGGAATCATCTCCTCTCGCGTCCTGGGCTGTTGCTCATCCTTTCCTCTTCCTCCAAAGTGGGCTGGGAGCTCTGTGGCCTGGGTCACGGAACAGCATGCTGTGCGCCTCAAAGCCAGTTCCATCCTTGCTCAGTGCTCAGCAGCCTCTCTGCAAACAGTAACCCGTAGGGCATCTCCCTACTCACCTGGGGAATGGTTTCAGTATCAGAGGCTGTGTAATGCTGTGAGAAAGCCTTCTTTTTAAATATATTTTATGGATTTTTTACAGAGAGGAAAGGAGAGGGATAGAGAGTTAGAAACATCGATGAGAAACAGCGATCAGCTGCCTCCTGCACACTCCCCACTGGGGATGTGCCCGCATCCAAGGTACATGCCCTTGACCGGAATGGAACCGGGGACCCTTCAGTCTGCAGGCCGACGCTCTATCCACTGAGCAAAACCGGTTAAGGCAAGAAAGCCTTCTTTTTAGGAAGCTCACCGTGGCTCTCCTGCAGGGGACAGAGGAGTCTGGGGAGGTGTGGCTGCAGAGACAGGGGCCTGGGCCGCTGGAGCCTTGGCAGGAACTTCATAGACCAAGGCAGGCACAGGAGGCTGAGCAGCTGCAGAAAATCTTGTCAAACTTGATAAACAGGATTTAGGTAGGGAGGAGATCGACCTCAGGAATAATCCTAAGAATTAAGTCAAACTGCATGCCGGGAAACGAGAGTGGAAAGGATCATCGTGTCATGCTGTGGAATGGGCACGGAGGTTTCTGTGTATTAGGAACAGAATCACACACAGATTTCTGAGGCGCTGGCATTTCCTTTGTTAGTAACCCCCTGAGGACTCACAGCCCAACCAAGGTCACACAGGGCAGCTCAGGGAAGCAAATGCTCTGTCGCAGCAGGAACACAAAAGTGCGGCTCTAGGAATCCCCAGGAAACGTTCCGGCACCCAGAACCAGCGATCATGTTTATTGAGCACCTACTATGCACCCAATGCTTACTTACCTTATGACAAATTAAAATCTGTAGCTAGTTCCACTGCTGGGGAAGGGCTGCCCCTGGATGTCAGGGGGCAGGTGAGGGAGAACAGCCAGCTCCGCTCAGCCTGTGTTGGCGAGAAGGGCACGTTGGGTAGTGCCTGAATTCAGGAGGCGCCTTTGTAAACTGACAATTGGAGAAGTTTATAAAATTCACCCACAACCTCAGCTGCCCACCTGCTCACAAGAAGCTCCTATCCCTCTCTCAGGGTTGCCCAGACTCTCTGAGGGATCTTGGACAAGCCATTTTCCCCCGATTTCCTTCTACCTGCTTCCATTTGGGATTCTAAAAACTGCATTTGAACTTGCAAAATGAGCCTAATCCTTTTTTTTTTAGCTTTGTTGTAACATAATTGATAAATAAAAATAAGATATTTTAAGGTGTGCAATTTGATGTTTGATGCATGTATATATTGGGAAATAACCATAATCAAGCTAACTGAAGTATATCGTCTCACATTTCTTTTTCTTTCTGGATGCACAACTTGAACTTTCTGTATTATAATCTTTTAGGACAGATTTACAAAGAAAATCACACATTGATGAACTCTCATCCCTTGTTATAGAGCCATCTCTAGTCCCTAAAGGAAGGAAGGAAGAAAAAGAGGTAGGGAGGGAGGAAACAGAGAGAGAGAGAGAGAGAGAGAGAGAGAGAGAGAGAGAGAGAGAGAGAAAGAAAGAAGAGAAGGGAAGAGAAGAGAAGAGAAGAGAAGAGAAGAGAAGAGAAGAGAAGAGAAGAGAAGAGAAGAGAAGAAAAGAAAGTAACTGTGAAATGGAGACCATAGTCACTCAAAATTGCCATTCTATTTGGGTCTAACCCATGCAGGGAAAAGCCTAAAATTTCAGAGGATTAACTTCACTTGCACTTTACAAAAGCAAATTCCTCCTCCATGAAAATTCTCCAAGGGCTGACAAAACTGAAAAGAACATAAATCGTGTCTTAAGGGGTTGGATTTGTGACTTGAGGGCTTAGCAACAAACCTATTATAAAAGGATTCTGTGTTGTCATTGTTTAAAGTCTCTCATATTACATATGTCATCTCTAATGGTAAGACAAGTAAACCCAAAATTGATTTTTGAATTGAAGAAAATTAGAAGGAAATTTGCTGGAATCATTATGTTGTCAAGAATTCTCCACATTCGCAATCATTCAGAAGCTAATTATTCTGTTCTGAGCGCCTTCAAACTTTGCATTTTTCATCTCCCTGTGGCCTTTCTCTTTGACCACCTCATTAGTGTCTTCTCTGAAGGATGATGGGCAGGGGGATGAAAAGGACACTCTACTCTGCCTGATGGGCATGAAGATGAGGCTACTGACCTCTGTGAGATTTGGGCAGAGTCCAGGATTACCACTGCCCGCGATCGGCCCAGAATCCAGCCATCTGTGAATGAACTATGTACTATACACACTCAGATGGAAATACCATTGCAGTATAAATGCATAACCTTGTATTATTAATAAACCCTGTTCTATTTTCCCTTAAGAAACATATAATATGCATAAATGTGCATGTACGTTGTATTATACTTCTGCTTTCTTCCTTCACATAGCTTTCCCCCTATATACTAAGTCTTGTGCTGAGTTGAATAATGTCCTCCAAAAATCCATGTTCGTGTGGAACCTGAGAATGTGACCTTACTTGGAAATAGGGCATTTGCTGATGTAATCAATTCAACTTGGGATCCCGCAGGATTAGGGGGGGACCTTGAACTCAAGGCCTGGTGTTTTGTAAAGGAGAAATTGAAGACACCGAGGATAGATGGCAGGACACATAAAGATGGAAGCAGGAATTATAGTTATGTGGCCACAAGCAAGGGACTCCAAGGATGGCCAACCACAAGAAGCTAAAAGCAGAAAGGATTCTTCCCTTAAGCCTTTTATTTTTTTTATTTTTTTATTTTTTTGGTTTTTAGAGAGAGAGGAAGGGAGAGGGAGAGAGAGATAGAATCATCAATGATGAGAGAGAATCATTGATCAGCTGCCTCCTGCACGCCCCACACTGGGGGTGGAGCCCACAACCAGGGCCTGTGCCCTGACCGAGAATCAAACCTTGGTTTATGGGTTGATGCTCAGCCACTAAAGCTGGGATTTTCTTGGGCCTTTAGAAGGAGTATAGCTGCTCTGACACCTTAACTCTGTACTTCTAGACTACACCTCACTGAGAGAATAAATTTCTATTGTTTCGAGCCACCCAGTCTGTGGTATTTTGTTACAGAATCCAAGGAAACGGGTACAGATATCTAGATATTTTCCCCTTGGTGCCATCTTTAAGAGCATGAAGGTGCCATCCTCAAACCTGGAAGAAGTAAGATGCAAAGGGATACACTGATAAACACAGAGAGGAGGGCTCTGCCTTTGAACTAAATTTATTTCTGCCTTTCTTAGCACACATTGCTCTATCCTAAATGTTTGTTAAAGTGCCTATCTACTAGGTGTATCAAAGTTTGACTTTTAACTCTTTGTTCCCAGTATCATGTATAGTCCCTAGAACACAGTCGTTGCTCAGTAAATATCTGTGGGAAGAAGAAAAAAGGAAGGGAGAAAGAGGTGGGAAGGAAGGAAGGAGGAAGGGTGGGAGGAACACAGCCAGATTCTACAAATAAAATCTTTCTATAGAACTTATTTCCAAAAATATTGGTGATGTCAGAGAAACCTATAAATTCACTCCTAGGTTCACATGCTTACACATGAGTAATTCCACTTTTTATTCTAAAATGTAATTTAGCTTTTGTGCTAATGAGGTCATCAAATTTTACATCATTTGTTATGTTCAGCATGAAAAAAACCACAATGATAGACTTTTCATGTTACTAGGAAATAATCTGTTCTGCCCTATTGTTGTATAAATGAGGAGACACAGGCGCAGGGAGGGGAAGTGGCAGGATCTACGTGTCCTGGGGTCCAGCTTCGTGTCTTTCCTGCAATGCCATGTTGTCTTCCAGGGTCTGGAAGCTGATGCGTGAGGGAGTCATTCGTCATAAGAATGGAGCTCCTAGTTCTGATGTCATCCCACCTTACAAAGAAATTGAACCTGAATGAAGAAAACAGACTTCTGACAGTGAACGTTTTCTCTGTTTTTTCATGGACAGATCAGCAAAATGGAATTTGTACTCTCGGGTCAAGTTCTCCCCTCCAATGCTGGCTGTGAACTGAGGTAAGGCAGACTTCTCTGTCCCTCCGTTTCCTCATCAGAATATGATGCTACTTCACTCTCCTTTGTTCTCTAAAGTCTTACCTAAAATATTGCTGAGAACCACCTGGAACGGTGACTGTGACTGCATGTGAAATGCAGAGCCCTCTTCACGTCTTCCCAGACCATGGCTTTTGACAGCTCTTGATGATCAGAAAGCTCTCCCCTGGTCTCAGCCAGTCTCCCCTCACGCAGCCCCATTCTGACGGTAGCACGCACTTCATTTTTCAACTCATCTTTCCTCCTATTTCTTCATGCTCGCCAATGAAAACATCCCTGGTGGTGTTCAGCTAAATGTCATGTCAAGCTGATTCAATCCCATTGTTTTTCTAATTTAGAACAAAAATAAATGTTAGCTCACTGTGGTTAGACAAACATTCTCCTGACATATGAAAGAGACCAGGGTCTCAGGCAAAGTGTTGGCAGGATTTTAAAATTTACAGAAGAACTTGCTGCCTGTCCTATTTGACTTCAGCATGGTATTGTCAAAGCTGGCACCTTGGAAGAACAAGATAATGAAATTCTTTCTGAAAACACTGACAAATCCAGACTTTATTTATTTTTGCATCAAAAATAGCCCCAGGCTTTATCCAGGAGTCCAATCTATTTTGAACAGCTTGCCTTTCGGTAAACTTCAATAGTTGGCCCATAAGTATCTTGTGTTTACTGATAAATACCCATAATTTCAAAAACATTGAGATTCATTTTTCAGGTATTTTTATTAACTTCTCTGAATCAATTAATGCATTGTAAAACCTGCTTAAGGGGGAAAAGATGGTGATTATATGTTTGTCTCCTTTATTTCAACTTCATAACTTAACTAATTTATACCAGAGTGCCTTCTATTGGGCTATGTGTGCTTTCTCAATAGGCGTTAAACTCAAAACTTCACTCTGTTGGCCTCAAGAGAACCATCACATTATCTTATTAGTAGGAATGGTAGTTATTCAAAGAGAATATTCCATCTCAGTAAAGCTTAAAGTTCTGTAAAGAATATGGAGGTATAGACCATAGCAAAGAACTCATTTACATGGATGTAGTCTACGTGATTATGATATCATATTGAGATACTGTTTTTTTCCAAAAAAAAGTATTGTACAGCATTTCCTAATTTTGGATTCCTCTACTCTCTTGAGAAATGTGTCATGTAAATGATCAAAATCAATGTTTGTCATGAGACAGATTCTCCCCATGCCCTAGAGATACCCAGAGTAAGTGTGCTCTGCACTTTCTTTCATCTTGTCATGAAGCCTACTGTAGCACATGCAGCCTCAAACAACAGCAGTGTGTGGTGACCATCTGCCTGCATGTCTGTCTGCATCATTGTCCTGTGGAATTAGGACAATGACACGAACCTATGACACGAGTGTCAGAGGTGACACGCGAACTCATTTTTTGGTTGATTTTTCTTTGTTAAATGGCATTTAAATATATAAAATAAATATCAAAAATATAAGTCTTTGTTTTACTATGGTTGCAAATTTCAAAAAATTTCTATATGTGATACGGCACCAGAATTAAGTTAGGGTTTTTCAAAATGCTGACACGCCGAGCTCAAAAGGTTCGCCATCACTGAATTAGGAGGTCAAAGACTATACCTTGTCAGATCCACTAGTATATTCCTGTGCAGAGCCTTGGTTTCCAGCGTTTGTGGAGAGTCCCGTAGAAACATACTTGTCAGACCTCTCTGCCTCCTCAGGGAATGACCCTTCTTGGCTCCCATGAAGAAAAGTGCCCAGAGTAGAAAGAGTGACACATACAAAGGAGGACAATGCTTA
The DNA here is from genome assembly GCF_000147115.1 of Myotis lucifugus. Lineage (NCBI taxonomy): Eukaryota > Metazoa > Chordata > Mammalia > Chiroptera > Vespertilionidae > Myotis > Myotis lucifugus. Next base: position 490,673 of record NW_005871213.1, on the reverse strand, counting down.
ATGTCACCCTGACCTAGAAATCTTAGTTCTTATTTCAGAGCTACAGAATGAATCTTGAAAGCATTCATTCCATGGCTTTTAATTATTTTTAAGAATTATATATTGTTTCAATTTTGTGCTTGTCTTCGTTTTGCACATGATTAGAGTATGCTAAAGGAAGAGTCTTCCATATTTGCATATGATTAGAGTATGCTAAAGGAGGGTCTTCTATATTTGCATACGATTAGAGTATGCTAAAGGAGGGGTCTTAATTGAGAGCACAGCTCTGGAAGAGGAGATAATTTTCCAGAGCCTTAACTTTCTTTGGTAAAATCTCTTACAATAGATTTGCTTATAAATGTCTCTGAATTCACAAATAGTCTTTTCTTAATAAAGGAAACCCACATGCCTTATCTATTGTAAGTTTTACTGTTTTATTTGCCCTGAGGTGTGAAAGGATCTATAATCCTCCTGTTTGGGGGTGTCATGGAGTGGGGGAAAGGAAGCTGAGTAGTAGAAAAGTATCTTCACATCTCCTGAGTTCAGATACGTGGTAGATTGATGTAGAAATACGAATGCTGTCCACTTACGTTCTTTCCCTCCCGTGTCTCTTGAACGTCTTCATATAAATCATTCCTTTCGAGGAAGAGGCTCCTGAGAACAAAACAAAAAGAGACTCCATAGGAAATATTTAACTCTAAAACAGTGTTGTTGTTTTATTAATTTACAACTAAGAAAGTCTTCCCAGCTGCCCTCAGGACTCATCCCTGGGGCCAGTCATTATTTGAACAGATTGCTCCTTTGAGAGTCAAAGCCAGAATATATTATTCATGAGGATTTTTGGTTTAAACCAGAATATTTTTTGAGATTATGTCTTTTTTTTTTTTGAAAAAGAAAATTTTTGAGACTATCAGTCTTATACATTATATTGATAATCCCCATGGATAAAGTTTTTCTGTTATTATTTTCAGATTCACTGTATATTATTTATAAGGCAGTCAAGACAATTTATCAAATCATACCATAAAAATTATTTCAATTATAGTTAATGCTTGACTTATTTCCTCTTAAATACAATTACTCTTTCTACCTCCAAAAAACGATAATATGGTAATTGTCAAATGATTAGGGTTTTTGTTTTTGTTTTTGCAATAAGCCTATTTTTTATTAAATAAAACTTTTGATAAGGTTTTATTTCACTAAGAGCTGTATTTCTACCTTATTTTCATAATTATCAAGTTTTATAATATATCTACATTTTGACTAACTGTATACTATTATTAGTAATAATTCTTTAAATATAGAAAAAAATTATAACATACAGGACCTCCAGAAATAAAACAGTATAAAATCCAATTAATATATAAATGTTAATTTATACAGGTACGATGGAGCAATCAGTAAAAGATTTTCTAACAAAAATATATTCCATGAGATTGGAAATTAAGGAGAAAGTGGAAATTAAATATGAGTTCAAGAAGAAAAGAGAAAATGGAAATTTTCTATGCTAAAAAGCTTGTTCATTTATTTTTAAATGAATGATCATGGGTATCAAATCATTCCATTTGTATTCTATAAAATACAAGTAATTATTGAAATACTTTTATTGTTAAATGTTAAAATTTACAATATGCCATATACCATGTCCTTCAAATATAATGAAAAAATAGGAAGAAGTCTGCCCTGGCTGTTGTGACTTAGTGGTTGAGCTTGGACCTATGGACCAGGAGGTTATGGTTCGATTCCAGATCAGGGCACATTCCCTGGTTGCAGGCTTGATCCCCAAGTAGGGTGAGTGTAGGAGGAAGTCAATTGATGTTTCTCTCTCTCCCTCTTCCTTCCTCTCTCTCTAAAGTCAATAAAAACATATTTTAAAAATAACATATTTTAAAAATAGGAAGAAGTGGGTATGACCAACAGTGCATCCGATTTCCTAGAGGCTCCAGAACTAATATGTGCGCATCTTCCATGCTATTAGTTCTGTTTTAAGTACTTCAATGACAATAGCTCATTTAATCTCTTACAAAAGCAAACAAGGTCATTGCCATCATTTTTCTTCTGTAATAGTGAACAAGTTTATGTTACTTCCTAGGGTGAAGCAGTTGTGTCTGCAGTAGAACCAAGAGGTGAATCTGTCTCTCTCTAAAAGCTTAGCTACCACCACTGATTGGGGAAGTGGCTGACTTTCAGCAGGAGAGGAAAAAGGACAGACAGTTCTAATCGTTGCCTTCTCAAGTGTCGGCAGTTTTCTAAACGAAATGGAATTAGTGTAATAATAAATTCATTAGGTGGGATCACAGTGGCCTCTCCTGGTAAAAATGAGAATATCAGAAATCTTTCTTAAGTAACTGTTAAATAGAAAACTTAAATAATTATTCAAAATTCACTTCTACATATTTAGGAATGATATTTTCTTATAAATACTACTTCAAAACATGATAGCATGTATGGTGGATCCTTCTGGGGTGGTTTTTCTACATGTCTTCAAAACCTATTATGTTATGAGGAAAGCATAGTGCATTGGGCAAACATGAAGATGAATCTTATCAAGATGCAATCTTAGGTAAATTTCTAATCCTTCTGGCCTTGATTTTTCAGTATGAGAAATAAGAGAGCCCAGCCGGTGTGGTTCAATGGTTGAGCATTGACCTATGAACCTGGAGGTCATGGTTGGATTCCCGGTCAGGGCACATGCTCAGGTTGCAGGCTCAATCCCCAATGGGGAGCATGCAGGAGGCAGCCAATCAATGACTCTCTCATCATTGATGTTTCTATCTCTCTCCCTCTCCCTTCCTCTCTGAACTCAATAAAAATATTTTTAAAAGAAAGTATATTGTAATAACATAAGCAAGAGATATCATAACCACTAGAGTAATTGATGGCCATGATATACAAATAAGTACCTGTATGTTAGTTACCATGATGATCTTCATAACAATACTATGAAATTCATGGAGTGTGGTTACAGATCTCAGCTATAAATAAGGACACGGAGGCTCACATAGATTTTATATTTTGATTTAGTATATCTCTTAGTAGTAGACCCAAGTTATAAATCCAGGTGTCCTCATTCAACGCTGCATGGACTTTCTGCTATAAAAACACTGTCTGTGAGGTGGTGATGGGTCCCATCAATCTGCATACAAAACCCTGTGTCCACCTGAGTTCATTGTACTTGATGCCATATGGACCCGACAATGTCAGGGTAGAAGGATTGAAAGATAACTCCGACCAGAGGTTCTCACATGTACCTCTCTCACATTCTCCCCATAGGTAATAGGAGGAGTTAATAGACAAGTGTTCACCTCCCTCTCCAATGTCAGCTTCGTATTAGTTAGGGAATAGGCACGTAGAAATATTTAACATCAATAATGATTATTTAGGATCAACGAATTAACCTTAAGAGTAAAGAGACCTCTGAATGACCTAGATTTAAGGAAGAATAGCCAAAGGAAAAAAATAAACTTGGGAGTGGGAAGACCTCACCACGGCTGGGATTTAGGCCTTGGTGAAGTTGTGGTTAAAACTCAGAAGATGATGGAGAAGTTCAGTTGGTTTTCCTGGACCAGAGTTGGCCCATTGCTGCTGGATGGACCAAGGCTGGGAGGCAAGGAACCACAACTTAGACTGACACGCAGGAAGCACCTTCCATACAGCCATGGGCTGAAGCGAGGCCAGGGAACTGCAGCTGGCAGGCAAACAGGAGACACCACTCTAGGATCCAGGCAGGCCCAGTGGAAGCCAACAGCCGGGTGCCAGCAAGACTCACAGGCAATATACCTTAGCATTGTGAAGCCCAATGGGAAGTCCATGTAGGTGGCTGGACTTGACTGGGGTAAGCATCACTGCACACACACACCCCGAGACATGCCAGGGGCTGCCATGCAGAAAGGGTAGAAAGAATATCGGAAGCGTGCCAGAACAAGGAACAGAAACCCCTTCCTCCTACAGCGTCTCTTCAGCACCTTCTACTGAGAAATCTGAGTTCCCTGCTAGATGCCGACGTTAAATGCTTACAGCGTGCAGCTCAATTACCACACGGCAGACAATAAAGCATAGATTTGGAGCTGAGAGGCAAAAAATTGATTTTTTTAAAGTACAGACTTCAACCAAAGGAGTTCAATTCCCATAGGTTTTATGTTAGGAGGAAAAGTTCTTGATGAGAGAGAAGGAAGAGAGTGAGAGAGTCCACTAATTCAAAAAATGTGTTGCTGTTTTTTTAAACTATCCAGGACCAGAGCACATTTTCAAATGTGTGATCCCTGAAGTCCAGTAAGGCTTTACCAAACCGAGGTAAAGCTACACTAGATACACTTCTGTATGTGTGTGACTGGACAGCGTTAGGCCTAAGGGGGAGACTTAGATTAAACTAGAGGCCCAGTGCACAAATTCATGAACTGGTGGGGTTCCTCAGCCTGGCCTGTGGGATCAGACAGAAACTAGCTCTCCAACATCCCCCTAGGGGTCCCGGATTGTGAGAGGGCACAGGCCAGGCCAAGGGACCCCACCCTTGGCCCACATTGGCAAGGTGCACGATCAGGGCCGGGGAGGGATGTGGGAGGTTGGCCAGTCGGGGAAGGACCGCAGGAGGACTCCAGGCCATGTCTGGCCCGTCTCACTCAGTCCCTATTGGCCGGACCCCAGCAGCAAGCTAACCTACCAGTTGGAGCATCTGCCCCCTGGTGGTCAATACATGTCATAGCAAGGATTTGAGCCACCTTAGCATATCATTAGCATAGTATGCTTTGATTGGTTGAACAGCTGACCAGACGACTGGACACTTAGCATATTAGGCTTTTATTATATAGGATATTAGACCAACAAAGGAAGTTGGGTAACTGATGCTATAATATGGATGATCCTTGAAAACATTTACCCAAATTTCTAAGTAAAAGAAGCTAGTTACAAAGGACCACATATTGTATAATTCCATTAGGAAATGTTCAGAATAGTCAAATCTATAGAGACAGAAAGTATGTTAGTGGTTCTCTCTGTAATTATAGCACGTATTCTAAGATCAGGGCCTTGGCAGTTTAGTTGTGGTAGAATTCTTATAGTTTGAGAATCAACAGAACCTGAGTAGAGAACCAGAGGGGCAGAGCAGAGGCAACAGCAAATAGCTCAGACTGCATCACAGGGATCTGGTCAGGTGGCAGCTGAGTTTGACCTGAGACTAAATGATGGGGTTCCTGGTATCAGACAGTCTGGTTGCTGAGTCCATTCTTCAGGGTTCTGTCAGAGTTTCTCCATTTGGGACAGGAGGCAACATAAAAGCAACAAGAACGTCTGATGTATAGTCAAGTCTAAGCAACTATAAGGATTCTCAAGAATGTTGTTGGCAGTCAATCCTGGGGAAAATACTAGTGTCTGCTAATTTGGCAAGATTGAACTATTCTAATTTGAATATTAAGGAAAATGTGATATTGGCCCACACTGGCAGGGTCAGGAACATAGTGCCAACTCATGTATTATTTGTAGTCTCCGTGGGAATCCTCTAGGGCATACCGTGTGCCTTTTACAAAATAAGAACCTGCGACTTGTAGAGGTGAATGAATTGTTCAGGGTGGCCAGGCTGACACATGGTGGCTTCTGCATTCCAATCCTGACCTATGAAGACCAAGTCTATTCTAAGGTGTCCAGGTTGTTCTGTGGGATCTTTACTGTTTATGGATATGGAGGGTTTCACAAAATTACTGTAGTCCCAGGCTTTGGGCAGCATTTTAACAAGTTCTTCCTGTTACATACGTCAGCAATACCCCAAGCACCCTTGGGAATATGTGCTTCAAAGTAAGTATGTTATTAAGCTCACTTATTGTTGGAACATTCTTTTTATAGAACTTAGATTTCAGTTGTTTCAGCGCAAGACCAATTACTCACATTCAGTCTCCTTCCAGGTGTGAGAATAAATACCCCAATTACCGGTACTTCATATTTAAAAAGATTGCAAGGGTGGCTCTGAAATAACAAAGAATATTGACAAAATTCTTGTGATGTGAATAAGGAGACTTTTTTCCTATTCACCCTCAACCACAGTTGTATATCAGAGTAGACATCAAATGTCCATTAAGCAAAAAATACATAACACATATTTAGGTAATATTTAATTCAACTTTATCCTTTAAATGGAATCTTTATTTTTCCCTTTGAGAATTTCAATGTAATTTTTTGCCTTTTTATCTCTTTAAAAATATTTCTAGACTCAATATACTTACCCTGGAGAAGGATCACTCAAAAATGCCTTAAAAGTCACAGCCCTGAGGTCACTGAGCTTTGGTGGCCTTTCCATTTGGGGGCCAGCACAGTTGATATTTCAAAAAATAGTATCATGCTTAATGTAACTAAGTTGAAATAATCCAATTTAAAAAACCCTTTCAAGATCAAGCTTACTCCAATGCACACTGACTCTGAGTAGACTTTGTATGGTCTTGACCTAAAACACAGCCAAACAAACCAGCAGCCCAGATGCTGGTTAGGAAACCTGGGAACCCCAGGATTCTGCTTAACATGCTAAACAAGTGTACCCTCCTGGTAGAACGGGATTCATGTTTCACATGGTGGGTGTTCATTACTTGTTTCCTCCTTTGGCCTGGCTGGAGGCCACCCTGCCCCTCAGCAGGTTCACAACTCGCTGGAGGTAACTTGTCAAGGAGTGTTTTGAGTTTTGCTAAGTGGAGAATAATACTTCCCACCAGTACTTCCAGTTTGGCGTCTGCTCCATGTGTCATGGTGTCTCCCATCATGCAGCTGACATGAAACTTCTTCCAATTCCCCCTAACCCTCCCCTTGCCGTGTCCACACTGGACTTATTGCCCTTCAATGTTCTTGTCAAACCTGGCCATGGCCTTTCATCAAAATCCTTGTTAAGCTGAACTATAGTGTCATGTTCATCTGCTATCCCCTCACTAAACTGTAGACTGTTCAGCATTGCAATGCCTTGTGCACAGAGTGGGCCCTTAATAACTATTGTAAAAGCATCAAATGAACTAGCAATCTGAGCACTGAGACTCTTTCAGACACACACTGTCCCTAACACGAGCTGATGAAGGAAGTAGCCCTTCCTATTCATAGATCTGGTTTGATGAAAACTAGGCCCAACAGCTCTGGCTCCTGTAACATCTATAGATAAACAGAGGAAGTTCAAAGGTAGGACAGCTAATTATGAAATTATACCTGCATAGAAACTGCATCAATTCATCCCTGTCTTAGCCTTTGATAATGCCTCATGTCAACTCTGAGCACAGTCTTCACTCCTTATCCCAACCCTGGGCCATCTCCCCTGAGCACTTCTTAACTCAGCAGGCTGAGCACCCAGGGGCTTCGGCACTCGCCTGAGCATGTAGGAAGGTTGGAATAAATTACCAAGCCTTGAATTTAGCTGACCAAAAAAAATCCTCTAGTGTTTGACTCACTGTGCAAAATAATTTTCAATATGGCTTATATATCTTATTAATAACCGCCCTTATACACCTGTGTGAGCTGTTTTCTCAAATTCTTAGAATTTTTAGAATGTTAATTGCTTCTTTTGGTGATAATCCTTCCTCCTTTTATTTAAATTTATCCCTTACATTATTCACCTAAAACAGTGTGAAATTTCTCTTAATTCTCTATGTCTCTGTAGGATATTAGTTCTTAATTCTTGTAGGTATTAGTTATTTTCTATCTGTTCAAATGAAAAAATAAAATCTTTTATTTTCTCTCTGTGTATCAACCTTTGGGTGCCAAATCCCTTGGTTTACACTCAGCCCCATATCCTGAATCCCACAGGGATTTAGAAATCTAAATGGCCAGTCACTCACTGAGTGAGTGAACCCCTCTAAATTTTCAGGTAATATGGAGCCTTCCCTGCCACCAACCTATAGTCCCACCCATGCTCTCAGCAGTTCTAGCCCATTTCCCAACTACTGTTTCTCTCCTGTGAAGGTCAAGTCAGCCTACTACCTAGTGGATTCCATACAAGGTCTCCAACACCCTCACTGAGTTAGTCATTGTGACAATCCATGACGTCTGCCATTTCCTCCTCTTCTGAGCACAAACAGAAGAAGAGAAAAATGGGCGATCCCACTGAAGTTGCCACAATGCTGGTGCCCAACATCAGTGCCACTGTTGGCATGACCAGCAACATCAGTGCCTATGTTAGATCCCAACGTGAGAGTTCTTTGTTATCACCTAATGGCTGCAGAAACTGCTAAGATGCACTCACAATTTTCTAGATCTTTCACCTTCTACTTACTTTTTTATCACAACCCTACTTAAAATTGAAGTACAGTTCCCTAGGAACTGATAAAGGGAAAAGGTTAAGACACAGACAAGGCACTACCTCCAGCCTACACATGCTCTTTGCAATTCAATGTACTGCCCTTAGAATAAACGTGTGCACTCAGAGGCTCTCTTCCTTAGTCCCAAGGGGTTTCCTATGTTTCCTCAAGGCAGACTCTAGGCTTCCCCAACCAATCAGACCTGTAAACGCAACCTGCCTGAATGTAGTGGTAAACCAGGGGAGGTTAAACTTCAGAACTTCGGTTTTTGAAACACCTTGAGTTCCTCATTTGTATTTGCCAAATATATCGTTGTTCCTTAAAGCCTCAGCCCTGGTTTGTGTCCTTTATTACTTCATGTATAAAATATAGCTCCTGGCCCCTTTGTCAACGCCACAGCATCATGGTGGTGTAGCTGCACAGACCAGTCCGTTCCACCAGTGACTTGTTGGGAACATGGTCGTTTTTAATGCGGCCTGATGCAGAGGCCATGCCACGTGCATTATTTATGGTAGGAGAGCTATTAAGGAGCAGAACATGGAGAGGTATTTCTCAATGGCCCCTGAAGGACAACTTGAGACCTTCGTTTTTAAGACTATAATTATCCAACAACAAGCCTAGCCTTGGGGAGGTGCCAAACATTTTTAAACCATTTGAGGCAACAAAGGAGGGTCTAATTCTGGTCAGGAAGATGGCGAGGTCTTGGAGTGTGAAGAACAGAGACTCAGAGGCAGCCATTTCTAAATATTCACCTGGTACCTGGAGCTATAAGATAACCTCACTAATACTGTTGCCATCAATGAACAATTTTGTCATTTGTAAAATGACAATTATCTGCAGGATTGTTCTAAATAATTCAGAAGATAAATATAAATTAATGAACACAGTGCCTGTACCATGGAAGATAACCAACAACTAGAAGTTATTTTAAGGACTTTATTGTTGCTTTCTTCCTGTTTGTAAGAATCTCTAAAATCTGTAATTGTCTTATTGTAGTCCCTTCCCCTTGAGCTGAGCTGTTCCCCAGGGGCTGGCTAGACCATATTCTAAGTGTAGGCAGTGGGTGGCACTCACCATCGCCCTGCCCGCCCTTCCCCTCTCCCTCCACAGCTAGAATAATGTGATGGGATCATTCCCATGTGCCCGAATACTGTGCCCTTTCAGGCTCATGTGGCCTTCTTTGCAAACCTACATGGGTGGCCCAAAACAGAGACACTGTGAGAAGATTTATTTAAAAAATGAGGAGACATACAAGAGATTGAATTACGTCCATAGTGACACTCCGCATTGAAATAGGTCTTCACTGCTGCAGATGCCTTCAGTTGGCATGTACATTTTCCATAATAAAGAACCCATCTATTTCAATAAAGCTCCTGATGTGCCGAGCACTGGGTTCTCCAACAAACTCATTCCATTCAAGGCTACAACAAACATATGAACAGCATTCTTTCATTAGTCCTCTGGTACAGATGGGGAGACTGAGTCGGAGGAAGGTTGCTTAGCCCTCTGAGTGCCACACAGCTGGGAAATGGAAGACCTGAAGTTCACGTCCAGGTTGTCAGGGTGCAGGCTCTGTTCTCTGCCAGCTCCTCCAAAGAGGGCATTCTCTCCATTGTGCTCGGGGATGCAGACGGAGGCAGACTTCTCTTCTGTGTCGTCCTCACCCCTGGCTCTTGTATCTCTCTTTCCTTTGGCATCTAACTCTCTAAAGGTGCAGGGTGAGAGAGTCCTCTCCCATCCCACTGAGCCTATTAGCTTTGGGGATTTGAACTCACTGGGTTAGAGTAGGTTTCAGTGGCGAGGCCCGGGTTGTCAGCAATCCTCCACGCTGCTCTCCCGGGCTCACCCTGGCTGTCACTGCCCGATGGTGCTCAGTACAATCAACACATTTATCTGAATGTCATCCCCAAAGAGCATCGCACATCATAGTAAACGCTCCGAACGGGTCTGAAATGCCTTTCATTTTAGAAAATGACCTTTCTTCAGCTCAAAGCATTGAATCCAGGGATTTGGCCTCAGATTTGATTCCACGTTTGTGAAGTGATGTTTACATGATGAGCCTCATCTCGTGCAAATCCGTCCTCCAGGGGAAACCCTGCAGGGAGAAAGGAACCAAATTCTCTGTAAAAACAAAACAAACAGAAGCCTGTTATTTTTGACTACAGGTTTTTACAGATGTGTTTGGAGCACACTGTGAGCTCCCCTCACCTGGGCAGGCAGGAAACGGATGGTCAGAATAACCTCTGCGATAGGACCAAGTCGGGTCAGCACCAGAAAGAGGTCGGTTAATAAAAAACAGCGGGACCCGCACGCTGCTCTTCCCACAGCTCACCTTGGCTCGCCCGAACTGTTCCAAGTAGAGAACTCACCGGAAAATAGGTTCCCAGATCCGCCCCGCCTTGCTCCCTCTCCTTCTCCCATTAAATATTCTAGATGTAGGGGATTTCTAATCTAAAAGAACAGCCAGGAGAGCTGAGAAAACAAACCTTAATGCAGAGAGCAGCAAGATTTACATGACAGGAAAATGAGCTCGGATATTGGATAGAAAATGAGCGTTAGCGTGCGGGTGGGAGGATTGGCTAGAAAACCACTGCCTATCTGATCAGGCATCTGGCACAGAAATAGCTCAGCAGGAGGAGAGAAAATGGAGAAAAATCATTTCATGAGAAAGCAAGGAAGCGAATCTAGCTGTATTAACAACCATTAAATATTTTAAAACCTAAAATGCAAGAGAGTTGGCAATAACCACAAAAATAAACTGCTGATAGAAACCACCTTATTCCTCCTCCATAGAAATATTCCCCTGCTTTAGTAAAAGGTGGAAAAAGTAGAAAAGTTGCTTCTCACTTAAAGATTAAACGTGTAAACACCTCTGCTCATATGTTTAAGTTCACATTCAAATTATGAAAATGCAGGGTCACTTACAGTTATTGAAAGGGTAAAAGTCTATCTTCACTTGAAAATCTCAGGGTGCTACAGGCACAAAGACTGTACGGCATTTTCATGCCACAGAATGTAGTTTTGATCTTAAAATTTGAACACTGCGATCCTTGGGCCCCGTGTTTCTGAGTGGAGTGTTGAGGGACGTGGAGGTCTTACCTACATTTGTTGTACAGAATGTCTAATGACATGGAGTGGTAACTACTAGTTTTTTAGAACTGAACACATAGCAGGCACGAGGCTCACCACTCACAGGCTCCGGCTGGCCCACAGATCAATGGAAACAGACCTCTGGGCCGTCTTTGTTTTCTCAGCCTCGGCCCTGGCACACGTCTGCAGTCCTAGAACGCTAACTGCAGAAGCCAGATATGTCTCCTGGTTTTTCATAAACAACGGTAGCTCAGCACCCGAGGAAGAGTAATAAAACCTAAGACACTGAGCTCAGAAGACAAGATTTCTGATCTTAAGGAGGTGGGATCTTCCTGGGCTGTTTTTGAGAAAGTCGTTATCAACCTTCTGAGCCCTCAAATACGTAATGTGGGTCATGGTACCAGCCCTGTGACTCTCACTTGGACATTTTAAAGTAAAAGCAAGGTGATAATTATAAAATTACTTTGAAAAATGTAGAATACAAAAAACATGGTGTTTTCTGTATATACAAAACCCTCTGAATTACTAGCTCTGTATAAACAGATATTATTGAGTCAACACCTAAAACAAAATGCTGATGGTTTCCCAAATTCACATAATGGTGAAGTGTAGAGGCAAACATCTGGCAGCAGTTCCAATCGCCATCTTCTTGGTGCTTTGAAATTGCAAATATTATTTTGATCACACTTGTGCAGAACAAATACATAGAATCAACCCCAGCCATGATGTCTGCTGACTAACAGGCATGGATTTTGTCATGATTCTGCAAGGTGGAATGGGCTCAACTGGGTGGTTATTCTTTTGACCTTCCCTGAGATTACTCTGAAGGCTCATCCAGGGTGGGGTGCTCTGGGATACAGTCATCTGAAGGCTCACCTGGGGCGGGGTGCTCTGGGATGGCCCTGATGGTTTGGTACGTCAGCTGGAATGGTTAGAATAACTATGAGCCTCTCTCTCCACATGGTCCCTCCAGCAGATAGTGGGACTTCTCTACATCATAGCACAGGGCTCCAAGGGAAAACGGAAGCCACAAGTCATAGAGCGTTCATTCTGCTGCATTCTGTTGGTCACAGTCAAAGGCCAGGTCAGATTCTTAGGGAGCTAAGACTTTACATCTTAATAGAAAAGGAGGCAAGATCACATAGCAAAGGGGCATGTTGAAAGTGGGAGATTATTGGGTCACCTTTGAAAGTTCTTGCACAGTAGCTTCATCCCTGGAGCAAGCCATTGGTGATCTCTGCCAGAGAACCCTCCTTTCTGGGGCAAGGAGGGCAACTCTGCCTCTAACACAGACAAGAGAAGGGGGGTCATCCATACGGGTGACCCTCTTTCTCACTGATGAACATTCTAGTTCCAGCTTTTTTGAGAAGCGATTTGTCTACTTTTGATTGAAAACAAAACAAAAAACCTAGCACAGGTAGAATGCCATAAGGAGCACTGGCCTGTCGCTGGCATTAAAAAGAAGATGGAAGCAGCCCTCTAATATTAATTTGTGCCTCCCCCATACTTATTCAGTAAATATATTTTATGCCAGATTAATAGGAGGAAAATATTTGGGGAGAGAAAAATCATGGCTTATACATGTTGGGTTTCACATGGAACATCCAGACAGATCACTTGATATTGAAGGTATCCGTGGTGTTTTCTGGTTTTATTTTTTTAAAATTTGTCTTCCTCAAGTGCAGGCATGGAACACAATCCTGACTGCATGTTATATGTAACCTGCCTGCTCAGACTGTTCTGTCCATGGAGAAGGGTCTGAGTACACAGTTAACACTGTGATTCTTTGTTTCCCAATGTAAGGGCACTATTTTGTCAACAAGGAGAACAGTAAGAATTCTAATGCCAGGTCCATAAGTGATCAGGTGGTCTGGGGCATCCTTCCAAGTTTATCTGATAAAATAGATCTGACCCTTGAGGAACTTGTCATATAAATCATTGCATTTAATTATGGTTTATAATTATGCTTATACATATATTTCATTCTGTCAGGAGTGAGGAATTCATTTACTAATATAAATGAAAGCTATGCCCTCACATGCTATACAGGGTTTTGTTGACTGTTTTTACATTGTGTGGACAAACTTTGTGGGTTTTGTGTGTGTGTGTGTTTTCAGAGAATAGAAAATAATTTTTTTAGGAGCTCAGCTCTCTATCAGATCGCAGCGTTGGTCCATTAGTTCAGAGGCCACCAAAGTATGACCCGTGGGTCAGATCTGACCTACTAAATATTATTGGCAGTGATGTTTCATGGGAACACGGCCACGCCCATTCATTTACATACTGGCTACGGATGCTACAACAACAGAGACTACATGGCCTGCCAAGCCGGAAATTTCATTTTGTGTCTCTAGAGTAAAAGCTTGCTGACCTCTGGCCCGTTTAATCCCTAAGCTCATCTCATCCCCATTTCCCAGAGTTCTGTGATTCCATGAATCTATGCCGTAGGTTTAGTTTCCACGCTGTTGAGGGTGTTTGCTCAGAGGGGAGGCCTGGTGACCTGCATGTCCAGGAAACATCAGCCTGGAGGTGTTTGAAAGAACGAGGGCTAGAAGCACAAAGAGGTTGGTGGCAAGGATAACAAGCATGGGAGGACTGTCAAACCCCCAGGGAAAACACATCGGATCATTAAAAGGTAAAGGAAGACAAATGCTCAAAAGATACAGCCTACAGGAGGCTCCGTTTATATTTTGACATTAAGACATCGCTCTTTTCTTATTTGCACTTTTCCTATAATTTCAGCAATCAACAAAGTTCACTAGCAATATCTTATCGGTTAATGACAAGAACATCTGGGTCCCTTTCCCCTGGATGCATTTTAATCAAGTCATTGACAGGAAGCTCAGCAGCTGAAAGCCATCTATTTCCTCTGGGGTGATTGCATAACATAATTAAAATTTTTTCATTGGCAGCCATGGTAGAAGAGAAGCTCCATGCGTGTGGCCCCATGGATGCGAACTGCTTAGCATTTTTAACACTTGAGGAGCTTGTCATATAAATCATGACATCATGCTCTAAGATGCCATTAGCTGTTTGGTGCTCATGCTTAGCACTGGCTGGTCAGTGGAAACGATTCCAGAAAGTCTCTAGGTTTCAGAATCATAAATAGCAGGCGATGTCACTTGTGTTGGGAATACTCAAGTGTCTGTGAACAGAACCCCCGCCCTTCACTCATCAGCTCTCAAAGCCACAGTGAAATAAAGATGCATCTAGAAGACATCACATGATCTACTTCCCAGACTGGAATTCTCTTTCCAAACTGCACCCCTTGAGTAGCTGTGTAAACTGAGGGGTTAGTTGCATTTCTGGGCCCAGTCTCTTCAAATGACAAACAGGTGTATGAATGCAATTCCTATGTCACAGCATCATGTCCTGGGCAACGATGTGGTCTCGCTGCCTAAAGGGGGACCTGTTAGCAAATTTAAATCATTAATCATCCCAGTGTGTAGTATGCTTGGCTTTTCTTCCCTGTATTAAACTAAGGTGTAATCTACATATACCGAACGGGGCAGATCTTAACCAGTCAGATGAACAAGTTCTGCAATTTTACACACACATGGCAACCCCAAAGGAAACGTGAGAAGAACTTTGCACCATCCCCCACATTCATCAGATCCCTTTCAAACAATTCCAGCTGCCTGCTTCCCCAGAGAGGCAATTACTTCAGATTTCTGCATGGCCTCTGCTTGGTCTTCACATGAACGCACTAGTACCATGTGTATTCTTATGTTTGTGGTGTTTTGCTCTCTACATCATATTTCTGAGATCCATTCAAGTAGTTGTGGGGTGCTTTTTATTAGTATATTCCATGAATATGACATAATTTGCTTGCCTATTATACTGTGGATGGATGATTGGGTTGTTTGTAGTCTGGGGCTGTTAGAACTAAGGTTGCTATGGACATTCTTGAATAAGTCTTTCTGGGGACCTGTTTGCATTCCTCTCAGGAAAATATCTAGGAGAGAAAATGCTGCATAGAAAGGAAGTCACACGTGTGACTTGGTAAGACACTGCCCAAAGGTTTTCCATGGTGCTCGTACCGTGTCACACACTCAGTGAATGAGGGTCCAGTTGCCACTTGGTATTGTGTCAAACTGGGGGTGTGGAGGGGACCCCCCCATCCAAAATTTAGTTCAGATGCCTGGACCAATGACCCCACATATACACATCAAAGGGTATATAAAGTTCATGCTGAAACAAGCTGCCTTGCTGGGGAGGGCAGAGCAGGCTCCCATGTAGATCCTAAAAGGCTGCTTTTGAGATACATTGTGTATCTTGTGATTTTTTTTCAGTTTGGCTAAGCATTTCCTGGGTATAATTTTCCTTGCGTTTGTCTTGCTTGAGTTAATTCTGCTTCTTGAACATTTGGGTTGGAATCTTTCAATTTGGAAACTTCTCAGGCCTGTCTTTTCAGCTATTACCAATAACTTATTCTCTTTCTACTGTCCATCTGGGATTCCCATTGCATTGGTAGTAAGCTATTACTTTATTTCCTGCAAATATCATACACCACATTTTTCAAATGCATTTCTCATTTCCTGCTTTAGGTTGGTGTTTTTTTTGTGTGTGTGTGTTGTTGTTTTTTAATTGGGTAAGAAGATTTACCATGAAATCTACCCTCTTAACAAAGGTTTTATAAATTGTAGGTACTATGTTGTAAAACAGATCTTTAGAATTCATTCATTTCGTTTAACTGAAACTTTATACCCATCCTCCCCCACCCCCAACACCTCACTCTGGCAACCACCATGGCCTACTCTCTGCTTCTATGAGTTTGAATATTTACGTAATGAATATGTTATATAAGTGGAGTCATGCAGTATTCCTCCCTCCGTGACTGGCTTCTTTCACTGAGTATACTGTTCTCCAGGTTCATCCCCGTTGTTCAAATGGCAGGATTTCCTTCTGTCTTGAGGCTGAATAATATTCCATTGTATGTATAGACCACATTTTCTTCATTCACTCATGCCTAGATGGTCATCCAGGTTGTATCTACATGTTGGCTATTGTAAGCAATGCTGCTGTGAATGTGGGAGTTCAAATATCTCTCCAAGATTCTGAACTTGATTCTTCAGTTCCTTTCAATGGACCCGTCTTCAAATTCATGGGTACATTCTCCTGTTGTATCCAGTGCACTCTGTAAGCCACCAAACAAGGTCTTCATCTGATTTCTGATTGTCTTTTCCATTTCCGGTGTTTTCACTTTACTAATTTCCATGGATCTGCTGAAATCACCTCTCTTGACTCATGCCGTCTTCCTTCCCCACTCTCTCTGCGAACATAATTATCACTGTTATTTTAAAATCATTGTCTGATCCATTTGACCTATGGGTCATCTCAGGTTCTTTTTCTATTGACTGTCTTTTATCTTAATTATGGGTTACTTTTCTTAGCTCTTTCGATTTTTTTCTAGTTTATAATCGGACACCAGAGATTATACGTGAGAGAATTAAAGTAGACACGTAGCGAAAACAATATTTATGCTCTAAGAAGGGACATCAGTCTTCTGTCAATTGCCAGTAGGAGGTTGAGGGAATCTAATTTGCCATTTGTCTAGGGCTGGGTGTTGTCTCAACTTGCTTCAAATATGTCTAAGGCAGAATGAAAATGTTCCATTCAACAGGGCTTTTGGAATTTCCCACTGACAGAATTCTCAAGCTTTCTTTTTCCCACATTACCCATCAGCTCTGCACAACATTCTGGAAACACTGGGTCCCTCTGCAGTTTCCTGGAAGGTTGTTGAATTTCCGTGGCGCTTTTCATGCCCCACGCGTCCTCCTTGAGCTTCCTGTGCATTGGGAAATCTCCCTGAATCCTGCAGTTTGGTCTCTGGTGCTCAGAGAGCCGGGCAGTGAGGAGGAGCTGCTGTGTGGGAGAGGAATTTAGCTTCCCTCTCCTGCTCCAGTCCCAGGTCTCCGTGTCCAGCAAAGGGCCTGGACACTGGGAATCTCTCCCACAAGCCTATCCTCCCTGCAGCCTTTCTCTCGGCACCCTGGAACACCCAGTAAAAGCCCGGAACGCTGGCATTGGGATAGTCTCACAAATATTTGAACTAGTCTTGACTTTGAAATGTCATGGTTCCTGAATCTATATATGTCTGTTTCTGAATTTGTGGGAGAGGAAAATAATGCCTTTCCTGGGAAGATCAAATTAAACAAAGTGCTTTGAGAAGTGAAAAATCGCATGATCATTATGCAGGATGAGGCAGAAGTAGGCTTACAGTTGTCCATATGGAAAAATCATACAATAATTAATACATAATAATAGAAGAAGAAACTGCTTCCCATACGCACAACTGTAAGCCTACTTTTGCCCACCTGTATATGATATATTCCCCTGTCCATATCTGGTTCTCGAGGAAAACCTACTAACAACAGAGAGACCCCTCAGATTGTATGTTTTGGGGTGTTTTTCTTCCCAGATACCAGGGCGCTGTGACAGTAGCAGCCAAATACCAGGGCACTGTGACAGTAGCAGCCAGATACCAGGGCGCTGTGACAGTAGCAGCCAGATACCAGGGCGCTGTGACAGTAGCAGCAGTGTCAGAAACCTTAGCCAACCAAGTCTTAACTGTTGGGGGATTTCTTTTCCAGCCTTCTTCAGAGTAATAAGTAATTGTAATTTTGGAAAGACTTTTTCAGATTCTATCTCAAGCAGTTTATTATGGTACCTTATTCAACGTTAGGGGGGAAAAGTGAGTAACTGTTGCCATTAAAATGAAGGCATTAAGACTCGAGTCTTAGGCCCCAGTTAGTATAAACGATTCAGGCTTTAACTTGGTCTCAATAACTCCAAGCATGTGTCCTTTCTACAGAGTGCTCTGATCATTTAGGATTACAGTATTAGGTGGTTTCAACAGCTTTTCTTTTTCCCTCAGACTCTTTCAAGATAACAGCACTCCCTTAAAACATGGAGGTCCCTGGTTAATGTCTATTTTAACATAAATTTTATAACATTGGATCCCTTTGCTAACTGTAGCTCTGTGAACAGAAAGTCAATTTTCTCCACATTCAAAGCTTTCCTCCCCTTTTTCTAGGTAGATATGTCTAAGTTCTTTTATTGTAAATTACCTGCACCATCTCTGACTGTTAGTTAAAGGACTCTGTTTTGCTGATATCCAATAAAGTGTGTGTTTACCCCTGTAATTCATAATTATTAGTGAGTTTCCTCCACCATCTCTACAATGCCATCTGGAACAGCTCTTTGTTTTCTGTCCTGAGGCAAGACATCTGCCAGTGACCTATTTTCTTCATTCCGAAGCTCCTGTTTCTCCAAAAACACTTCGGTTTGTAAGGAATTTAACACACACACACACACACACACACACAGCCCACAGATGAATTTATCAGAAATAGACATTACATTTGAATAAAATGTGATTTTCGTCCTCCCTCTTATTCCAGTCAACTGTTCTTCTTTCTTATATCACCAGTTCCTTCTAAACTCTGATAAAAACATCGAATTGGTATGTTTTGTCAGGGATCATAGAAATCCCTGTGGACTTGGACCTAGCTCATCCCTGCACCGCTGAACTGTGTGATAGATATTGGAACCCTCTCCTAAGCCCTTCAGGAAACTTGTGGATCCCCGGGCTAACTTCTATTTTGTTCTCTTTGCCTTCCTGTGGATTTCTGGACAGTGTAGTTGCCTTCAATGATTGTGACTAAGTCGAATTAGTCTGTATAAGTAGTTGAAGAATATTGAATGAGTTTTGATATTGTTCATGTTTTTAAGGAATTGGAAAAGCATTTCCTCCACAATAAGTTGGGTGCATAGAGTTCTGGTTTATCACCAGGAATGTGCTTTATAATCATCAAGGAAGCTTTCAAAATGGAAAAGTCCCTGCCTCGAGCCCTCGACTGCATGATACCCTATGTGGAGTGAAGTCCAGGTTAAACCAGGTGTGATCCCGTGGTAAGGAGGGAGGAGGACAATTACCAAGGGAAGCGCCAGCGCCCGCGCCAGGCTCAGAGAATGCAGCAGTGACCGTGAGAAGTCTTGGTTCCCAAGGCGTTGACGGTTTGTGTAAGAAATGGGCACAGACATGCTCAACTGAAATATAGCGGGTAGTGCATCCAGCTGGTGTGTGGACTAGAGAATGCTTCCAGAAGAAAGTGGTTCTCAGCTCAGTTCTGAGAAACAGACTCATCCAGGTAAAGAGAGGAGGGAGAGCATTCCAGACAGAGGGAGCGGGCTGGACAAAGCCCCAGGAGGAAAAGAAACCCTCAACTATTTGAGGAATTTTAAGTAAAAACAGTTGGTGGGATGGGTGAGAGATAACATCAGGTAGGGTCTGGCCAACCAGGTCAAGTATTCAGATCTCACTCTTATCGCCCTGAGCTGAGTTGTGAAATCTGTAAACCAGGAGCCTCAGAACAAAACAAACCTTCCATCGCTTGCAAGCCCTGAAGTTCTTGGCAAGGCACTCACATCTCCAATCCTCAGTTTCTAACCTCAGTTTTCTAACCTCTAAAATCCGACCAATCATACCACACTCTCCCGTGAGTAAAGCCAAAATGCTATCACAAGTAAGAAGTATTTCTCCCAGGACTTTCCTCTGATCAGAAGGCCATCCTTGGTTCTTTTTCTTTAACCATCAGCTTCCAGGCTGTGGCCACCTGGAGGCTTGGAGCCATAGGCGAGGAAAGGGTGGGACGTGGCCACAGCCACCATGAGTGAGCTGTCAGCACGAGCAGAGACGGTACAGATAACATAGCCAGTGAGGACATGGATGCTGCGCTTCCAGGCATGTGTGGAGTAGATGTAGAGGTCCCAGTCCTGTTCATTGGCCTCGGGATGGGAGGTGTGGCTGGTGTCTCTGCTCTTTCCCTCACGGGTACAAAATGGCCCTGCCATTGCCCCTCATACAAGCTGCATGAGTGGAGAAAATAATGTGTGTGTGTGGCCCTTTCCCACCACCTCCTATTCTATGAAGAAAGGAAAACTTATTAAAAAGTCCTCAAAAGCTGTACCTTTAAGTCCCACTGTTCACCAGTGCAGCGCATCCTTAGATAACAGAGCGAGATCACATACAGGATTTACATGGAACATAAACATTAGGACCGGGTGCAGCGCCTGCCTGCCTTTCCCATCCTGTTACTCATCTGATATCTGGGCTAAATCAGATTTCTGTTAGCAAGGAAGGAAGTGAAAGGCACTGCTGGTGAGCAGGCAGCAGTATCTGACGGGGATTAGAGCCTGGGAGCACCCAGGGGAGGGAAGGGGAAGGAGGAGCAGTGAGCGGGGGCTTCACAGGAAGGAGCAACGTTTGAGTGGGGATGTGGCAGGGCCAGCCCTGTCTGAGAGACGAGAGAGAGCCTGCAAAGTATTCAGAAAC
Source organism: Myotis lucifugus (assembly GCF_000147115.1). Taxonomy (NCBI): domain Eukaryota; kingdom Metazoa; phylum Chordata; class Mammalia; order Chiroptera; family Vespertilionidae; genus Myotis; species Myotis lucifugus. Next base: position 470,012 of record NW_005871213.1, on the reverse strand, counting down.
ACAGAACAGAGAGACAAGGAAAATTACACGATCAGAGGATCAAACAACCAAGTAGAATGAATTAGGAAAATGAACTAGGGCTACAGACCCGACGTTTAAATAAGCCCCAAGAATCTGCTGGGGGATGCAAGTTGGTTACTACCTTTTGGCCTAAAATCCGCTTGGCAACTCACAGGGGGCATTGGCCTGTGCCAGCCCCTCTGCTGCCCAGAGCTGGCCTGGTGGGAAGATGCCATGTACCTTCCCCGACATGCTAACACACTACCATGCCTTTAAGTTTAAAAGAAGGAGAAGAAGAAGAAGAAGAAGAAGAAGAAGAAGAAGAAGAAGAAGAAGAAGCTGAGAAGTTTAAAAAAACAACCTCTTGTGAATGAAAGGGGCCACAGGGGCCACATGCTAACCTGACAGGCCCAGAGGAGGCCTGCATGGCAGTCTTGAAAACTCAGAGACCTAAAGTAACCACAAAGGATGGTCTGAAGTTAAACTTTAACTAAAAGCAGTGATGGTGGGTAGTTATATCCTAGGCTGGTATCTTCACTGACAAGGTCAACCTTTACCTCAACTGAGCCTGTCTGTCTTTTTGCATCTATAATAACATACCCTTGAAATGTCTGGGTAACTTGTAACTTCCCTTTTTCTGGACCCCTTGGGGCACAACCTAATGTGCCTGGGCACCAGGACAGATACCACAAATTCCTTCATTATTATGTTAGCTAGAGGCCCGGTGCATGAAAATTCATGCACTGGAGCGGGGGGGGGGGGGGGTCCCTCAGCCCAGCCTGCCTCCTCTTACAGTCTGGGAGCCCTCAGGGGCAGGAGGTGACCCGGCGATCAGGGGAAGGCAATGCCCCCATCACACCTCTGCTGCTGCCACTGCTGGCAGCGCAAGCCTTGGCCTGCCCTAGTTACCTGAGCCGTGGGTCGGCCCTGGGTGGCTGGGCAGCCGCCATCTGAGGCTTGCCTGCACCTCTGGCTGGCCCTGCTTGCCTGATCCTCAGTCAGTGGGGGATTCAGGAGGACCCAAGGCACCTCTGGCAGGGCTGAGGGGACTCTGGTGGCAGGCACGCAGAGCAGCCGGCCCCAACCCCGCTGTGGCGCCGTCATCTTGTGAGGGTGTGATGGTCAATTTGCATATTACCTCTTTATTAAATAGGATTGTTCCAGCACCCACCTAAGTATGTGTCTATCATTTTACTTTTTATCCAATCCCAGGGGTTTCCCTGCTTTGCTTTCTCCCACCTCTCTATCACCAATGGATTTCATGTAACCCACCTACGTCCCTTTCCTTTGATTGCAATGTATAAATACAGAGGTAACCCGACATTCTCCGGAGCATTATCTCAATTCATGAGGTTCTGCTTCCCGGCATATGTCGACAGTTTGGCTCAAATAAACTCACAAAAATTATTTACAGGTTTCGATGGTTTTTTACGTTAACACTCTTCACTGAGAACAAATCACAAAACAATGTGAAGATCCGCACTGATTAAAGATAGCAGAGCGCCAGATGCTTTTCCCATGTCTCTGGCTGAGGGCGAGTCCGCATGCTTCCTTATTTTTCCAGATGAGCTGTTCTCCGTGATTTCCGGAGGGATGAGGAAATAGGCACATCATCCTGGAGTAAACACTAGCCGTCTGACCTCGTGGACTGTGGTTATAGCAGCCCCACAACCAGCACAGAAAACCATAAGTCAGTCTATTGTTCTCTGGAACAAGGCTTGGAGTGTGTGTGTGTGGAGGGGGTGTGAGAGAGAGAGAGAGAGAGAGAGAGAGAGAGAGAGAGAGAAGAAAGAAAGAAAGAAAGAAAGAAAGAAAGAAAGAAAGAAAGAAAGAAAGAAAGAAAGAAGAAGGAAGGAAGGAAGGAAGGAAGGAAGGAAGGAAGGAAGGAAGGAAGGAAGAAAGAAAGAAAGGAAGAAAGAAAGAAAGAAAGAAAGAAAGAAAGAAAGAGAGAGAGAGAGAGAGAGAGAGAGAGAGAGAGAGAGAGAGAGAAAGAAAGAAAGAAAGAAAGAAAGAAAGAAAGAAAGAAAGAAAGAAAGAAAGAAAGAAAGAAAGAAAGAAAGAAAGAAAGAAAGAAAGATTGAGGACCTACTGAGTACTCACTATGAGTCAGGGTCAGGGTCAGGGCCAGGCAGCACTGGATATAGTGTATACATCATCTCTAATCCTCTTCACAATCCTATGATGAGGAAGTGCATTCACGTGGTTATGAACCTTCCATCGAGTCTGACAGCCAGTGGCATACCTGGCCTCAGACCCACCCAGGGCCGGGTCTCACACTTTCTGCCCCGTCACAGTCAGTGCTGGGCAAGAGCTTGGGATGCAGAGGGACGGGACATGTGGAGTGTGACAAAGCCATCAGTGAGCCCACAGTCCTACCCACAGAGCGGCCAGGTCTGAACAGTCTCATTCTGAAGTGACCTTTTCCAGTCCTCATCCCATCCTTTCAGCACAGGTAACACGAGAACTCAGTATGTGCCTGGGGGTTGCCTGAATTACATGACTAAAGGGTTTCCCCAGAGAACCGTGATACGGGGCTCCTGCCTCTTCTCTTTTTCATTCTCCTTGTACCCTGACTACTTTAGAGCAAATCGAAGATGGATTGATCGATTGATGTGAACATAACCAAGTTCCTTAATAATTAATAAAAGTTTCTCCATGAGAACCAACTGGTAAACAGAATTTAGTGGGAACAGTATCTCAGTTCACTGAGATCTTGCTTCCCAGCAATTGTAGACAGACTGGCTCAAATAATCTCACCAAGATTTTTAAAAAATAATAATTTATTTAGTTATGGAACCAATTATTTTGAACTATAACACCAGCTTGGTAAATATACATCATGTAGTATAGTATATATGGTATAGTATTCTGTATAGTGATCATACACACTCACACACTTTTTAAAACTGAAATACTATTTCTGACCAAATGGAAACTTATCAAATGATATCAATGAAAGACAATGGAAAAATTATTCCATATTCCCTTGGTTTGATAATGAGATTGCCTCAAGAGTTAAACACATTTTCTCTATCAGATGATTTCCAGAATCATGTCCTTATTTAAAAATCAATCCATTAGCTTCACTAGCCAAGTCCCCTGCCGCCTGGTTGGACTTCAGCTCTCAGACCTCCGAGCGAGCCCTCTCCAGAACCACATGGAAAAGGAAAGCCACTTTCTGTCTCTCACATGCGATTAATCCACTTCGGAGACTGTTTCTCCCTGATCTCCAGGATACACAAGACTACATGACTCACTCAAGTAACAGAGTGCAGATATTCTAGTCTTTTGTTTGCTTTAAGAAAACCCATTCTAAGCCCACTGCATGGGAGAACATATTTGCCAATGTCATCTCTGATAAGGGTTTAATCTCCACAATTTATAGGCAACTCATACAACTTAACAAGAGGAAGATAAACAATCCAATCAAAAAATGGGCAAAGGACCTAAATAGAAACTTTTTGAAAGAGGACATTCAGAAAGCCAAGAGACATATGAAAACATGCTCAAAGTCACTAATCATCCTAGAGATGCAAATCAAAACAAAAATGAGGTGCCATCTCACACCTGTCAGAATGGCTATCATTAACAAATCAACAAACAAGTGCTGGCGAGGATGTGGAGAAAAAGGAACCCTTGTTCACTGCTGGTGGGAACGCAGACTGGTGCAGCCACTGTGGAAGACAGTATGGCATTTCCTCAAAAAGTTAAAAATGAAACTTTCATTTCACCCAGTAATACCACTTCTAAGAATATATCCCAAGAAAACAGAAACGCCAATCAAAAGGATATATGCACCCATGTTCATAGCAGCACAATTCACCATAGCTAAGATCTGGAAACAGCCTAAGTAAGTGCCCATCAGCAGATGAATGGATTAGAAAACTGTGGTACATCTACAGGATGGAATACTACACTGCAGTAGAAGAAGGAATTCTTACCATTTGCAACAGCATGGATGGACCTGGAGAGCATCATGCTAAGTGAAATAAGCCAGTCAAAGTCAGATAAATATCACATGATCTCACTCATTTGTGGAATATAATGAACAACATCAACTGATGAACAAAAATAGAACCAGAGTCATAGAAGCATGGAACAGACTGTCCAACCTATGAGGGAAGGCGGAGATGAGGGGGTAAGAGAGCAACCAAAGGACTTGTATGCATGCGTATGAGCATAACCAATGGACACAGACAGTGGAGGGGTGAGGGCATGTGCTGACGTTTCAAGGCTGCCTGGCTGGCCAGGCCCACATGACACGCACAGGTGGACTTCTGCAATAGTCCCAGTACTTCTCACTGGCCGTGTCCGACTTCCGGGGTGAATAGCGCATCCCAGCATGAGTTCCCTAAGGCCCAGCACAGCATCAAGCCTGACGAGCAGCCCAACCCTTGTTGCTATGAATTAAAATCACCAACAAAAGCATTTGAGATCGTGAGCTGCTTCCACGGGCAGAGAACATCTCCGTCCCTTTGGTTTCACATTGGCTGGGATCAGTCCTGGCTGCTTGTGTGGAGTTATTTTCAAATGTAAATACCTGGACCTCTGCTTCTTCATTTTGTTCTTATGACAGACTAGTTTTTTACCCTCACATTTGCTGAACTGCATATTTAACGACTCAATGAATTCTTCCAATGTTGTGGCCGCATCAGATGAGCCTTCTTTTGAGGGGTGTTTTGCAGACCAGTCTTTGGGGTTGCAGGAAAATTCTGAGAAGAATCACCAGGTGGCGCCAGAGCCCCATAACAATGCAGCCTAAAAGCTACTCCCTGGAGTGGGGTGTTTGTCCTCCAGCAGCCATGGGGTCCTGCTTCCTCTCTGGATGGTCCGTCCAGGCTAGCCCTGCACATCATCGGATCGCGTCCAGTCCTCCGTGCGCCACACCTGCGGCGTCAGCAGGCCGAGAGCATTGCCTTTCCCAGGCGCAGGAGCCCTTCTGCTGGAAGGAAGCAGGGGTGTCAGGCTTGCTGGCCGAGAACCAGTTGTCGAAAGCCAGCTCTGTGCTTCGCTCTGTCCTGTCTCTGGAGTTAAAATCTAGCATTTTTTGTTGGGCAGGAATTTTCAGTTCTACCGGCGAGTATCTCCAGACCCAGTGGATAGGGAGAGAGACTGAGGCTGGTTATCTGACTGAATCCATTCAGAGTTAAGAGCAGTGACTATGTTGAAGATCAAACTTTCCAGTCCCCGCGGTGTCTCCTTAATACTCTGTATTACTGCACAGCAACCACAGTGTGAGCAGCCGGAACTCAGATTAGGGCATCAGCAGAGGCAAACGCCCTGTAGCTGCTCAGGAAACGTGCCAACTGGCTGCTAGGTAAACGGGCTCTATGTTCCTTTTATTCTGACTTCAGGGATCATTATTTGATCCAGAAATTCAAAAATTGTGTTTTCTTCAGGATATTTTGAATTTTAAACTCCAAACCTCAATTTTAAATCAAATAAAAATGAAACCTCCAAAATTTGAACAATGACCTCTTGAAACTCACGTGGAGGTGCTCATTTGGGTCCTTAGCAAGTTACTGATATGCTGAGTATCAGAAGCATCCTGAAGGTGTTTAGCTTTTGCAGCAGGGAAATAGGTTTAATAATACGATCAAGCAATTGAACGTGAGGATTTCATTTATTGGTGGACAAGCTGGGGAGACAGGTGCCTTCTTTGTGGCAAGCACTGCTCTTGTTCTGGGCACGGGGGGGAACAGAAAGAGCCCTGGGCATCACTAGCTTAGGTGCTGACAACAAACAATAAACAAATAAACTCACCTCGTCGGTCAGACAGTGCCAAGTGCTGTGGAGAAGAAACAAAGGAAGGAAGGAATACAGGAAGCACTTGAAAGGGGGAGGGGCTTCTCCTCCACACAGCCGGGCAAGACCACAATGTCTATGCACAGGGCATGGCAGGCAATGGGACCAGCAAGACCAAACTACCCTGGAGAGAGGCTGCCTGGTATATTGGACAAGAGTGAGGAAGCCAGTGTTTCTGGAAGAGTGTGCTAGCAGAGGAAGCCAGAGATTATTACATCTGGGGTTTTTTGTTTGTTTCTTTCTTTTTGGCAAAAACCAAGGAAAGGAGACTGCTTTCGTCTCAGCACCAGGTTCCACTTTCATGAAATAATGCATGGTTTTCCTGTTGCTGCTGTGGAAAGTGCGTACGGCATCCTGGTTACTAATCAAGCTTCAGGGAACAGGGAAAAACTGTCGTCTGAGAACCGCTAAGGATTGATTAATAGAGAAATAATGTCCATCGCAGACTGGAAATTCCACCAACCTCCTGGAGCTGCCAGTCCAGACTGATCACCCAAGCCAAATTCATCACAACACATGAAGATGTGGAGGCGACGATAATTAATTGCTACCCCAATGAGATCCCATCTCTGCTGAAGATGCCCCTGAAGGTATCAGCTCATCCATCTTCCTTCTGCCAGATGCACACATCCTTCTGCTGCTCCCCTCAGGCCCGGCCCCTTTCGTACCCAGACAATGATTTTTTCCCTTCAGTTTTTGAGAGTATGTAGAAGAAACAAGCAAGAAAAGGAAATTATGAGTCACGTGATAATGAAAGCCATTCTCTGCCAACTATGAAGGACTGCTATTTATAGATAGTTTTGAAATATGTTATCACTTTTCCACCTTTTATCTTCCTGAACTTCCCACAAAAATCCTGTGAGTTAGGTATTTTTATCATCATTATTATTATTCATATTTTACTTTTTTATAATAGTGGTCAAAGTGTTTAAAATCTTTTTCAGTCCTCTTCTCCCCATTAAAACTCCTATTGTTGCCATTGGTTTGATACTGTTTTGGCCAACTTGGTCTCACTATTTCAAACCAGCAAACAGATCTATGCCAGCCACACCATAAAACAAAATAAATGTATATTGGATTGAACTGAATTGCTCTTTGTGGGGTGTTCTCTTCTCTTATATTGTCCCTCTATACTCATGTTCTTCCCTCGGAACTCAGTTAAGATGCCATTGGAAGACTCCCTTGGAAGTTCCTCCTACTTTAGTATAATTAGTACCTCCATTCTCCGTGCTACATCTCTATTTTGTACATACATGTTATTCAATTTGGGGGTAATCAGAGCATGTAACTTTTTTTAGTTCAACAAATATTCATTGAGAAAGGGTATCAATAAGAGTCCTTCATCACAATCCCACAGCTAACATCATACTCAATGGTGAAATGGTAAAAGCTTTTCTTCTATGATTGGGAACAAGACAAGGATGCCCACTCTTGCCGCTTTTAGTCAACATATTACTACTGGAAGCTATAGCCAGAACAGTTAGGCAAGAAAAAGAAATAAAATGCATCCAAATTAGAAAGAAAGAGCTAAAATTATCTCTATTTGTTAATGGCAAGATATTACATATAGAAAACTTTAGAGACTCCCCAAAGATCTGTTAGACCTGATCAACAAAATCAGTAAAGTTGCAAGATACAAATCAACATACAAAAGTCAGTTGTATTTCTATATATTTAGAATGAATTATCAGAAAGAGGAATTAAAAAAAGTCTCATTTATAATTACATCAAAATATTTAATCTAGGAGATGAATAGCATTCATGAAAGAAGTTGGAGAAGATATAAATAAATAGAAAGCTATTCCATGTTTATGGATTGGAAGAATTCATATTGTTAAAATGTTCATACCACTCAAGGTGGTCTACAGATTCAGCACAATCCTTATCAAAACCCCAATGGCATTTCTCACAGAAATAGAAAAGCAATCCTAAAATTTGTATGAAGATAGAAAAGATCCCACATAGCCAAAGCAATCTTGAGAAAGAAGATCAAAACTGGAGGCATCACACATCCTCATTTCAAACTATATTACAAAACTATAATAATCAAAACAGTATGGTATCAAAATAAAAACAGACACAAAGATCAATGGAATAGAACAGAGATAAACCCATGCATATATATAGCCAATTAATTTTTGACAAAGGAACCAAGATTATACAATGTGGAAAGGGCAGTCCCTTTAATAAATGATGTTAGAAAAACTGTATAGCCACATTCAAAAGAGTAAAACTGGACCCCATATGACATCATACCCAGAAATCCATTTAAAATGAACTGAAGACTTGAATGTAAAACATGCGACCATAAAACTTCTAAGGATATAAGCTCCTTGACATTGGTCTTGGCAAATGTGTTCTGAAGTTAAGAAAGAAGATCACTGGAATTGCAGACAAATGTTGTAGAAAGAAAGAAATAACCAGCATTGTGGGGACAAGTTGAATCAAACTCCTGTGGAAGGCAACACAGCGCAAGTGCAGGAAATTGACCTGATACGGGGAGCTCTGCTAGAGAATCCTAGTCCCACCCCTTATTCTGTGGCCCTGCACAGTGTCTCTGAGTCTGTTTCCACACTTGTGTGATGGAAATAGTCACCCTTGCTGTATGCAGTTATTCATCTTCAAAACAATCTAGCAAAATAAGAATCATTATTGCCAATACTACAGATAAAGTAGAGTTATGTAGAGCACAGGGTGACTAGATGTTGCACAACTTAACCTCCTACATATGCTTTTGTGTTTATTCACGCAAGCAGAATCCATTTGAGATGCCCAATGTTTCTTGAACTGAGTGTTGTACTTTGCTGAGCGGGAACCCAAACCTGACTGCCACCTCCCTGACACCCAAGCCTGCTCTGCACATGTTTTTTTTCATCCTCTCAAGGACCTGAATGGCATAGACACCCCACACATAATTGGCTATTTGCATTGACATGAAACAGACATATAACATGAAATAAGCATAAATATAAGAACGTCTATGACTATAATCATATAATTATAATATTCTATGTTTGTAGAATAAAGACTATCACCTGGCACATTTGTTAAAGGCATCAAAGTTCTGGAGTTGGTAGCTACTTTCTATATGTGGAAACTTGATCGAGTTCTTTTTCTACCACCCTCCAAGGTGTCCTATGAGCTTTAAATGGTAAAGTTCGCAGGGTTTACAACATGGGACCTGTGATAGAGAAAGTGCTTATCAGATGTTATTACAGTTGTTAGTATAGTCATCATGGTTATCTTTATTATCTCCTCTTCCTAACAGCCTCGTGCTGTCTCCAGGGCAGATGTCATTGTCCCAGTTTTACAGAGGCAACTATAAGGCTCAGGAAGGATGAATGGCCAAGTTTTAACACATCTTCGACAAGAATTTAGCTCTTTTACCTCCTGGCACAGTGGTCTCTCCTTTGCCGTTATGTCTCAGCACACCCATGTTAGAAAATTCTTCCAGTTGAGAAAAAGGTTGTCGGGAAAGAAAGTGAATGAGCTGAATCATTTAGACAGACAGATTGGAAAAACATTGTTGTTCCTTTTGCATGTTATGTTCTTGCCAGAAATCAAGTAGGTGGAGTTTTTGAAGAGTTATCCGTTAGATAAATATGTTTGTTTCAAAGAATCAACGTTAGAGCCATATCTTCATAAATATTAAGCCAAACTTTATATTTAAAGTTTTATGAAATTTTTTTTTTAAATCAGGCAAGATGCTGAACTCATTGAGCTTGGCTCACTACCAAATTTCTCTCATCAAAAGTAATGACTTGAAAGAGTTATAAATACCATAATCCTATGTCATAAAGCATAAATTATTCTAGGAAAATTTTCACATTTAAGTCACCTTCTCAAAATCTTAGGAACTAACTGAAACTGCAAATGTTCAATTCAGACCCAAATAGCCTAAGGAAAAGATTAAAATGTTAATATAGCAATAGAGGGCTTGTCTCACTAAATGCACAATTTCAACAGCTCAGCGGTCATTCCCTTTAACCTTTTTCTGCAACTCACCCGTCTCCTTAAGAGAAATCACGTCCCACCAGCAATTTTCTCGCTTAATGAGATAAAAATCCTGATGATCAGTGCATGAAAGTAAAACCAAGAAAAACTAGTCTCCGCTACTGATAAATATTTAACAGATGTGGTCCAAATCCCTCTGCCAGCTGGAGGAAGGAAAAACGTTCTATTTCACAGTTCGGGTATAATTATTGGCCACATTTCTCCAAGCAAAGACAGTGACATTGGCTCATTCCCCAGGCGAGAGTTTTTTTCTGATCTAGGCACTAGGATCTGCTTTTCTTTAACAGATTGCAGCAATATACCCTTCACTTGACCCAGTTTATTCATTCAAAAGCTACCTGGAGCCAAATCTGAGAAGTAGAAAGGGAAGAGGCTGACACAAGCTGTGTTTATGTACCCATCAAAGGATTATAGTGAAACACATATATTCCCTTCATCACTGAAAACACCTGTCTGTGTGTCTATGGTAGACCAGATGGCTCTGGCAAACGATTATTTGATATAGGTAGTTCATTCAGGAGTTGGAAGAACTTTTCTCCAGACCTTGATCATCACCTTTTTGGACTTCACAGACAGTCACCATTGTTCCAAGTATCATGCCCTTTTCACTCCTTAAACAGATTGTGTGCAAAGAATGTTCTAAACATCACCACGAGGCTCCTTCCAGTAACCACTGAGTCATCCCTCGGATTCCCAGGCAGCTGTTGTATAATATGAGCAGGATGTTTTGACCATGTTCCTTGACCTGACCATTTTGACCCCAAGGATGTTTTGGTTCAAGAATGCACTCCAGAGTTTAGGTAGGCAACACACCATGACAGAACCCATTTCCTCTTTCTACGCTTTCCCTTGGTGATCATTTTGCTAACACTGTTACCAGAATAATTTTTTCTGCAACACTAACTGGATCATGTCATGCCTCTGCTTAAAGGCCATCAATCATGGATTTCCTATCACCAACAAAAACGCAGCAGCACATTCTGATCCCACTTGACCTGCCCCTTCTCATCGCCAACTCAGCTCCTTACACAATCGCCCCCGGTCACTAGCACATCCTGCACGTATCATACATCAATTTATGATTTTTTTCCTTGCATAAGCCCCTCTCCCTCCCTCAGTTGCTTTCAATCTAATACAAAGTGTCTTTCAAGACCAGTGTTGGGTCTCCTTTCACCTAGAAACCTTTTTCTGACAACTCCAGGCCTCTACCCCCCTCAATGACAAACATACTCTGTTTCAATTATTATAGGCATTTTCTTACTATTTAATTTAGACTGTTATGAGTACATAGCTGTCTCACCCATAATGAACCCTTGAGCCTCTGTTTTATTTTCATTATATACATTGCAAGGGCAATAGGTTGGGAATTGGATGTACTATTGATAATGAAGGCAGGAGGAAACTATCAGACTGGTTGTTCCCTCTCCATTGTGTGTCCGTGTCTAAGCTGTGTCACCCTTGTGATGGTCTCTTCTCTGACAGGCACAGTTGTCAGAGAAGGGACCGTCATGAGGCCGGGGTGTGCCCATTGGTTGACTTGACAGGGAGAAGCTCCAAATCCTGTCTGAAGTGAATCTTCTCAGAGTGCCAGAGCCTGTTGGTTCGATGTAAGAAATTCTATGGAAAGAAAAGACCTGGGTAAGAATGGAGACACAGCGAATTAAAGAAGTATTCCTTTGAAATCTGCCTTTTTGAGGAATGAGACCAGTCAGGTACTGACTCAGAATCAGAATATGCATGTGATGATTTTATAAAAAGTTCTATGAATAAGTTCATTGTAATTGACCATCAACCAATCTGTGCTCTAGACAGTCACTTGTTTTTGTTGATTCCATCAACAGTTATTCATTGAGGACTTTCACTGCCTGAGGATGCAGAGGGAAGGGATGCTGGTCCTGCTCTTGTGGCATGCATGCCCTGCAAACATCTTAGAATTAGAACAACTAGAGCCCAGCAAGGTCCAGAGACCTGCCCCTGGCCCCCCTGGCTGGACTGATCTTTTTGTTAAGGTCCCTGTCTCCTATACAGTCCACTGCCCACTCTTTATGCTGCTCCCCAGCCTACATTCAGGGAGGGACCACTCCTTTGTCTGTTTGTTTTTTATTGTTGACAGTATTACAGATATCCCTCATTCCCCACCCCTTGACTCTCCTCTACCCAGCCCCCACCCCACCCCGGGCCTTCCCCCCACTATTGTCTTTGTCCATGGGTTATGCATACATGTTCTTTGGTTAATCTCTTCCCGTCCCCTTCACTCCCCTCCCCTCTGAGATCTATCAGTGCATTCCCTGCTTCCAGGCCTCTGGACCTATTTTGCTTGTCAGTTTATTTTGTTCATTAGATTCCACATATAAGCGAGATCTTGTGATATCTGTCTTTCTCTGACTGGCTGATTTTGCTTAGCATAATAATCTCCTACGGGGTTTCTGAAATCTTGTCTGGAGAGCTGGCAAGCTGAGGCTGAAGGAGCAACGGGCGGGGTGCTGCCCTGTTGTCTCTGTGACTTGGAAGAGACAAGGACAACAACCTGCCTGTGTGAAAGCAGCTTCCCAGAGGCAGTTCCTGGTCACAGAGAGTAACAGGGATCCCACCCACTCCCCTCCAGTTTAGATTTCAAAGTGCTCTTTCTGCTGGCACCACGCACGCTGAGACTCACAGCTGCCCTGGAGCTGGGCAGTGTGATGACCTCTTTCTTCCATGCCTGGAAGCTGCTGTGTCATAATCCTTTAACCTCTGCGAAGCCAGGAACATTTGACAGCAAAAGTCATATTAGTAACAGAGTCCATTCCTCCCTCTTACAGTTCATGGATTTATTACATACTAACAAAGAGCACGCATTTGGTCCCTCACAGGAGGTGTTCTCCAGGTCAGCTCAGAGCTCGGGGAGCTCCTCTAACTCCCAGCAGACACTGGAGAATCCTCAGGACAATGGGCAACATCTCAGCTACTGGTCCCAGCTCAGCTTTCCCATTCCTAACCCTCGAGTTTTGATCTTTACTGTCCTTAACAATCTCTCTGACTTTTTAAGTTGGTTTTATATCTCTTCCTAGCCACTGTTGATTCATGCCTTGATAGGATAGTCAACATGGCCTCAATTTCTTTTAGGGCCTTGAAACCAGTTTTAAAACATCCTAGTCCCATTCTCTTTAGACTTTCCCGTGTTTCCGCAGCACCGAGCGCAGGCCGGGCCCCAGGGCCGCCTGTGGAAGTCAGCTCAGTGGGTTCTGGGAGGGGTGACAGGCTCACCGGAGGAAAATAAGATTCATGGATTTACTGTGAAACTCCATGTTTTTATTGATAGACTAAGCATCTTAGTTATGTATATTTTTATAAATGTGGTGGCGCTTGCTTAGGTATTCACAAACATCTCTAATCCTTCAACCCGTGGCTAGACAACATTTCCCACCCCCTTCCAGTTACCTGTGACCATGTGTAACTCACAAAAATGTGGATGAAAGTGGCAAATACCAGCTCTAGGCCTGCACTGTGAAAGCTTCGGCAAACAGCCCTCCCCTGCCGTCCCTCCTCCCCCACCCCTCCGCCACCTCCCTCCTCTGTCCATGGTGCATTGAACTCTAGTACCCTAGGGGTTAGTAGAAAAACCAAATCGGCTCCTGAATTTCCACTGTGACTGACAAATAAGCAGCTGCCCAGTGCTGTCAGCCACCGAGGGGCAGGGCTTGTTTCCGAAGCATACGCGACCCCTCCCTGTAATAGAGACCAGGGCCTGGGTGTCACCTCAGTGGTCGGTTCTGGTGGCAGGTGAGGAGGTCAGTTAGGCCAGCAGAGTAAAGAGCTGTGGGGAAGTATTTGTACATCCGCCTTCGATTTCCGAAGGCAGCCCTGATGGAAAAAGTCCGAGCAATTGCCGGTCAGATATTATTGACCGAGTCAGCACAGGGTTCCCAGAAAGAAAAGTTCAGGCAATATGGACTCCTTTCCAAACGGGTGCCCATGGCAATGGAGGAAATGCAGGGTTCCCCGAGGGTGGGAAAGCACGCTGGGGCCAGACGCCAGGCAGTAGCAGTCAGCTGCACAGAGACTCTCAGGGACGAAGGCCCAGGACGAATCCTCAGGTGAACCGGTGGCCTGAATCCTCGCCCCACGCCACTTCACATGCCTCAAGGTGCCCACTATTAAGCTGAGAAGGTGAACAAGAAGAAGTTGAAAACGCAAAAAATAAAAAATAGAGGTATATCCAAGAGAGGGCTCTGATTGTGGTTAAAGGGATAGAGAGACATGGAACTGTTTGGGGGTAAAGTGGGTCAGACATCTACAAAGTTTTTGAAAGAAATGAGGTTTCAAAGGACTCACAGGTGGAGACTGAAAGAGCCCTTGGCTGTTCAGGCTTCAAAGAAAGCCCGGCCTCCAACCCGCAGGGGCAGGAACGAGCTCTGAGACCCAGGGACGCTGGGCAGAGAGCGTCCTGCCCGCTGCACGTCAGCCGGGACCACGGACGGTGACGGTCGGGGAAGGATCTCCGCAGAGCCAGTGGCCACGCCTGACTTTTGATTCTTAAAAATAGGGACTTCCTGTTCTGTGGAAACAGAGAGACCTTTTCTCAGCCAGAATCACCATTGCAGGGAGCCGGTCTCTCATCCTCCCCTTCCAGGAAGAGTACGCAGGTCCCAGCCCCCAGCCGGCACATGCCCTGACCTGGAATCCAACCAGCAACCTGCTGGTGCCCAGGACAAAGCTCACCTAACAGAGCCACACCGGCCAGAGTGCTGTTTCCTGTACTTTTTTTAAAAATATATTTTACTGATTTTTTACAGAGAGGAAGGGAGAGGGATAGAGAGTTAGAAACATCAATGAGAGAGAAACATTGATCAGCTGCCTCCTGCACACTCCCCACTGGGGATGTACCCGCAACCAAGGTACATGCCCTTGACCGGAATCGAATCTGGGACCCTTCAGTCCGCAGGCCGATGCTCTATCCACTGAGCCAAACCGGTTAGGACTGTTTCCTGTACTTCTTGATCATGAAGTCCTCGCCTCATGTTAATTCTATGAAACTCAAACATTTGCATTGTTGCCACATAGACTCTTCAACATCTTAATCCCCTTTTCCGCATGTATCACTACTTTTTTTCACAATCTTAACTGGTCAGCCACTTACCTTCTGTCTCCATGAATGCATTTATAAAGACAGAATCTTTTTATAATCTAGGCATTGGGAAATAAAGTTCATTTTCAGTGAAGTAGATGTATTGTGAAATGTGATTCTCTTGGTAATTTTCAGGAGGCCATACTTACATAATTGCATCTTCATTTTTTTCTGGGAGCTTGTTATTGTCTACACAAGTGATTAATGACAGCTGGAAAATAGACTGCAGATAAAAATATCACAATGGAATTGAGTTTTATTGGTCACTGTTCAAAGAGATAATTGTGTTCTGTTGGATCAAACCTCATATTCTAAATGTCATTTCCTGTAAAGCTCATTTCCCTGGCTCTTTGGGGCACCGGGCCTTTCCACTTTAAATGCTAGAGGATCACTGTGGTTTCAGGGGACTCTCCCGATGCAAAGGTTGTTCCTTTCGCAGGGTCAGAGAAGTAAAAAAAGAGCTCTGATCATGTGGAGGGGACGGCGACATGTAAGACGGCACAGATGGCAGATTCGATTGAATATTGATCTACAAAGTCTTTTTTCAGTTCATGTTGCCTTCATCTCACAGAATGTGTGCATGGTGTCCATGAGAACGTGCAGTGACCTTTAGGAGTCTTAGGACCTCAGGTTAGTCAGCAATATGTCCTCAAGCTCCGGCCCTTTATAACTCCATCACTCAGGAACTGTGGTCAGACTCTGCCACCCCTTCGAGCATGGAGACAGAATATGCATGGGAACCAATTTGGAAACGTTTCAAAATTCAAGCAGATCATGACTAGCAGAGCTTCAATTGCACCCAGCTCTTTTTTGCTCACTCTAAACATAATCAGTTCTTCCCAGTGTGCCCTGCGGCTGGGGCATGTGTCCCACAAACACTGCACCCACCTGTCATGATGCACATGTCAGAGCAGCACCAAAATCCATCAGGGCCACTATGTTTTCCTCATGTATTATATTTATTATTTCTAAATACATGCAAAACACGTGAGTGCCCCATTAGTTATCTAAGGCTAAAACAGTACCCAAAGTCAGTGGCTTAACACAATGCTCACTTATTTTCTCATAGGTTCTGCAGGTCAAGGGTCTGGGTGGGACTTAGCTGGTCCTCTTCTTTGTGACCTCTCATGGGGTGGCAAACAAGGGTCAAGGTCATCTCAAGGTTACCAGGGGCACGATCTGCTTCTGAGCTCACTTGGGGGTTGTTGCTGGATCCAGTTTGTTTAGGGCTCTGAGTTTAAGGGCCTCAGTTCCCTGCTGGTTGTTAGACAGAACTGCCCTCATTCCTGGCCAGATGTTCCCGCTCCATCAGACTGTCACATGTGAGGAGCCAGGGAGGGACATCACAGTCTTTTCTAACCTAACCACACTCTCTTCATTCACAGCAAGTTATTGTGCTCGGCCCACACTCCAGGGCAGGTGACTGTACAAGAGCGTGAACAGTAGGAGGCAGGGGTTGAGAGCCATCTCAGAATCTGCCCACCACAAACACACTCATGTTACATTGATTTTTTATTTTAAAGAAACTCGGGTCTCATAAACTCAAGAGCCCCTTGATTAATGAATACATGAGAGGTAGGGAGGACTTTATTCATTCACTCAAAAGCATATACTATCTGACACTCTTTGTACTGGATACTCAGAATACAAGATGAAAACTGTATCCCTGGGGCTCAGTTTCTGAAAGTGGCAGGAGGCAGATGTACAAGCTAAGCTGTGAAGAGGGCTGCAATGAGGGTGAGCAGTGAGAGGCGGGATCTGTCCATACAAGTTTAGACAGTAGTGCAAAAAAAAAAGGAGTGCTCACACCCACGCTGGAGGGCAGGAAGGAGAGGTTTACTCGGGGAGATGCAATTAGACTGGAGTCTTGAGAGGCAGTATCCCAGTCAGATCACTGTGTGTGTGGCTGGTGGCACCGTTTAACGATGTAAGGAATACGTAAATGACACAAGTTTGGATGCAGCTTGAAATATTTTCATATCACATTTGTCATGGGTCACTGGGAGGAAATGGAATTCGTGCCACATAAAGAAAAATGGAATTTCATCAAGGTTCTTGCAAAGTTCCTCCAAGGACTCCAGAAGCTGAGGCCTCCTAGACAGCTTCCTGCAGGAGGAAAGAAATGGCCTCTACCGGCCTCGCTGGAGATGCCACACAGACCGAGCCACAACTTCCCACCAGTCGCACATCTGCAACCGGAGCGCAAAGTCCTTCCAGATGTGCCGGAGGAAGTCGGAATGGTGGGAGCCATCTCTCAGTCTCAGTCCCATCTGCACTTTGGATGTGTTGCTGGAAGGGCCCGTGGACACCCTGGTGAGCTGCTCAGCCAGCATTGGACGGACATTCAGGTCTGACGGGAGGAGCACCCTCCAAGGGAGAGGTCTGGCGGTACCTGAAGCTGGAAATCTGTCCCCCAAGAGTGAAGAACTGACAAAGACTCCTAATAACTCTGGACGGCACCATACATTCCTTTTAGAAGGAGCCAAGCACGTTAGAAACCCTATGTTGCCAAGAACCAATTAGAGCCTCTATTTCAACTCTTGTCCAAGGTTTGATTTTTTCTTTAGCTTGCTGACTAAATTGATGAGTAATTACATTGAACTTCCTCTCTCCTAAAAACTGCCTATCCTATTGTCAGACAACTCTGAGAAGCCATATTAGCTTCATCCAAAATCAATCTCCCCATAACTTCCTGTACTCCGGAGCCTCACAAATATGGCTGTGCCTCATTTCTTTCAAGCACCTATCAAAATTTGTAGGAAACGTATAATGTTGTAAATTTTAGAAATTTACAATTTGGGTCACAAGCCATAAGTTACTTTGAAATCCTGGCAAAAAAAATTCTGTAACGAGACTATGAGATTCTCAGAGGATTCTGTTTCCCGGCGTTCTGGAGGTCCCCGTGTGGTGAAGAGATTCAGGAAGCTTGGTCATCACCAGCACAGCCCTGGCTTCTCCACCCCCACCCCTGCAGCCACCCATGGCCTCTCCCTGAGTCCCACCCTCCCTCTCAGGTGGCTGGCCAGGTGCCACCTCTGCTCTTATTGGTGGATCAGTCTTGCAACAGATTTGTCTAGGCCTTTCCTCTGTGACCCTCCAAAAAGCATTCTTGCCACTCTCTCACCTCATGTTTCTCAACGGATGTGCTTCCTTCCCTGGACAACAGCAGCAGACCTGGAGAAAAGTGGGGGGCTGTCAGGGAGTGGCCTCCGAGTGAGGGAAACACAAAGGAAGAGAACTCGGGACTCCAGGTGAAGGATAACATTTTGAATTTTAAAAGACGACTAGCAGAGACCGGGTGAAACGAAGGGCCTGATGCGAACAGCAGGCGCAGCAAGAAAGGGCAGCTGACAAGACCTGAAAAGCAGACTGATTTTAAGGAATTCTTGGCAAAGCCAGGTCTGCAGCATAGGGAAGCTCACGCTTTGTCATCTATAATGTAATGTAGGTACTGTGCTAGGTCTTTTACTTACTGGTTTTATTTAATACTTAATAGGTTCCAGTTATTGTCTCTTTGTCATAGACCAACAAATTACAGCTTAGAGATGTTAGAGAGTGTGTGTCTATATTCAATCATCCATCCATCCATTCATCCAAACGGTGTTCTCTATTAGCCGCTGAGAAGCATGGCAGGGTGCACGATGAAAAGCCTTTCTGGTCTTCCTGGTGCTCAGGGGGTAAATATGACTAAGCTTACATCCCAACAAGAATTTTTAAGATGCTCTGACTTGGTGTTTTGTTTTGCTTACTTTCTTCAGATCAGAAAATAGCTTGCTCTTGTCTCTAAATCCCCATCAGACTGTCTCTCTCAGACCCGTCACTCCTGGTAGGTGCGGGTCTCATCTTATCTCCCTTCCTCCCCATTCAGCTCACATGGGCTCTGGGTGTTTGTGTCAGACAAGAGGCTAGAAAAGGAGGGGATTGTTTCCAGCAATTTCTGAGATAAATAATATCCCTTGTACCTGGAGTGGGGAGGCCTCTGGGATTGAATAAGTGCCAGGTGATTAATCTGTTAAAACAATTAAGATTTTGTTGGGGAAATTTAGGTTGTATTTTCATTCCTATTGGCTGCTTGTTTATTGACTTAAAAAATATTATTATTTAAAGAGATCCTGGACCCATTTCCTGTCAGTGTTTTTTTTCTTTTTACAGAGGAAAGATTTTAGATCTAGAACAACATAAAGATGAGAAGCCTTTTCCAAAGGCAGAGAGCAAATAAGTAAAAGAAAAAAAAATGTGCCAGAACTCAGAACTCTAGAATCTGACATCCAAATGTATTCCCCCAACCCAACCAGAACCTTTTCCTTCCCAAGAGATGTTGTCCTTCAAGAAGGTGTCTTACCCACAGGTAAACATCAGACCAGGTGGCTGGAAACTGGTCTGCGTTGGCCATGAAGTGGTGATCTGGGAGCTCGCTCAGAGACTAGAATTCCCGGGAGGAGGTTGCACTACTCACTCATTTTCCTATACCCCACGCTTCCATCATCTTATTTCTCCTTACCAAAGGGGACCTCAGAGCACTTGGAAAATCCTTACAGATGCATATTGTGTCCATGTGTGCCGTGCCTCAAATATGTATATACATTGGCCCGCTCGCCTTCCTTTCAGGAAGTTGGAAACAGATGTCTCAGCTAAACTAATAACTGGGCTTCTGTATTTGTGTTTGGAATTCAAAGAACTTCCATCCAGTGGATTCAAGTAAAACGCATATAGTTCGCCTGATGAAGTGGGAGAATAACATGTTTAATAAATATAACTTTTTGGTCAGGGGAAGATATTCTCCATTTACGTAAAACGGCATGTGAAGAGCTGTGTATGTACAAGTGTTAGCGTAGGTAGCTGGACATTCATAAGAGAGAAGGGAGCAAAACTGGCTGAGCTTAACTAGGATGAAAGCTACAGCTTCACACACTCCAGGGACAGCCTCATCACCTGTCAATGGGATTAACAGTCCCCCAGCACTGGCTTTCCCATCTCCCCAGGGGGAAGCAACTGGCCTTAGCTGGGATGAAGGAAGGAGAGATAAAACAATAAAGGGGCAATTCCACTGCTGGGCAGAGCGCAGTAGGAGCCAAGATGGTGACCATAAGGGGAGGAATCTAGCTTGGGAAAAGGGTCAGATTAGATAGGGGAAGGGCCCAGCTCTAGCTCATGAGGAGCCAGGAAAGAGATTAGTTAATTTGAAAAAAAGCCAGCAGAAGGTATTGTAAACAAAGCCCACCCAAGGCCTGTCTGGGTAGCAGGCATCTGCCCATTTGTGCATTCTCTCTCCATAGCAGCCACGGAACTCCAAGCTCAGGCCTGTGAAAGGCAGCTGGGAACAGAGACTAAGTTAGCCAGGTGGGGACAGGGACTGAGCTGGACTCGGCTTTCCCATGGCTGAGCTGACCTCTGCCCTGCTGATGTCTAGCCTACGGCACAGCGTTTCTGAACCCTGGGAGCTTTCTTCGGGCCTAGAGGACAAGGCTGGACAGAGTTGAGCCATCTGGTTGTGGATGA
Source organism: Myotis lucifugus (assembly GCF_000147115.1). NCBI lineage: Eukaryota > Metazoa > Chordata > Mammalia > Chiroptera > Vespertilionidae > Myotis > Myotis lucifugus. Next base: position 449,587 of record NW_005871213.1, on the reverse strand, counting down.
AACACCAGGCAGCTGGATGAGAAGTCAGAAGACCTGGGTTGTGTGATCAAAACTTGCTGTGGGACACTGGTAACATAGTTTACGGACTTGCTGTGGGACACTGGTAACATAGTTTACGGACTTGCTATCTTACCACTACTCCCCATCCTCCCATGCGTAGGTCCTAGGAAATGCTCTTTCTGTGACTCCATAGGAATCCCATTTCCAAGGCAACACAAGGACCAGAAGTTCACGTTGCCCAATGACCATAACTGATATCTGCTGCTCTACACCAGGAGGACTTGTTGACGTACCGTTTCATATGGCTTCCTAATGCCTTGCATGCAGCCTATGTCTGGTCCACATAGATCGGAAGATGCCAAGCTTCTTAGGCACCAACAGACCATGGTTTAGTCTTTATTTTTGTCATGGTTTCTTCTCTAGGCACCATCATAGCAAAGAGTGCATTTGTATAGTGAGTGTGCACTGAACACCCTTTTCAGTGAATATTAGGTGTCTGTCAGAGTCTAGGCTCTCAGAAAGTAAAAGTAATAAATAGCTCCTGCCCTCAAGGTGCTCCAATTCCATGGAAGAAAGACTCGTGGGTTCGACCAACTGCATACAATTCCCCAACTGCTCACAGTGCCACCGGGTGTGCTCAGAGCTTCCTGTTTCTCCCTCTGTCACCCCAGTGAGGGGGGCAGGGAGGGGCCAGCTTGACAGATGAAAGCCTGGATCACAAAAGTCCGTAAACTATGTTACCAGTGTCCCACAGCAAGTTTTGATCACACAACCCAGGTCTTCTGACTTCTCATCCAGTGACTGCCTGCCACCCCTGGTCATGAGCCTCTGCGTGGGAGTCATGTGCTAGAGAGCCACGTGTGCACCACACCTGAGGGGTCGGAGGGTCAGAGGGGAAGGGGCATAGAGCTGGGGAACCCTGTCCCACCTTTATATTCTTCATATTCTTTTTTTTTATTCTTCATATTCTTACCATCTCATCAGTGAGAGAGGCAGATCTGTGAATAATACTTGCTATTATCCAATTTCTAGACCCTAATGATGAATAGCCCACTCCCTTCCTGGGGACTCTGATTATCCTTTTTGTTTATTAGGTTTGCTTTTTTTTTTTAAACAACATTGCCTGTAGCATGTTTTCATCTTGTAAAATACTGCTAAGAGTCATTAAAATTGCCATTCATTTTTCACCTGCCGATTTTATTGGCCACTATGGTTTAATCTAGCACAGACACTTGGTTCGTGTTCTTGTTTCTTGACCCAGCCTCTGACTTGATCTAAAATAAACTCATTAAATTCGCGTGACGATCACTATACATTGGTCAAGTGTGGGGACACCTTGCTCTCCACACTGGGAGCTATTTTTCTTTCAATTGTTTAAGCTTAGTCCTCTCTGTCTTTAAACTATAAAGTAGACCACTCATTTATTTATGTCTCTATTCAGTATGCAAGCAGTTACTGAGCGCCTCCCTTTCTATCAGACTTCATGTGAGGGGTTTGGGATATAACTATTAGCAGAACTCAGTTCCTGCCCAGGAAGAGGCAGAATTAATATAGAGTGCTGAGTGCCTTTCTAGCCCTAGAAAATAGACCTGGAAACCCTGATTTCGAGAGGAGATGGGGTGTGAGCTAACATTTAGAAAAACAACAGAAGAGTCAGGTGGATGGTGGGGAGGGGATGACTTTTCCAGGTCAAGGCGGTTACGATGTATAAAGGCAACAGAAGCACCGAAGTGTTGGGTGTATCAAGAGCCGGACATGAGCGTGGTCCTGCTGATATGAAGGAGGTGTGGGACCACGCCGAGTGAGAAGGGCCCGGAGAGGAGGCTAAGGGGTAGATCAAAGTTTCAGAGGAGTCTGATCAGGTGGCCCTTTATCCAAAAAGCCAGAGGATATTGTCCTGGGGTCCATGTGCTGATGTTACATGTTCATAAGGCACCTAAAATGTCCTGTGTTTTGTCTATAGATGCAATTTTTGTGGGTGGGACAATAATACAAAACTATGATGAGTTTTTCAAAGATATTCTTTTTTATTATTTAAAGTATTACATGTCTCCTTCCCCCCCCCCAGAACCCCCCCGCCAACTCCCACTCTGAGGGCAAGCCCCCACTGCCTCAGTGTCTGTGCCCATTGGTCACGCTAATATGCATGCATACAAGTCCTTTGGTTGATCTCTAACCACCCCCCTCCCCTGTCTTCTCCCTGAGGTTGGATGGTCTGCTCAGTGCCACCTTGTCTCTGGGTCCATTTTTGTTCATCAGATTATGTTGATCATTATATCCCACATATGAGTGAGATCATGTGATATTTATCTTTCTCCGACTGGCTTATTTCGCTTAGCATAATGATATTCTTGACCCACAATATTTTGAAACCATTTTTTTTTGTAGGCAACAGTGTATCATTGTGGGCTGTTAAGATGAGGAGGAAAGGGGCCAGTCTGTGCCTTAGAAATTCTTAACATGCAACGAAACCATTGGCTCCCCTGTCACTAATGTGAATAAATGCAATTGTTGTTGTCGTGGTGTGCAGAAAAGTACTCTTTATGATACACTAGAAGAATTTAAATAATTTTTACCAGATATGCAGATTCCTTACGAAATTGAGGCAACTTCTCTGTTACTTTAAAAATGGGTAATCTGGGCATTCTGGGAAAAGGTATTATTTGAAAACAAAGCACTCTGTTTGAAAAGACTGGCCGACCCTCGCTTACAGGCCACATGGCATTTAGGGGAAAGGTTTGTGCAAGTGCTTCGGGTCTGTGGGCCATGCCCCGGAATGAAACAGTGAGTGGCTTACGCACCCACTGGCATTAGCCTCAGCATTTCCATATTCATAGCATCTATGGGGTTTTTTAAACAAACGCCTGTCTTTTTATCAAAGGCAGAAATGCAAAGCCTGGAAATACCCTGGGGAACTTATTCAAAGGCTTTAAACCTAATTTGAAGGTGAACTTCTCCTACATTCACACTGCATTCATTTACAAATTCTCTAGAGTTTGGGAAAATGTGTGATGCTCATTGGCAATAATTAATTAAAGTCTTCACCAACAAATAAACACTAAATATTTTAAATGAATTAATGAAGCAAAATATCTAAGAGTCCCTGGTATATAAGACCCGCTCGGGGAGAAAGTAGCATCTATGCATTTCTCCACTGATGCGTTTGATACAAAGAATGAGGAGGAAGAGGATATGACAGGTAATCTCTGGACTAGAAAGACCCACCTCAGAGCCCGAGTCATGAACGACGTTAGTTAAGTGAACTTGAGGTCTACATTGGGTGTTAGATGTCAAATGGCAGGTAATTAAATAGAAAAGTTGGGGTAAGGGAAGCGAGAGACAAAGGAACCTAATGAGTGTTTACTAAGTGCAAGTGCTTTCCCAGGTACCATCCCACTAAACCTCCCAACAACCCCATGAGACTATTATGTTTGGCTTCCTTTTGGAGACCGAAGAAAAAGGACCTAGACTTAATAAATGACTTCTAAGTGAGTGATAAAGCTGATATTCTGTGTATCACTTTAAGACTCACATGTCTTTGTGTGGCTTGATAGTCTGTTCCTTCTATAACTGAATAGTATCTGTGTGGGTGAATCACTGCTTGCTTATCCATTCTCCTATTGAAGGACATCTTGGCCGTTCCTAGTCTTTCATGATTATCAATAAAACTCCTGTAAGCATGCATGTTTAGGTTTTTGTGTCAATGTAAGTTTTCAAACCAGTGTAGTAAATACCTAGGAGCACCATTGTTTTAGTATACAGTAAGCCTATGTTTAGCTTTAGTAAGTTTATGACAAACATTCTCCCAAAGGGGCTGTGTCATTTTTGCAGTCCCATGAGCAATGAAGGAGTTATCCAATCATGATAGTACCCTGTATTCACTATTTCTCAATCGAGGCATTAATAACCATTGAGTGGGGCAATTCTTTGTTTTTATAGACTGTCCTGCATATTATAAGAGGTTAGCTCCTGATGCTAACTCACAGTAATATCACCAGTCATTGTTACCCAAAAACACCACATGCAATTCTCATGTGCTCGAACAAAGGGGGAATGGACCAGCCCATGTTAAACATTACTGATCTCCATGAAAACTTTATAACAAACTTTAGAAGCTTATGTTATAATAAAAGGTATAAAGGGTACAAGATTATCCCACCAATGTAAAAAATGTAGGAAATTGTTAAAAGCTAGAAAGAAATATATCCACGGGTCAAGGATAATCATCTCTACTTGGAACTATAAGTAACTTTTACCCTTATTTACCCGCTTTTCAATCTTTTTTGTAATTACTCAAGGGTACTCTTCAAAGATAAAAACATCAAAATAGTATTCAAAAGTATTCCAGTAATGAAGCAATAAGTAAGTTTATTATATTGGGTAAAGTGTGAACAGCTTTTTCTATGGGAGATACATTAATATTTCTTAGATAGACTTCCATTCTTTCCTGAGTCCAGACCCATGTGGTTCTCACACACTCCCTTTGATTGAAAACGGTGACAAGACACAAAGGAGAGACCAGGAAAATGACAGAAAACATCATAAGTGATTTCCCCCCTGCGTTCTGTGTGTGTGTGTTTCCAAATGGATTCTGCAAGGATAACAGCTCCTCTCCTCCAATTGTTTCAGGGTCTCCTACTGCCGTTTACAACATCAGAGTTTTCTATGTCAGATAGAAATTTTTTCACGTTGATTTTCAGAGAGAAAAAAAAAGAGCAAAGCTAACAATATTGAGAGGAGAAGGCTCTTTCCAAACTGTGTTAATGTTTTCTGATAAGACAGGCAATATTGGCCTACAGCATTGGCCTGGCAACCGGTACCAGTGGATTCTGAATGTGTTGAGGGAGATTTCATAGAATGTTATAGCTTGGCTGTTTTCTACTCTCTGAGGACAGCTAGCTGGATACATTTACAAGGGCAAAATGATGTCGAGAGGAGCTGCTAAGACCCTGTCAGCTGAGTCTGGAGAAAGAAGGGACTTTTGTGGCAGGCGGACCTAGGCGGTAAACACTTCCTGGCTTCACCATGGGTCTGTGACCTCAATCTCCAGGCTCAGCCTCTCTGGGCCCTGGTTCCCTTATCTGAAAATAAGGGTTCTGGCTGGATTATTGAGGAAATTAAATTCATAAGATCCCTCACGTCCTGCAGAAGGTAACTTTGTCTTGTTAATAGGTTTCCGGGGCCTGGAATAGAGATAGGCAATTCATTTCTGTCAGCGTCAAACCAACATTTGCTGCTGTTTTAAAAATTGGCTTTTTCAGGTTTGAATATTTTCTGATTTAAAGGGGGAAAGTAAATTCTATCTTATGCACTTTACCTGTGCATCTATTGCTTTATAATTAATCACCCTAAACCATAGTGGTTTATAGAGTCATGAGTTTATTGTTTCTTAGGATTCTGTCGGTGGACTGGGCAGTTCTGCTGGTCTTGTCTGGGCTCAATCATGTGCCTGTATTGAGACGGACGTTTAGCTGGGACAGAAATCCTTCCAATGGCTCCTGGCCTGGCAGCCATGCCCGCTGTTCGGCTGGCACCTTGTTCTCTCCATGTGGCCACACCCTACAGTCAGTGCACTAGACTGAGCTTGTCCATAGGATGGCAAAGGCATCCAAGATGCAAACTCAGAAGCAACAGGAATTGGCACAGCATCCCTCTCACCAGAACAAGTCACGAGGTTGAGGGAGGGGGTCCGTGCCATCTCTTCATTGGTGGAGCTGCCAATACACAGCCACCTTGTTTGTAGCCTGTGTTTCAGGACTGAGCAATTATCACAAGGGCTTTGTGAGATGGGCATTGCTATTCACATGACAGCCGTTAGCTAACAAATTTAGAAGGATATAATGTGCGGTGGCTAAATGTGAGACTTCTGGAATCAAACCGCCTTGTTTAGAATTCATGCTCCCTCCACTCTCACTCAGATGAATGTGTGGTCTTGGGCGACTCACCTGATGTATTAGGTTCCTGTTGCTGTTCTAATAAATCACCCAATACGTACTGGCTTAAAACAGCACACACTGTATTTGCTTACAGCCCCAGCGGTCAGAAGTTCGGAGTCAGCCTTTCTCGGCTGACACCCAGGTCCCAGCAGGGCTGTGTGCCTTCAGGAGGACATAGAGGGGACTGCGTTCCCCGCCGCCTCAGCTTCCAGAGCTGCCGGCATTCCTCAGCTCATGGGCCTGCATCCCGCTGACTTCCACTTCCATGGTCACCCACTGTCTCCAAATCTGGTCCTCCCGACCTCCTCCTACTTATAAGAATCCATCTCAAGATCCTTCATTTGATCCCATCAGCAAAGCCCCTTTTGCCACATAAGGAAACAGATGCATGGATTCCAGGGCTTAGGGTGTAGACATCATTTGGGGGGGGGGCGGGGAGAGGGGGGAGTACATTATTCACCCTGTAACACTTGGGGAAGTGGAACTCCAGGCCTCAGTTTTCCCACCTGTTGATGGGGGTAATAATAGTCACCTGGTCGCTCTGTTATGAGGGTCCCCTGAGTGGACTGTGTACAGTGTGCACGGAGTAAGCCCCTTCTGAGTAGCCACTGATCACCGCTCTCATTATCGTCTCAGTTCCACCCGACTCACGAAACAGAGCCAGCATCCCAATCCAGCTCCCTGGCAGCACATGAATTCTGAATGAATCACTCATTTTTTATTCATAAATTTGATCTTTTCTACGTCACCCATTCACTGGTGCACAGCAAACACATTGACCATCGAGAAACTGTCTGGTGGGAAGGTGGGTGGACACTGTTCCAATGTAGAAAGGGGGCTCAGAATGAACTTTTAAAAAATGAGAAGAAAAATTTACACTCAATGGAACCTTTTGTGAGGGCTTCCGAGAGCCACCTGCTGGGTGCTTCCTCATGTGTTCCCTTACTTACTGTCCCCGAAGTCCTCCATCCCTGGCAACTTCCCCGACAAAGCCCGCAGGGTCACCCTCATCTTACAAACAAGGGAACCAGAACTCAGAGCGGTCACCGAGTGACCACACCGAGGCCCCCGAGCGGTTCAGGCTTGTGCTGAAAATCCTGCTCCTCCCCGATCCCTCTGGGTTGCAGTAAAAGGAATTTTTATGAAATGACTTTAGACTACCATGGCAGTCGCGTTTAGAGAAGATGGTGTTGGGCTTTTCCTCCCTTAACTTTTCCAAATAAATTAAACAGAGCAGTGGAATCCTAGTGCCATCAGGATGGGAACCCTTCAGCACAAAGCCTTCCTGGCCCACGTGGAGGCAGCCAGAGGCGGCATTCCTGTAAAAGCCTGAAACACTCAGGCAAGTCTTAAAGTTAAACAAGGCACTTAGGCCAAGCCACTTAATTACATTGCAGAAAAGTGCATATAAAGAAAGGGTTTATGGGTGGGCTGGGGGGGTGGGGGGTGGATGGAAACATTTACCCCAAAGTGGGCAGCTCGCAGCCTGGGTGGTCCTCAGGAACACAAATATTGGACTCACTCGAGGAGGGCTTGGGGCCCATGCTGCTGCCCGCAGGATCTTGGTGGGTTTGGAAGTGAAGGAAGGAAAGTGAAGAGGTAATCCAGGAGCTCTTGGGAGACTGACTGGGAAAGATAAATAGTGGAAAAACCCATATACCAATTAGTTATTTGTCACATGTTATCAGAAAGCAAAAGAGATGGAAATTCAGGAAAAAGCAGCAGATGGCTATTGGGTTCTTCATAGTTTAATTTATACAATGAGGCTGAGCAGTAAGTATGATCCCCATTTTACAGATGAGGACGTTGAGTCTCTCAGAGGATAACTTCCTCTGCCAAGGTCACAAAGCATTAGGACTACAGTCTAGGTCTTCTTACTCTGACTCCAATATAACTCCAAAAACATCAAGTACTAGTATATGTGTTTACCTCCAAAATGGCCCCCTGTCTTGCTTACCATTGTGACTTCTGCAGGCACGATAGCCATCAGGGTCTCAGCAGAACACAGACTCAAAGGGGCAACCAAATAGTGTTAAAGGACGGGCTTGTTTACAGTGGTGCGAGCAGGCTTGAGGAACCCATAAGGTACAACCAGTCTCCATCCAGGCCTAGAAGAACAAGAGGAGGCAGCAAAGTTACATGACCCACAGCCAGCCAGTGTGGCTCAGCAGTTGGGTGCCAACCCAGGAACCAGGAGGTCACCGTTCCATTCCGAGTCAGGGCATCTACCCGGGTTGTAGGCCCCATCCCCAGTGTGGGGTGTGCAGGAGACAGTTGATTAACGATTCTCTGTCATCATTGATGTTTCTATCTCTCTCTCCCTCTCTCTCTGAAATCAATAAAAAAAAATATATGTATATTTTTAAAAGTTGCACAACCCAAGAGAGCAGGAGGCAGGGAGAGGAGCTGCCCAACAAGAGTTGTGTGCTGGTGGAGGTGTAGCTACTGTCACATCATTGGTCTCATGGGGACAGGACCTGTGAGGATGAATCCTCAGACCTGGCTCAGGCCTCCTGTATCCTGCTAGGTTCTCTGATTGGCTGAAACCAACCTAAAGCCAGATGTCAAAGGAGTTGATGACGCAGAGTGTAAGTTGCTCGCCTGGGGCACAATGGGAAGAGCAGACTGTTTCTAGCAGAGTCGGTAGAGAACACCCAGCTCAGGTACTGCTCACTGCGATTTTCAGTGGCTGGTCTAGTGAAATGAGTCAAGTTCCCTTTTGCCCAGCATCTGGCTGTTCACTGCGAGCCCACCCCTGGTGTTGCAGCTGCTTAAGTCAACACGTATCCCGTCTACGTGCGGACCACTGTGGTTTCTGCTCCATCTCCTGAAAGTGGTAACCTTGGGCTGAATCGATGTTGAGCAACTTTTCTGGCAAGAGCTGGGAACGTTTTCTGAGCAGTGTGGTGATAGCTGTTTTAAGGAATTAGGAGAGAGTATGGCTGATTTTTCTAAGTGCAGAAGGTAGCAGGATGGAGGAAAGAGAGAGAGCAGAACATGTCCTGGCTGTGTCCAGGGGACCTGTGCATGGGGACCCCACTGAGGAACAGCCAACCAAGGCTCTACTCTTCCCAAACATCACCTGGCAACACCCGTCAGGGACACACAGAGAAGGCCGGGGGAATTATCTCGGAGGGAGAAATGAGGTCAAGTAGGAGGAAGACTAGTTAGAGAATAGTATGCGGGAAATTCCTGCATGGGATGTTCATGCAATAAGTTTAGACATTTGGTGTTCCATAGCCAATTTATATTTATATTGGACATTTCTGAAAGAAAGTAGGGGTCCTCCAGGTCACACTGCAATGCTCAGATTTCAGTCGGCTCCTGTATGTCATCCTCTTTGATTGGATAACATGTGCATTCCATGTCATATCACATGTGTCTCAGCTACAGTGTTCATTATTTTCCCCAGGATTTTTATCAGATGACATCACTCACTGCACCCCATCCTGACTTCCTACCTGAGTGAGCTCTGCTTCACAAACTTGGCCGTGACAGGGACCAGCTCTTCTAAACTGACCAACCTCCATTTCCGTCTGGTGCAGCCCACGTTCTCAGCAGGGAGTCCACGCCCACCTAGGATCTAGGTCCCTCTGGTTTCCCTCACTTACCAAGTTGCTCTTCACCATGCATCTTATCACCCCTGTGCTCAGTTTAAAAAGCCCCTTAACATCAGGCTCTGCTCCAGGCTCTCCTGCCCTCAGAGTTCTGGAATGGTCATAGTTTCCAAGGAACATGAGAAACCAGGGCGCTTGGGTGAGCAGGGTCACTTGGTTCACTGGGCCGCACTGCTTCTAAGCAGCACAGTCATGGAGGAAGCCAGGGTAGCTGCCTCTCGGCCCAGTGCTCTTTGTGTCCCTATATTCTAGTTAGCTTTAAAGTTCTCAGTCTGTACTTTCAAGATTTATTTGAAAATTAACTTACCGGTGCCCTAAAACGCTCACAGGAAATCATAAGGCTCTTTCCAGAATGGATGCGTAGATGCCGTTTCATCGCTGCCTCCTCGTGTGCAGATGTGCGGCGGGAATGCGGTTTGGGCTACTGGGCTGGCATGCTCGGTTGTGTTTTAGTTGCTCAGGAAACCTTATTTTTGTAGCTGGGGATAGATAACACTGGCCTTCTATTCAGCTTCAATTTCAAGGGGACCTTGAGAATGTCCTAATGAGATGAGCTTCAAACAGGAACATCCTAGAAACATAGAATAAGTATTCTGCACTTGGGTACATTCTGTTTGCATGCAAGCAATATAAAAAAGAATAAATGTGGATTTTACCATTGAATCGATGCAGTAATTTGATTTAGACACCAGGAATGGAGTAAGAAATTAAATAAAATAGAAATGCTCATAGCCTTGGAATAAACATGGTCTAGATCCTGGTTGCATAACAATTCTAAATGATCTATATAATTCAGGAAAAATATATTTGCCCAGATGTTTTGCTATTTTATGGCAACAACTCATCAATATGGTGAAACAGCCATTTAAAGAAATGTAAAACCAGATATTTGAGGGTTTTTTGTTTTGTTTTGTTTGTTTTCTGTTGTCAATTTACACCAGAGTATTAACCTAGAAGCAGAACTAAATGTCTAAAGCAAAATAAACCATATTCTATGGATTCCAGCCTTGAAGTAGGACAGATCATGTGATGTGATAATTGTCTTCAAATGCCTGCAGGATTGTACTTGGGAGAGGAGCGACAATCTGTTTAGCTCTGGAAGCCAGGGGAAGGGCTAGCAAGTAAGGGTGATAGGGCATGAGATCTTAGGTGCAGATAAAGAACAAGAGAAGGGGATTGTTAAAAGCAGAACTAACTGCCCCTGGAAGTGATGTGTTCCTATCCTAAGGGGTGTTTAAAAAATACAGCTACTAGTATATCTCTTTCCATCCATTATACAAGTTTCGTTTTGGAGACAGGGATTGAATTGCCTATAAAAAAAAAAGTATTGATCTCTGTTCCTTTTCTTCCTCTCTGTCTTCCAATTACATGATTAAACTCAAGCGAAGGGCTTTTCAGAAAGAAAAAAAAAATCTCTGGACACAGAGGAAACCATTTCAACTGCACTCCACGTGGGAAGGAAACAGACAGGATGATGTCATTGTGTCCTTCTAGGAAAGATGATTCACGCCGTCTGCTCCAGCTCGGTAGCTGGGGGGGAGCTGGACGTCAATGGCGCTTTCTTCCTCTCTAATAGGGACCAGAGTCTCCAGTTTCTTTTCAAATGAAAGAGAGGCAAGCACTTAGAAATTGGCCTCAACCAAGAAAGCTTCACTAGAATGCTCTGTAAAATATAAATAAATCTGTTTCAACTTGAAATTAATTAAATTGAGTACATGGGTGGGGAGGAGGGATCGTACAAGCCACCCAAGCCCAATAACTCCCCTCTTTCCAAGCCCCGCCAGCCATCATGCCCACATTCAGTTTTCATTTCCCTTGGATTTACTTGTGAGGACAAAGGACCAGTTGAAAGAGGCGAAGATTTGGGAAGGGGAGGGGCAAGTCAGAGCGGCTACCGCAGCCTGGGTCCCGGGAGGATGCTGAGGGGGCAGCGCAGGCTTCTTTCTAGGAGAAATAGCTTGTCATCTGGCCGGTGGCGTAAGGCTGCCATAGCTCTGGAAGCATTTTTCCTTCTAAATTACCCCAAAGTATATGCAATGGTTTTATGATCCTATAAAGTAGCATTTATGAAAAGTCTACCGTGGACCAGGCACTGTGAAGTGGATTTATGTGTGTCAGATTGCTGTGCTTCTGGCCATTTTCTAAGACTGGAGAGAACGCTTTCATTGCTGGTTCACTTGACCTTACCCTCGCTAACAAGTAGGGATTGCGTCTGTCACTAGGAGAGAGAAAAGGGTAGGTATATGACCTTGTATGGAATGTGGAAAGAGGTGCAGGTTACATTTTTCTAGCTAGTCCATTTCATCATTTTTTATAACAATAAAACAGCTGACAAGTCTATTTTAGATTCTGCTTGTTTTCATATCAAGCTTATGATCAAAAGTTAAAATTCGGGATAAAAAATATAGACTTGTCTTCATCTTCTAGTTTTTACCCTTTTTTTTTCATGGTTTCTTTTTGCTACAAGGATCTATACATTTAGTTTTCTACAAGTCACCATCATTATTTGGGTTAGTTTCCTCTTCATTTCATATGAGGTGATTTTCTCAATGCCTAGGGACCCCTGGCTGTCCAGTCTCCTCAAGATTAGGACCCTGACAAACCGAGTGGAAGCTCTGGGGTGGTCTGTCTGGCTCTGGTCTGTGCTCCCCTTCTCAACTGGATGTCTAATGAATCAGTTCTCCCCCCTAGAGCTAGGCTATGCTAATTATATGGGAGCTAACATGCAAACATATCAGTTAATTCAATGGGAGAGTTTAGAGAATAGTCATGGAACTCATTTTCTGCGTTCTGTGGGTTAGAGGTGGAAATCTGGTTGAAAGGGTGATCTGACTTGGCCATGTTGAGGTGGGGGATCCCCCCTTGTCAGTATCTTTAGCTCTTTCGAAACTGTTCAGATTCCCAAGGAAACCCTTTGGGGTCCTCCTGGAGGCGTTAGTCTGGGTCCTAGCATCTGGGAGCAGACAGCAGGGAACGCTGAAGGTATCGGCCCTGGAAAAGCTTTACTTAATCCTCTGATTTTTTTTAATGTTTTCCCAATCTGTCTTACAGCCCCCCAGGCACAAAACTCCTTGCTCTACTTCTAGAGAGAATACATCTTCATTTTCTATGGCGGGGGAGAAGGACAGTAACCAGGCCGCAGGAAGTGTGATAAAGTGTGAAAAATGTTTAGTGTTTCTTAAACATAAGAGCAATGACTCCTGTTGTCAGCCCCACCTCCATTCCTTTGTAGATCTCCCTGGTGCCATTGCTTGCTAAGTCTCTTGGACGGATGCAATACAAGTTTGGTTGCTTTGTTGTTTGCTAGGCTAAAATTTGAATGTCTTCATCTGCCTCCCACCTTCCCAAACCGCCTTGGTAATGTCTCCTTCTCTTTGCCCTCTGACCCTTTCAGCACACCCTTGTTTAAACAGTGCTCCTTAGGGACTAACAAAGCTAAAAGAGTGTTTTTGTGTCTTTGAAGCAACCCTGCTAGACGGTGCATTAGTTACCTAGGGCCCCCGTCACCACGTACACAGACTAGATGGCTTAACCAACAGACCGTGTTTCCCGTCTCGGTTCTGGAGGCTGGAAGTCCAAGAACAATGAGTCAGCGGAGGCGGTTTCTCCAGAGAGCTCTTGAAGGGCCCTGCATCTAGATACAGTGACACGTGAGGGCCTGGAGGTACAGGACTTCAACATGTGAATTTCAGGGGAGGACAGAATTCTGCTCATAACAATAGATGTCACACCTTGTGCATTTTCCCACTTTTTACAGAGTTCCTTCACCAGGTTCTAACGGCAAACACCCCATACGTTCTGGCTTTCTTCATCCCCAGTGGCTGCCATTGGGGAATGGGACTGGTCCGCAGTGATGGGGATCTCTGGAGCGTGGCTATGGCGGATAATTCCGAGTGACATCCTTGGAAAGGCAGAGCAGGAAGCGCGACTGAAGCAATGCTTCAGAAGGCTGGAACTGCCAGATGCCATGTGTTTGGACATCCCGAGTTAAAAAACAATTATAATAATTACAAAAGGGCTGACTTTTTAAAGGAGCTCTCAATTTGTGGGAAGAAGACGGTTTCTTGACAGTTTTGCTTCCTGAACCATCACTTCCCAGTGCCGATGGCAGCCCACATTCCCCATGTGGTTTGCTGATGGCAAGGGGACGCTCTGTATCTCTGTATCTTGACCTCAAAGCATTGAGGTTTCGTGTTTTCACCTGTCAAGGGTAATACTGTGAGTTCTGGAGAGACAAACACAGGGCTCTCTGGGAACAGGCATGGGGACGGATTAATCAGCAGTTCTTGGCTCTAGTCAAGCGGACTAGAGTTGAGGACCAGAGTCTCATTCTGGGTGGATACGCACTAACCAGACCTCCAGCACGATAGGAGGAAGGGAAAAGGATGAACTTACCATGTACTGAGACGCAGAATCACAGTACACACGGTCCCGGACCCCGCCCAGGGGGCAGGGCTCCTGCTGGGTGGGGTTGACTCATCAATGAGGAGGGGATAGCAGAGGCTGCCCAGGCGCCACACTGAAGGGGGTGATCTCTCCTGCCTCCAAATTCACACCCCCCTCACCTGAAAATCTCTTAGAGCCTTTAACCCCGATCTGTTTGCACATTAGCTCCCTTAGTAAGCCGTGCATTCTATGGGGACCCCTTTTTTATTTTTGTATCACCTTCTAACCTCGAAGTCAGCTGTCAACATAGAGCTGTGTCCTTGTTGTGACTGAAGGTAGAATGTGGGAAAGAAGGAGACTTCATCTCTGAGACTTCCATCAACCCTTTGGGGGGATCATGTGTTTTTCTTCATTGGATCATCATTCTAGTGCCGGCCACTCAGTAGCGCCTAAAGCATAGTAGGAACTCAGTACTAGTGAGCGGAGCAAATACAGAAAAGGGGGGAAAAGTGTGTTCTGTAAGCCATTCAGAATTGACATTGGGGTTGACATGGTCCCCAAATATCACCATGACAAGCCCAGATTCTAGCCATGTGACAGTCCATTGGCTTCTAGCCACAGATGTCCTTCTGTCTCCATTTGAGAATTTGTGGCTTTAATAGTGAAATCTTTGAGAAAAGAACCATAAAGAAAAATGTAAGGTACAAAATATGTATTTTCTGGTTCCAAATGTTATACATATGCTTTTATTTTTTTATTTTTAAAATATATTTTTATTTATTTCAGAGAGAAAGGGAGAGGGAGAGAGAGAGAAACATCAATGATGAGAAAGAATCATTGATCGGCTGCCTCCTGCATGCCCCCTACTGGGGATTGAGCCCGCAACCCAGGCATATGCCCTTGACTGGAATCGAACCCAGGACCCTTCAGTCCACAGGCTAATGCTCTATCCACTGAGCCAAACCAGGTAGGGCTACATATGCTTTTAATTGCAAGAAAGCCATTCACTAAAGAATGTCCAGTTGCCTTGCTACCATTGCCGATGGCGTGGGAAGGTTGAGTCGCATTGCCAACCGGAAACAGGATGAGTAGCCTGAGCATCTGCTCTCCCATCTTCTCAGGCACCTCCCCTAGATGCATAATGCCCTGTGACTGGGAAGAAATGTTCAGAAATCCATAAATACACAGCATCATTTCATAGTGTGGGAAACCAGGCTTTGCCTCTTGTCTATGCAGAAAGGAATTTAATGTTCTTGAGAATTCCAACTTTTGGAAAGCCTGAGGCAAAGTTAGCATTTCAGTAAGATCAGAACACATGTAAAAAGATCGGTGTCCCTGACTGGAGAAAGACTCAGTATTAAAAGGAAGGAGTAAAAGCTAAGGTCAGAGTTCACGCAGGAGGCCGGGTCAGCACCCATGGGTGCATAGTTAAACAATGCTCGGGGCAGCTCCAGCAAAGGCCGATATATATTTAAATGG
The DNA here is from genome assembly GCF_000147115.1 of Myotis lucifugus. Taxonomy (NCBI): domain Eukaryota; kingdom Metazoa; phylum Chordata; class Mammalia; order Chiroptera; family Vespertilionidae; genus Myotis; species Myotis lucifugus. The sequence continues at coordinate 434,169 of NW_005871213.1, read as the reverse complement.
CAATGATATCTGTGCCTGCTGACTTTTGGTCCTACAGGAGGAGGTCTCGGGTTGCAATGCTCTCAGAGAAGTGTGTTTCAATGCTGCCCAGATCGTGGGATAATGGACCTGTATCCATTCCCCCAGCTGCTGCCGTATAAAGCACGGCTCTATGGTAGCATCCTGGCTATCCACAGTGGACGGAGGAAATGAGCAACTAAGATTTTCCTAATTAGGTGCTGGGCACCGTGAGAAACTCCTTCTCTGTGTTACTCCAGTGGATTTTCATAAGGGAAGGAGAGGGAGAAGGAGAACAGAAAGTTGGAGCCCTATTATGTGCTAAACCCAGAATCATGTACCTAGCATATGTTATTTTAATGAACACAACAATTCTTCATGGAAGTCTTTTTTTTTTTATCAGCTTCACTTTACACCTGAGGAAACTGAGTCTCGGGGACAGGAACGCTCACCTCTAGCTGCTGCAATTGTCACTTGGCAAAGCCAAGGTTTAGTTCAATGTCTGTCTCTAAAGCCAGTGCTCTTTGCACTCTCATTCTCCCAGTTCCTGGGAAACGCAGGCCGTGTCCTGGGCTGTCTGAGGATTCTGAGATAAAGGAGGCAACGCGCCTGCCTGTGGACATTCACGTTATTTCAAGAACTCCAATACCCGAATAGTGTGCTAAATACTCTCACTAAGTAATTGTTTGTCATTCACTCAGAGTCCAAAATCCTCACCACCTGGTGGCATAGCTCAGTGGTTGAGTGTTGACCTATGAACTAGGTCAGGGTTGGATTCGCGGTCAAGGGCACATGCCCAGGTTGTGGGTTCAATCCCCAGTAGGGGTTATGTATGAGGCAGCTGATCAATGATTCTTTCTCATCATTGATGTTTCTATCTCTCTCCCTCTCGCTTCCTCTCTCTCTCTCTCTCTCTCTCTCTCTCTCTCTCTCTGAAATCAATAAAAATATATTGAAAAATAACAACATTCTCAACATTAAAGCAAAACATACAGAAGTCAAGTAAAATCACAATTTTAAAATTGAGAAGTTACATTTTTGAGAGAGACTACTGCCTTTCTAGAACACTGTTTATCATATTATTTTACTCAGTCACTTGCTTGTATGTTTTCTCACCTGATTTGTGGTTTTAGGGTGCCCCTTATTCATCCAAATTTCCAAGGTATCTTTCAAAGGTGGGTGTAGATCCCACAGATCAATGCAGACTTGTTTATAAAATCAGTAAGTAAAAGAGTGAGTAAATGACAATCTTCCAGCTCACCTGTGTGGGCGACAGGGCCCTCGCCAGCGTGCAGCAGAGGATGAGGTGGACAGTGTGCTGTCTTAGGCACAATGGGCTGTGGCTGCTGTGCATCTGCCAAAGATGGGGAGTGACTGCAAGCTGGAAGACTGGTTAGAATCGTATAGAGATGGAAGGATTAAGAAGTAAGGAGAGCCATAGCCGGTTTGTCTCAGTGGATAGAGCATTGGCCTGCAGACTGAAGGGTCCTGGGTTTAATTACAGTTTCGGGCTCAATCCCCAGTGCGGGGCATGCAGGAGGCAGCCAATTAATGATTCTCTCTCATCATTGATGTTTCTATATCTCTCTCCCCCTCTTCCTTCCTCTCTGAAATCAATAAAAATGTGTTTTTTTTAAAAAAAAAAAGTAAGCAGGAATGGTAAAAGACTGTATTTTTTAAAATGTCAAAAGGACAGGCATTTCAAAGCAAATTGTGATGTATCTTTAGATGATTTCTCCAATACTAGGGGCCTCAGGAGAAGAGGGAAGCTGCACTAAGAAATACCTCCCCTCACGGACTTGCATTGGCTCTTTAAATGGCACCTCACTTGCTAATCATCACCAAACAGAAGTGAGTGTGTCTCTCTGTTTTATAGCAAAGGAAACAGGCTAAGGGAGTCTCCCTGGGGTACCTCAGGGAGCTGAGACTGAAATAAGGCCTGATGACTCCAAGGCTGATGTCTTTCCCTCCCATTCATATCACCTTTCTAATCAAGACGACGGAAGAGGAAGGAAGAGCTGAATTGTGGAACTGGAAAAAAAATGAGAGCATATATCATTCTGAAAATGTGGTTGCTGACTCCGAGGGATATAGATGTACAGCGAAGAATCAAATTAAATGCAGTTCTAGACGGGCGAACCGTACTCTGAAGCAATAAGCATGATATATTTATTTTCCATTTCCTCTCTGTGGCTAGAGATTCAAAGAATACAGTCATTAAAATGTTTCATGTGTTTGCCTTTGCCGGTGAAATGACAGTGGGCTGGGTCTGGAAGGAGAATGCTCTAATGAGCAGGACTTCTTATTTGCACTCGATGAAAGTAATCAGATGAGAAGCCATCCAGGCCTTCGTCTGTGTGCAAGGACCTTACAATAGTTCAAAGATGTATATTTGTTCTGCAAATGCACCAAAGCCCTGCGGGCCAGGCGCAGTCAGTCAACGCTGTGGTTTCCAACGCTGAGGTGGCCCATTTCGGGTCCAGCTGGTGGGAGCTGGGCATTGTGTGCAGAGGGGAATGGTAACTTCAAGGTCAGAGAGGAACATGCAGCCATCAGAAATGCCCATCAATGCCAGGCGCGTTGACTGACTCATGGCCTTTGCTAGTGTGGGGAGAGGGGGAGAGAAACAGTCATTTCTTCTCCTAAGTTGGTCTATTGAGTCCGAGGTAATCAATAGGAAGAAGTGCCTTTGCAATTCAGGTGTTTCCCAGGTTCTCTGAGCGCTCACCTGTTGCCATCACATCCACGACCCTCATCTGTCTGGGCCAGGCAGCCTTCACACCCCAGGCGGCGGTCGCCCTGCAGAAATCCAGGGTTGGGGCGACAGAGCTGCTGCTTTCATTCTTTTTCATCTGTGCCTCGTGCACCCAGCAGGGCCCAGGCCGTCATCGCGAGTTTTACGGCTCACAGCTGCCTGCTTTGTACCACATCAGACTGAGATGAGGCGGTGACATCTGGCCTAAAGGTGGCCAGGGCCCCTGGGATGCAGTCACTGCTGGGGGTGTTCCCAGGCGGCTGATGCAGCCCAGATGACACCAGGCACGAAGTGATAAACAGTAAGAACCCCAACCACGCGTGCCCTCCGGCTGCGGGGCTGGCGTTGATGCTACAGAGGAAGAGCCCTGGCCTCCAGGTGGGCGGGTGCAGAGGGAAGCAACGTGGTGCTTCCCCCCAAAGAAGGACTTACAATGCCTCTTCGGCTGCTCCTCACAGAGAGATGATCCTGCGGAGAAAGTGCAGGCTCTGGTGAGCTGCTGCTCCAACACCACGCAGGAGGCGCGTGCAGAGCGAGGCGTGGACATCGCCTCCTGCCAAGCACTTAGCGCAGGTGCTGAAGCAAACGCAGAGGCAGTGACGTCCCTCAGGTCTCAGCCTGTGTCCCCTGCAAACCAGCCTGAATACGGGGGCAGGACCACCCTGACCAGACAGAACGCACACCAGCACCCCGACCTCAGGCGCTCGGGGTTCTCCCCAGGATCAGCGCAGAGAAGCCGGAGGGGGAGACCCGCCCTCCTCCCTGTAGGGGGCACCTCCTTCCCACCCGGAGCCCAGGCCAGGCTTCCAGCCAGCCCTCCCCACCGCCTGGGGGGGGGGGGTGGGTGCCGCGGGGACGTTTCCAGGGGGCGCCTCGGGTGGGAATGCGATGCTTTCCCTGGCTCTGCGCTGCAGCCTGTATGACCGACAGAGCCCTTAGCACAGCAGCCACCGGGCTTTCTATCCTCCTTCCTGGGGAATGCGGCGTCCTCCCCGGCACTGACGGGGTTCTCTCTCCTCACTCACTAGTTCTTCCCCGGAGTCCGTTTGGATGGTCAGAGGAATGGCCAAGCTCCCTTCGGGCCCCACAGCCTGGGCTCCCGAACAGTCATCAAAAGCAGCTGGGGAGTCCCAGTTCTCAGAGGGGAGAAAAGGGGCCCTGTGGGTTTGGATCACACACACACACACACACACACACACACACACACACACGACTGCACAGAGGGACAAGGTGGCAGCATCCGTGACTCCTTCCAAATCTTCACCTTCCTTTTTGCTGATCTGACATATTGGTTCCCATAGCAACCCGGTGGCCTGGATACCGCGTGAGGTTCATTTCAGAGAGGTCTGCGGAGCCAGGCGGCCTCTGGATGAAAGCTGCTCCTTGTCTCCCAGGTGCCAGCACAGGGGGACGTGGTAACAGACTCCCTTCTGCTCAAGAGGAAGATGGGTCCTGATCCTCGATGCCTCTCTCTCTCCCTCCCTCTCCCCTCCACTCGCTCTAAAAATCAATGGAAAAATATCCTTGGGTGAGGATTAACAACAACAAAAAAGTGTGTATACAGGTTTTTGGGATACCCTGTATATATCGAAAAAATAACTGTTAAATGCAATAAACTGAATTCTAACTCCTGTGACATGTGACAGGACATAGCCAAAGGCATTTTGCAATGTCATTACGGTTACTAATCAGCTGAATCAAAGATAGGGACGATCATCCTGGCGGGCTTAACTTAAGGACAAAGTGCTCTTCAAAAACAGAGGGATTTCCCCAGAGAGTAGCAGAAGAGGGAGTTGGAGAGATGGGAAGCCTGGAGGGGTCCCACTGTCAAGGACTGAGAGCAGCTCTGGGTGCTGAGAAAGCTCTCTGGCCAGCACCCAGCAAGGACACCAGTGCTCAGCTCTGCAGTTGCAAAACACTGAATGGTGCTAACAGCCTGCATGGGCTGGAAGCAGATTCTCCCGTGTCTTCAGCTTGGAGCCAGCCCCAGGTACCTGGCATTGGCCCTGAGAGAGAGTAGGGGGACCCCACGGAGCTGCCTTGACTGCGGAACTCTAGAACTAGGAGATGCCAGGGGTGCTGCTAGAAGGCACTAGGCTTGTGGTGATTTGGAAGAGAGCAATAGGAATCTAATAAATTAGGTAAAATAAGCAGATGATAAAACAGCACTTACACTGTGACTCCCTCTTTTGTTTATATATGCTTGTATTTAGGAGTCTGCACAGGAATACCAGCCAAAGTATATACACAGTGATGTTAACATTGGGGTTTGCTTTGGTTTGAGAATTAAGCTAAATTGTACAGAATTTAACCACTAGACATCTGGAAAGCTCGATAACCCGTTATTTTCATGGATTAAATTGCATGGAATAAACTTAGCGATTCTTTAGTCCTCTCAAGGGTCACCTCACCCTTGGAATCAACCTCGCTCTGCTATTTGTTCACCGAACAGTGTAGGTTTCACATCTGACTTTGAGATATAAAAAAAATTACAGTTCAAGCCTACCTTTACTACTTATGAGCTTTTTAAACTAGGGTAATTTAAATAACCTCTCACCGTTTAAATTTTGTCAAATCTGAAATGTAAATGAGAGTATTCACCAGCTAGGGTCATTGAGAAGATTCAATGAGATAATAAATGCATAGCAGATAACACAGTTATTACTGATAACCTGGTATCCTACATAACAGATGCTCACCAAATTGTATCTCTCGTATTTATCACACGTGAGTTGCTATACTAGCTGCCTTTTGGTCTCTCCCACGGTTCTTCTGTAAGTATCTCATAATATTCTCAAGTGCCTAGCACAGTGCCTGGCTCCTAGCAGGTGCCTACTAACTTCTGGCTCCATGCATGGAACAGTAAAATAAATATTGTTAAAATTGAATGTTTGGGCTGCAGTAACACAGGACTACCACACGGTGGCAATATAAATAGGAAAGCTCTGCACTAAAGGAATATTCTGGAAGGATAATCTACCCTTTCCTCCTCCTGACACTCCAGGGACAAGACACAATGGCAATACTATGAAGGCAGAAAGCAAACTGCCAGGAATTTGCACCCCTCCTTCTATGTTACGGTGTGAATCCACACCTTCAGAACAGAACTGCTTCACCGAGGACAGTCTCCCCACTGAGCTGGTAGACAGAAATAGAGACCCATGGGACCTCATTTGAGGACAGTTCTATATGTTCAGCCTTTGTCCTATTTCTGCCTTAAATCTGCATGTCTGGGCCACGGTGGAGAGACAGCACAGGAAAGAAGAACACAGAATCCAATGCTGCTTTTACCTCCTACCATTGGTATGTCTTTGCAAGTTTCGCGGCCTGTCTGGGCTTCATTTTGTCATGTGAAAAAAAGAAGAAAGTGACCTACATGGAGATTACAGATGTGCCGGCGCAGCCATAGAAATTTAAGCAGAACAGCATTTTCTGCAGACTAGTTCGCAGAGCGCCCTGGAGTCAAAAGGAAGGATTTTCTTTGCAATTCTGGGAGGATTTGGGAATTGAGCCGACAGCTACTTGGCTCGGAGCATCCTGTCTCTAATGGGCCCACAAATCCTCTGCGTCAGGCTTCCTTTGACGTGGCCCCCAACGGTAACTTTCCCTTTCGAAAACACGCTCTGAGAAGCACCACATTTGCTCCTCGCCAGACTCTGAGAAAAGGGGTCTGAATGTCATTGTCTCTCTGGCTTCCTGTGGTCTCCATAAAACCTCCAGGCAGAGTATTCTGGGCTCATAAAAATGTCCACAGCCCGTTTCTCATCGGCTTTATTGACGTTTCCTAATGGCTGACACTGACATGGGCAGCTTTTCTCTGGGGAAAGTGTTGTGAGATTGGCATTCCCTTTCCCCAGCAGAGCTGGCAGGAACAGCCCGGCAGCTGGAATGCAGAGCAGCAGCTCCCTTCTCTTCCCACCCAGGGCGGTATCCCCGAGATGTGGGAACTCTGCCTCCGGTCCGGGGCAGCAGGCAGAGAGGACCCCCATTTAAGGAGCCAGCACCAGGCTGATGGCTGAGCTCTGGGAGGGAACAAAGAAATAGAAAACAAACCAAATGGTATTACTTACCATCGATTCTGTGGGAAAGGGGTTTTACGAGCGAGCTTTCATAAATAAGAACGTCTTCGAAAAGAGGGACATTATTTTGTCTGAAAAACGTGATCGCTTCCCTCGGTCAGGCCGCTCACAAGGAAGCGAAGAGCAAACCCAGCCACGGACAGGGATAGCGCTGGAGGTCACGCCAGCCTGGCCCCCGGGAGTGTGACGGGAACGTGGCGAAGGTGGAAGCTGAGGGAGAGGGCAGGTCCTAGGCAGGGCCCCGAGGATGCAGAGGAAGGAGCTGGCAGTTGTGACTGGGATGGGCGCTCCTTGGCAGCTGGCGGGCTGGAGCAGGGCCTGGCCGGTGTCCTCATTCACAGACACCTGCTCTGGGCAGCATAGCCCCGCCCCGACCACTCATCACACCCCATAGGCGGGGCCTCCTGGAGCTGGGAGATGCCACCAAGTAGGGCTAGGCTTTTTGCTGGTCCTGGGACTATAAGGATGAATAATATCCAATATCGTTCTCTCGGGGCTCAGTACAGTGGGAGTAAAAATGCATGAACAGACAATTGAAAAAAAAACCTGAGTGTTTAGAGAAGTGGAAACGGGGAGCAAGCCCTCATTCACTGTCTCCGCTGCCCACAGCCCGCTCTCCTCCAAGCCTCCCTTTGCCTGAGAGCCCACTGCGCTCCTCTTTGGTCTCGCATTCGATTGTACATAACACCAGTCTTTCTTCTGGTGACTCGGCTTCCTGTTTGTATTTAAGTGGTTGGATGAGACGCCCCAGGGCAGTGGTGGGCAACCCCTGGCACTCATGCCAAACATGGCACACCGGTAACTTTTGCTGGCACGCGAAACCCTCTCTGATAATCTTCCATTTACAATTTTTTTCTTAATATCGACTTTTTTATTTTTCAGATAAATTCAGTGTAGGTGCATCTTAGATAAATAAATAATTTTACATAACATGTATACATTAAAAAATAAATGTATTTTTTCATCATCATATAACGTGTTTTTGTCGCTTGAATGAATTTTATTATTTCTTCAAGGTTCTTCACATACGTACACCTTAAGAGATATCAAGTAGGCGTAACATGTTCTCAAAAAACTAGGGTTGGCACGCAGAAGAATTTTGAGTCAGAGATTTTGAGTCAGCTGGTTTTGGCATACACTCACAAAAAGGTTGCCCACCCCTGCCCTAGGGTTTGAGGACCTTATAAGAAGGCCTGGGTTTGAATCCTGGCTCCTCCAGTGTCCTCAGCCCTTCAGTTTCCTAATCCCTAAAAACATGGGAAAGGCAGCACATCAGTGAGTTTTGTCGTGCTCCTTTGTCTGTTTTGCTGCCATTGTTGGACTCAGATGCATGGATCCTTTCCATTCCAGTGGTTCACGCACAGCAGGAACTCCAGGCACCGGCCCGGTGGTTGTCTCTCTCCTCGCCCCTCCCATGCCTGGGGCTCTATCTGCAAAGACAGCCAGGCCGCTGTGTGGTCAGCGAAGTCATGGTGCTGAGGGTAACACCGAACACTGCTGTCCACCTGCTCCCGGGCAGTGGCCATGTCTTCCTTCTTCCATCGCAGTCACATCTGCTGATTTTATTGGCCGTCTTCCCTGTCAGGAGGAAGCCCATGGATCTTTCCTCCCCGCCCCCGGGAAAGGGCACCCAGGTTCCACGGTCTAAGGACGTGGATGCGAAAATGGCACCTGCAAGTGGAGAGATGGGGACTCACTATTCTCCAGTATCTCTTCTGCATCTCAATTTTTTTTCAGTCTCTTCCTCACCCGCCCCTCCCCCCACACGATGTTGCATCTGGGTGTCTCCATCCTGCTCGCAGCTGTGCCGACGCGAGGCCCTCACTCTTCCCATCTGCCTGTTTGTTTTCCTTGGTTTCAGTTTGCAGTCTGTTATTGTGCATAAGCAAAATTATCCTTTCATGTCTTCCCCGTTTCGGCAGCTTCTTCTAGTTACTGGAAAGCGCGGCATCTGCGGGGCTTGTCTCCTAATTGTGTCCTCGGCCTCCTAATAGGAAGGGCAAACAGGCACATGGAACAGCAACCCGCGGCCTTCTTCCCGCGTCCCTGGCCTCCTGGGGGTTTCCGCCGGATCCTCAAAGCTTTCCAGGGCGTTCTGTTGAGCTGGGCTTGCCAAGATAGTGCACAAACTTCTGCTCCATGGAGACGATTCTAACACGATTGAGACAAAGCTCCTGGGCATGTGTTTTTTCATAAATGAGTCATCATGAGTCTATAAGTAGGTACATGTCTCCAGTTTCCTGGTTGTGGTGATATTCAAAGCATTGCTTATCTCTAGACTAATTTGCACAGCTGAATGAACGGGATAGCAAAGATGACAGGGACAAGAGTCGGGAGACCTGGATTTGAGACCCAACCCTGATATTAACCTGCTGGATGTTTGGGGGAAGTGCCCTCAAACTCCCTTGACCTTGATTTCCAAACCGGCTAAACTAGCAGCTGGACTAGATAATCTATGAATGAAACATGCAGGATGGAGTCATTCAGTTGTTCCTTGTCCAGTAATGTCTCCGATTGAGGGACATATTGATGAATTGAACCTGCTCCCTGTTCTCCCAGGAGCTCCCAGTCTAGCACTGGGGGAATGAATTGATCATATAGACGATCTCAGGGCAGGAAGTGCTGGCATGAAGCCTGGACAGTTCTCTGCAGAGTTTTTGAAATGATCTCTTCCGGGAACCATTTCCTGTAAAGAGCAAGAAAGTAAGTATTTTAGGCTCTGTGACCCGTACAGTATCTGTGGCCTCTTCCCACTCTGCCGCAATCATGTGAAAGCAGCTGACCAAGGCCAAGGCCGAGTTCTAATAAAACTCTCTCTATAAAATCAGGTGGTGGCCTCAACCTGCCCCACAAGCTGTAATTTGCTCACCCTGGACCTAGTCACCAACAAATCTCCTTGAGTTTCATCTTCAGTGGCTTCCATTCTCTCACAAGAAAGGCAAAACCCATCCTATATTGTGGCCACAAGACCCTGTATGATGCAGCCCTTGTTTCCCTCACCAGGGTTGCCTCGGGCTTCTCTCCTTCTCACCCCCCACATTCCAAAACCACGGGGCCTTCAGAGTTTCTCCTGAGCATAGCACACTCCCTCCCGCCTCTCGCCATGCTCCTTGCACCTCGCCCTTCTCTCTGTACCTCCACCCCTTCATCTTGTTCTTGTCTATCATCCTTCAGAGAGAAGCTCATACATCACCTCGTCATGGAAGCCCTCCCGGTTCCCCCAAACTAGGTCCACTGCTGTGTGTCTATACTCCCCTGGCCCCCTCTATGTCTCTTTCATGCCCCTATAGCAATGGCAGTTCCTTATTTAATTTTGTAATCAGATCTTTGATTCTTTCCTGTTCTATAAAGTGTCAGTTCCATGAGAATAGCAGTCCCATATGCCTGACTTTTTTACAGTTGTGTACGTCGCATCTACAACAGAACCTAGAACAGGATACATTTTTAAAGTATTCTTGATAGATGAAGGAATGAAAGAATGCTGGAGAGGGGGTCACGGTTATTACCTGTGTCAGCTGGGAGCAATGGTGACAGGTGGCCGGGAATGTCTCATAGAGGAGGTGACCATCGGACCTGGGATTGAAAGACAAATGGAGGACAAGAGGGCTGTGTGAGACACTTCAGTATAAAACATAAAGCTTTTGTTCATCTGCACTACTCTTCGCCTTTCCCAAATCTCCAAATAGTTGATACTTTCTTCTTCTTCATTGTTTTATTGGTTACATTTAACATTAACTAGCATATTGGAATGCTGCTTCCTTATTTACCAGGGCTAGCCAATATCTAACACCAGATTGCCAGATTATAAATTAAGGACACTAGTGCCTTCATACTTTCCTTCAGTTTTCTACCTGCTATGAGTTCTTGCTATGTGTTTATTATCCTATATAATAAATGTGTAATATGCGAAACGACCGAATGGCCGAACAGCGGAATGACCATACAGACGACCATCTGGACAACCATCCGGGACCACGCTATGACACCCACTGGCACCAGGTCAGCCAAGGAGGGTGCAATGCGATTGGTCAGGGGCCCAGCCATCGCCCCATGGTTGCCCTGCAGAGGGAGGCCAAGGCCACCGACTGGCAGGCTGTGGCAGGTGGGCGGGGCCTCCCTCTACGAGGGAAGCCCGAGTCCCAGGTGCTGGAGGGAAGCCAGTGCTGGCAGCCAGGGGAAGGAAGGCCTACTCTTGCATGAATTTTGTGCATCGGGCCTCTAGTATTTTATATTATTAAGAGCAAAGTTCTGTATATGTTGTCAGACAACCACAACCAAAACGTCTGCACTTTGTCTAAAGGTTAATTCTTTTTAATTTTCATGATTATATTACATCTTTTTATATTTGATTTTTAAAACTATGTAAGTATTGTTCACATCTAAGCCTCGATGGATCCAATTTATGGAATTCTCTGAGGTGAATAGTTCCACTCAGTAAGATTACACAACTTCTCTTTCCTTAGAGAAGTAGGCCTCCCTAATTAACATGAGACCACATGGTTCATTCATACTTACACCAGGTCTTCCCATCTTCCCTCCCAAATCACACATGTCCAGGGTTCCTACTTGTCTTTTTTCTCCCTTATCATATGGTATGTTTTTTGGAGCCCAGACTCTCAATCATGCTTTCTCTCCAATGAGTCCATCACTTATTATCATTTTTTAAAACCTGGAACCTCCCATTCTCCCTCCCCCTTGGTCTGCATTTCCGACCCTTTCTCCTTGTTCTCCAATCTGGTTATTGCTCCCAGGCTGTACATTGTCATCCTAGCAAGTCCCTTTATGGTCCTCTGGGATGGATTCTGTTTCCTTTCCCTGATTGCCTCCCTCGATTTGCTGGAATAATCTTCAGGTAAATCCCTCGAAAGGAGTCCATGAGACGTAAATGCTTGACTGCTTCCAAGTCTGAAAATGAAAATATCTTTTCATCTTATGCCTCATAGCTAAGTTGGCACATGTATCATTTACGCTGCCTTCCATTGCCAGTGACAAGCCATACCCACAATAGCTTAAGCAAAGAAGATCCTTACTTATCTCAAATAACAGGAAATCTGGAGGTAGGCGGTACCAGGCTTGGCACAGACTAAACCATGAATCAATGACCCAGCTCTTTCTAATATTCTACTTGGCCATCGCAGTATGCTGGCTTATTACCTCGTAGTCACAAGATGGATGAGAGATCCAAGCATAATAGCCTCAATAACTGAATTTGAGGCAGGAAGATGAGCTGCTAGAGACGAGAGGCCTTCCTGAATAGCTCTATCTTTTTATCAGGTAAACAATGTTTCTCAGAAGCAATTCTTGGTTAGAATTGTATTACAATCCCACACTTTGAATAATCAAAGGCAAAGAGGAATGACTTTAGCATGATAGATTTAGACCAAGAATGCATCACCCAGGACTGTGGGAGTGGCCTTTTCTCCCTAGCATATTCCACTCAACAAATATCTTAAGACTGGAGATATGCCTACACCCAGGGAGAGAAAACATGGTTATTGAGTAAGAAACCACAAGTTTCCACCGAAGGTAACTCTCGTGTTCTGTGTTGAAATTTTTTTTTTTCCTGAGAACCAGAAAGGCATTACTCCATCGTGTTGTAGCATCTTGTCTTTCTAATGAGAAATCTGATGCCTATTCATTTTCATTCCTGTGATGCTTTCAGAACCTTCTCTTGCCTCTAGTGTTTGGGATTTTATGAGGGTGTGTCTGGTTGTGACATTTTGTTCTTTTCTCTTCTTTTTTCCCCCTTTTCTTATTTTTACTTGTGCCCTTCATCTTTGAAAAATTATTTTTAAAATGTGACTTATCCAAGGCTAGTTGCCAAGTCAAGATTCAAATCTATTTTCAATTGACATTGAAATCCTTGCCCATTTTACTTCCTTGCCCCACTCCCCACAATCCATTGTCATTTCTGTTGGAACCTGGACCCTGACATTGCCCCTCCAAAATTTGAAATTAATATATGTGAGGTTTTTGATTAACTCATGCTAATGAGGCCAAGGCCAGCATCTTACTCTTTACATTAAGTTCTTCTGTTTGGACTAGACCCTACCTGTTCCTCCAATTCCCATTTGTGTGCCAGGTGGGGCCACTGATCAGGAGAGAGCCAGGAAAATGAATCAGAAACAATTATATTTTCTTTAAGCACAAGTGCGTTTTATTGATGGACATCCATTACACCTTAGTTCATACTTTTTTTATTTTTTTAATCTTGTTTGTAATTGGTTAGTAGTCATCTGCTTTTACTTTTAAGTATATCGGTACAAATGAGCTGTACAAGACAAGATTGTCCCTATAATTCACTATTGCTGTTGTTATATTTTTAAATTTTATTTTATTAAATTTATTGGGGTGACATTGGTTTAAAGGGTCATGTAGTATTCAAGATATTTTATTCAGCCTTTTAGTTAATGTCTCAGTTTCTGATGCTGTGTAACAAATGACCCTGAAGGTTGGTGGCTAAAACAACAGCAGTAGGTTTCAATTGAAAGATGTTTCCATTGACGTAGTACCCCTCTTATTGTTTTTGTGACATGAGTCATAGAGTTCATTGACTCTTCTTCTGTATTCTATGGCAACTTAATCTATAGGATGACGTCTAGCTGTATGGTCTTCCCTATCTACAAGTGGGAACTCCTTGAATGTGAAATCATTAAAGTCACTGTCCCCCACATCTCACAAAGAGTCTGCACACAGGAGACCCCTCGGATAGTCATGAGATGTGATACGTATATACAATTTGCATCCAAAATTAAATTGAGAACACATGCTGGCTCCCTGTCTCCTGCCCTTTCACAGGGAACTTGCAGTGTGGGCCCCAAGAAGGGAATCAGAGTCAACGGCCCTCCCACACTCCGCATATCCTTCCAGTCACACTCCACTGAGTAGCGGTCTCAGGGCGAGTTGGCAATATCCATGTGTCTTTCTTCAACAACCAGAAATGATGGGGCCCGGACAGGATGCTAAGTGCTCCCAGTCAGCCTGGGAGACAATTAAGAGAACATCAGGCAGATGCAAATGATCTGTTTCATCTTTCCTCTCTTGGCCTTTGGGAAGCACCGTCAGCTCAGAGAAATGTCAAAATGGAAGTAAAACTGTAAAATGTAAACGTGAGCCCAGAAATCAAGTGAGGGGACGCCCTTCTCGCGTGTCTCCTGCCATCGCTAAAGATAGCTCAGCATAGCTGCTGTCCGCTGAGGGCCTGGAGCCTTCGGGAGCTCACATGTCCCGGCATGTCCGGAGGCCAGGCAGTGGCCGGAACCCACCCACCTGGCCTCGCTGTAGCCAAGCGGCTCTATCGCTACGACAGCAGAAAGAACAGATGGGTGTGAATGACCTGCGGAGCCCTCCATCTTCATTGGAACCTACAGCGAGAAACAGAAGTGACTACTGGGCACCTCCATCAACAGTGAGAGAAAAGCAAGACATGTTTTGGGGATTCCAGAAACGTCCATTCTAGGTGGGAGTGAAGCCCATCTATATGGTCATTTCAGTTCAGTATAAGGAAGCACAGAAGTGTTAGCGCCTCACTTAGGACTGTGTGGGGTTGTAAATAGTTACACGCATCTTCCTCGCATGACTTCATGCCTAAATCTTGAAGGGAGAGTAGAGGAGGGGGCTCTTCAGTATAAAAGAAAAGCCACACCCGATGATATAAGGCACGAAGGCAAAACAAGACCCATTTCGACAATTACAAGGAGTCTCAGTTGCTGGGGTTGGGGCGTGGCGAGCGCAGGGGGTTGAAAGGAAATGAGATGAAAAGATGGGAGCCTAGGGCGCAGACCTCCAGGCTTCCCTCGAGGCCTGCCCAGTTGGAGGCTGCCTGTTCCCACGGCCCCAGCTCACTCGCGGGCCACCCAAGTCTGAGAAGCGCTGGCCTGGAGCAGTGGTTTAACCCAGTTCCCTGGGGTGTCACCTGGAGAATTGTTCAGAAGTACACAGCTGGCCCACCCTCCCTGACATTCTGAACGCATCTGAGGTCGGCCCTGGACAGAGGAGCTGACAAAACCTGCAGTGGTGGTTCCCACGCGCCCTCATGACTGAGAACCACCGAGCTCAGTGGGAAGAGAAAGCCCAGGGAGGGCGGTGACCGGTCAGAGTGCCAGGACCCCAGGGCGAGTGAAGAGGACGCAGGTGGCCGGGGAGGGCTCTTTACCATCACAGTGTCCCCCAGGCCTGAACTTCATCCCCAAGTCGTGACAGGACTCCGAAGCCCAGTTTTCTCTCATGTCAGCTGCATTGGGTTCAGCTCTGTCCGTTCACACCAACCAGAAGCTTGTCTGCCCCCGGGGAGTGGAAAGTGAGGGTCCCTCCTTCCCCAGCCTGTGGAAGGGCATTGAAGCACTGGCTTCCGGCCACGTGGGAGGCTGAGTTAGAGCTGGGACCACGGGAGCCTGGCCTGCAGAGGAGAACCTGAAACATGTCATGTGCAGTGGTGGCTTCCCCAGACGACTGGTGCCCATCTGAAGGCACCTCAGGGTGTGAGGGTGCAGGGGGGGCGGTGGCAGCCACCACACACAGACTTCCTCCTCAAAATCCAGGAAAGTTACAAATATTGTAATCGTCTTAGAATGGAGAGGCACGTTCATTTTTAAACCTGACAGGTTGGAAGAAATCTACTTAACATTCATAAACTATTATGGAAAAATGTTTTTATTAATCTTTTTCAAATAAATATTTTTAAAACCTCATGTTTTATGGAGACTACATTTTCCGATTTCTTTTATTAACATGCAGTGACTACTGTGACTGTTTCTGTGCGTAATCAAGATGGATGTAAATGAGTCTGTGCAAGATGGCCGCATGCTTGTTTCTTCCCTTTCTTCCTGTGAAGGACGTTTTCTTTAGAAGCCAAGTGTGTGCTTTTGGGAAAGGCAGTTGATTCGCCAATGTTGTCATTTAATTTTATGAAACCACGAAAGGCCCTTCCGAAGGGATCTGCATGAGTGCACACTGAGAGGAAGTTAATAGTCTCGGCTCGGCTGGGCCGGAGCATCCTCTCAGATCTGCCTCCCTCTGCCTCTCACGGGTGAGAGGGAGTGGGGGAGAACGCAGGCGCAGAGCTGACTTGGGGTGGGGGGGCAGTGTTGAGCAACAGGCCATTGGCAGGAGGCCTACGAGTTCTTTCTGGGGTGTCTCAGCAGCCTTCGGGGGAGCTGCCAGGCCAGGGATGTGTTGTGTGTCATTATCAATTTGCACTCTGATTTCCTAACAGTTCAAGAGGCCTTTTGACAAAGGCCTGCATTTAGAGCTAATAATAACTCTGGATTTCTGCTAAATGTCGCGTAACCTGGGAACAGCCCCAATTGCTAAACATACTTCCACCGCGTGAGTTGCTTTTACTGAACCCAGAAGGGACAGCCAAGCCGACTGGAAAATGTGTCTTGGGGAAATGTTCTCACTTTTGAAGGTTCTTTTCAGAAGGATCATTTCAGTTCATCCGGGGAGTCCACCTGGACACTCATTGTCACCGTGGGCCACTGTGGTCGTCCGGTCCTCGCCTGGGGCGGTGGCAGCTAAAAGTCAGTAGCTCCGTTTCCTTCTGTATCAGGTAATTATAGAATCTGATGGATTGAATTGACCTACTTCCCCCTATTCAGCCACACACATCTAGGCCATTTCCAACGCGTTGCCATAACCTCTTACGCCTCACTACCTCCTCAGGGGCGTGGTCCGGCCCCGGCTAGCCCTTTGGATTAGAAAGGCCCTTCAGTAATTTCTATAAAAATTTCTCCATGTGAAAACATGGAAATATCGTAGTTCCTCTCA
The DNA here is from genome assembly GCF_000147115.1 of Myotis lucifugus. Taxonomy (NCBI): domain Eukaryota; kingdom Metazoa; phylum Chordata; class Mammalia; order Chiroptera; family Vespertilionidae; genus Myotis; species Myotis lucifugus. The sequence goes on along the minus strand of NW_005871213.1, from coordinate 417,570 downwards.
CTCTCAAAAAAAGTCTTGAATTTGTTCAAAGAGAACAGTATTTCCTAACGCTCCTCTCTTCCAACAAACTCTTTTTTTCTCCCTTGAAGCAATTACCCAGCATCCCTGTGAGGATTTCCCATGTGGCATTAGAATCCGGCATGTGCTTGGCGACAGTGGCTAACTTACCTCCATTCTCAAGAGTTGTTTTTTGCTTTTTTTTTTTAGTACATGCTCTAAATTGTTAAGAGATAAGTGTCCCTTTAAATGGGTCCAAAGAGGTGAATCTAAGAGAAGAAAATGAGAAAGAATGAGCTTACTTCTTTCCATGTTAAAGCAGTTTGTGACGGTGGTTTTTGTTGTTGTTGTTGTTTTTGCAGCCTCTCTAATGTCTGCAATCAATTTGGTAAACCATATATAAACCATGTATTATCTTAGGTCCCTCAGTAACGATAAAACATGAGCTAATGGTGGGATGGTACAAATGCAATGTTTGTTAACCATTGCAAAATGCAGAGTCTCATTTCATCAAACATTATTCATTTAGTAGATTAAGTCAACTGAGGGTCTACATCTTCACCTAATGATCTGTTTATTGGACAGATTCTCATTAGAAGCCCCTGGCTCCATGGCAAAGGGTGTTCACAGCACCCACGTGACCCCTGGGTGCCGTTCCCACAATCGAGCTCGTGCACAGTTTTGTTCGACAAAGATGAGAACCGTGTCTCCTTGTGCCGGTGCCATAAATGCCATTTCTGAAGCTAACAAGCTCATTGTTGTGCTAATGCAAGTGAAATACTACACATCTGTGTTTATCTTGGTGAATGTTATCAAAATCACAAAGACCCTTTTCTTCTTTTATAAATTAAAGTCAGCTAAAGCCTAGTGACTCTGAGAGAATGTCATTTGAGAGCCAGGCTGTCCTATAAAAGTCATTTCTCTGTCACCAATAGCTGGAAGGAGGGGTTTTTCATTTTATGAGCATTTTACAGAAAGCTATATTTAAATTGTCAAATTAGTCATAAAGTAAGGTTTGCAAAATACTGTCAAAACTGTACCTTTGTCGCACATTGCAACAGCAAATTGTCTAGAATAGCTCAAAGGTGCACTGCTCTTAATCCTTTAGGCAAAAATCCTACTTGCAGTAGGGCCATGGCAGATGTGGCCAGGAAAGGGAAAAGCTTATGTGGCCAATGAAACCCTGGAGGCCCCGAGAGAAGGCAAGAAATCCTCTCCTCTTGATGTGATGAAACATCAATGAGCTGCCTTGGGTAACGCGTCCATTTGTTTATTCACCTACTGAGTAATGTATTCACACGTTCATTCATTAAATTACTATACAGTAATTTACCACTCGATCATTTCCTCAGTTCCTCAATCACGTCAATAATCTACTGACTCATTCATTTGATCATCACTCATCCACTTGTGCCTTTCATTGAATAATGTGTTCTTTATATATATAAATTTTTATAACCAGCGTTTACCATGGCACATTGCTAGGTGCTGGCAATGAGGAGGTGAGAAAGACAGGTCTCTACCCTGGGGGAGCTCATGGTGAAGGAGACAGACACATGGCTTTGTCGAGTTCTTGGGGAGAAAGTACTGGGGGTGCAGAGAGGACAAGGTTCTTGCCTGAACGAGGAGCCCAAGGGGTTTTACAGTGTGGTTTGAACTGGGTCTGCAACAGGAGCTCATTAGAGAACAGAGCAGGAAGAGTTGGCGGGGCTCATGTTGAAACTAGAAGGAAGGGTCTTCCCAGGCCAGAAGCAAGGTGTCCCAAGTACAGAGAAAGCCCGCCATGTGTTTGGAATGGTGAAGTGCTTAGTGTCCTGGAGAGATGGGGTAAGATTCCAACGACCCTGGGTGGGACACCTCTGTGTACTACAAGAAGGCATAGAGAGAATGGTGAGGAGCATTGTTTGAGGAGATAATGGCTGAAGATTTTTCTGAAGTGATGACATAACATGCGTCCTCAGTAAATTAAACAGCACTCCGAGAGAAGTGGACATTGAATTCAAAACACACACACATACACACACACACACACACACACACACACATGCATGCGCACTCACACTCTTAAACATAAGATACTGCATTAAAATACCCAAAGGCAGGATTTCATGCAGCCATTATGCATAAAGGGCTTGCAACTGCACCCAGCTCATAGTACACAATAGTTAATAGTTAATTATTCCCATTAATCTTACTATTGTAATAATATGCTGCTGTTATTTTTATTCACTTTACTGTTGTGTATCTATATTAATTAAATTTCATAAGTAGTGTAAATGAAGAAAACAAGTGGTTATAAAATGGTAAAAAACATATGCAGTATGAGATTATTTGTGTAAAATTTAAACACAGAAGCCAAGAGTCCCTATTATTTTATGGAAATGATACTCAGCAAATCTGAGAACAGTGGTCACCTGTGGGGTCCATAAAGAGAAAGGGTAATGAATAGAGTGACCCATAGTTCTTAGGTCTGGGTACTAAAAACAAATTCTGGAGCAAACACAGCAACATGCTACCTTCTGTTTCATTTCAGCGGCGGTTCCCTCTACCGAGGGTTGGGGTGGCCCGCAGCCACGGTCCTGCCCAGGCACAGGCTGCCAGACGCGTCCCCTGGGCCGGGTGGTGCTGCTGAAAGAAAGCAAGTCTTTCTCACTTCACACGGAGGCCTGAGCTCGCGGTGGCCCTGTGAGTAAATGCTTGGCTGTTATATTATTTTCTGTACTTTTCTATGTTTGAAATATTTCATCGCTTCAAAAAGGAACCATGACTTCCTGCTCAGAGCTTCGGGTGAAAATGGAATCCCTGTTGCTCAAAATTGTCACCATTCCTGTGTGACTTTAGTTGGCCATTTTTCACCAAAGTAATTCAGGCTGCTCTGGGTCTCTATTTCATACCTGAGCAACAGGCCAAGGGTTATGATGGTTCCCCCCAAAACCAGTGTTCAACTCTCCAAACAGCACAGCTTCAGTTGCATTCAGAAAGCGTAGGAAGGCCTGGGGACCCCCTCTTCTGTCCTGCTTGGGGTACGCCCAGGAGGCTCACATCCCTGCGGTGGGTTTGGTGGTGAAGGGAAAGTTCAGATACAGTAAAAACTGAGTGTGACAGTCACAAAGGCAATCACTGTCCCCGCTGGTGGGGATGTCACTTCATAGTTCATTCAAGTGGGTTCATTCTCCCCAAATTCATCCGACATCGCATCCTGCATGGCTACCTGTAAAGAAGCCTGCGGGGAGCATGGCCTTCACTTTTTCACGGTGGAACAATAAGGATGGTTGCCTTTACTCTAAACTCACTGGCTAGTGTGTAAAAACCCAAATACTAAGCATCTGTGTGTGCTGTTCGATAGTGCAAAACACTGTGAGAAGTCTCTGAAGAGAAATAGCATTTTCCTGATAAGAACAGATGGATGGATGGATGGATGATGGATGATAGATAGCAAAATAGATAGATAGATAGATTGATAGATGATAGATAGATAGATAGATAGATAGATAGATAGATAGATAGATAGATAGATGATAGACGGAGATGAAGTTTGATTTGCTTCTCTTTTCTCTCTTCACAAAAGGTACATGTTGCAAACTCATATCTGACAAAAGACTTGTATCTAAAATATATAAAGAACTCTCAAAATGCAACAGTGAAAAATAATATCTAATTAGAAAATGAGAAAAACATGAACAGACATATCACCAGAGAGGATATGTGGATGGATGGCAAATAGCACATAAAAAGAGGTTTGGCATCGCTTGCCATCCTAAACATGCAAGTTAGAAACTCAATGAGCTATCACTACATACCCATTAAAACAGAAAGTACCAAAAGCTGGTGAGAAGGCAGAAAAACTGGATACGTTGCTGGTAGGGATGTCAAACGGTACAGCGGCTCTGGAAGAGTGTGGCAGTCCCTTAAAGAAATAACCATAGGCTTAGTATGCGACCCTGCAACCACAGTCCCGGAAATTTAATCCAGAGAAGTGGAAATGTTGTGCACATTAAAACCTGTGCAAGAAAAGTCATAGCGTATTTGTTTGTGATTGCCCAGAACTGGAAACAACCCATATGTTCTGAAATGGGTAAATGGTTAAACACCTGTGTTACATCCATACTGTGGAATATTAGTCAGCAGTGACAAGGAATAAACTCTTGTCTATGGTCAACTTGATGAGCTAAGGGATGCCCAGGTAGCTGGTAAAACATTGATTCTGTGTTTGTCTGTGATGGTGTTTCTGGAGAGATTAGCATTTGGGTGAAGAAGACTGGACTCCCAATGCGGGGGGTCATTATCCAATGCACTGAGGCCCCAAATGGACAAAGGTGTGGGGGAAGGGTGACCTTCTCCTGGGCTTGAGCTGGGCCACCCACCATTTCCTGCCTTGTACTCCTGGTCCTCAGGCCTTTGGACTCACACTGGACTGATATACTATTGTCTCCCCTGGTTCTCGGGCCTGCAGGTCTGGACTAGACCCACATACCCAGAGTCCCTGGGCCTCCAGCTGACCCTGGGGCTCCCCAACCTCCATAATCATGGGAGCCAATTTCTCTTTCTATACATCTGTGTGTACTACTATCATCTTGGTTCTGTTTCTCTGGAGACTTCTGGCTGATACATCTTGATATGTAGGGATCACAAGAGCATTGTGATTAGTGGAAGAAAAAAATCAAATCTTGAACAGTTCCTTGTTTGATGATGCCATTTTTAATACCTTCTTAGATGACAAAATTCTAGAAATAGCAAACAGATGAGTGGTTATCAGAAGTTGGCCTGGATGGAAGAGATGGATGCTTGGCTGTGAACATAAAGAGAGAGGAGGAGGGAGATTCTTGTGGTGATAGAACAGTTCAGTATCTTGCATGCTGTGGTTACAGAAATCTCTGTGTGTGATAAAGTGGCATAGAACACATGAAGATCAGCTCCTATAAAACTGCTGAAACCTGGTTGAGGCTGTGGTGGATTTCCCAGCATTCTGGCTTTGATATAACTCTGTCATATTTCTGTAGTTCTGCAAGATATTACCATTTGGGGAAAATGAGTGATGGGTACAGACACAGCCACTCTCTTACTTTTGTAACTTCCTGTGACTCTATGATCACTTCAAAATAAAAAGTTAACAAACTAAAAAGAAAAAAGAGAAGAGGAGGAGGAAGAGAAGGAAAAACAGAATGATATATGCTTTGTTGTGCTATTTCTGGCTTTTGGTGTCTGGCTTTAGGTGTGTTCTAGCTCAGTAGTTTTTCATGTGGGGCCTGTAGGAGGCCATAAAATCAAATAGTGACCTATTTGAGGATATACTTGGTTACATGGCTAAGCTTCTTCCTCGATGAACTCCTTGGTGATAGACAGTGTGGTGTTTTTTGTTTTTTGTTTTTTGGCGGGGGGGGCGGTGAGTAGAAAGGAAATGTATGGTCTCATGTGTTTTTACAAATGTCCTTTAGGTCAATCTGGCCATCACTTTTTCCCAGCCCACTCCCCCTCCCAGGTGAGCGCCATGGTATAACTTCATAAGTACATGGAGGGAGAGGATTTTAACCTTATACTGGTTTTCAGTTGAAGAAAGAGTTGAATATCTTCCCCACAACTAGAGGCCCATAAAAACCTTGGATCCACTTCCAGGTTCACCCACCAAATGACTCCACAGCCCACATAACGGTTGTTAGGGAAAGAGGTTAACATTGCAAGTTAATTTCATGGCAAAACCAACATTTCAGCAGAGGAATAAGGGCGCTGCTTGGGTCTTACTCTTGCTAGTAGGATAACACTTAGTGGTGCAGAGGCTGCTTAACCCATCCACCCTTGCTCAGAAAAACACCTGGCAGTCTACAAGTCCGTTCTTGTTAATCCTCACCTGAGGATGTTTTTCCATTGATTTTTAGAGAGAATGGAAAGGAGGGAGAAATATTGATGTGAGAGAGACACATCTATTGGTTGCCTCCTGCAAGTACCCTGACCAGGGCTGGGGATCAAGCCTGCAACCAAGGTACATGCCTTTGACCAGAATCAAACCAAGGACCCTTCAGTGCGGAAGCAGACTCTCTATCCACTGAGCCAAACTGGCCAGGGCAGTCTACAAGTCTTTTAAGATAAGGGGTCAGGTAATTACTTCAAAAGAGACTCCTTTCATGCTCTAATCTCCAATGTCTGCTGATAAGTAACGAGATACAGAGGAACAAGTGTCAGAGGCAAGTGTACATAAGAGGCCTGTGCTGGCTTCCACGGTGTTCTTTCTCATTTCTGAGTCGCTGCCCCGAATTGCACAGGATACGTTCCCTGTGTGATCCAGTGGTTTCTGGAGAATCGTTCCCACTTCCAACCCAGAGTTTGGAGCCCACTTGACCCCTGAGAGACCTGGCCTGCTCACGGCTTTTCAATCGGCCAGCAAATGTGATTAGGATTCTCTGCCTCTTGGGACTTTGGTCCCTTCATCCTTAAAGTACAAGTAGTAGCAGTACCTACTGCATAAATGTTATGTATATTAAACTATACTAATATATGGAAATTACTGAGCAGTATCAGGGTGATAGGAAAAATTCAAGCTCAATGATAACTAATGATCATTACTAGTGTTTCATCCAAAACGAAGATGCACTAAGCATGAGTCTTGGATTCAATTCCTGTCTGACACTGCTAGAATATACGACCTCAAAGACTACAGCTATCCACTAATTGCCTCAGTGTTTTCCACTATAACACAAGGGTAGATTCATCTACCGCTCAAAGATATGCGTGCTGCAGGGGTTAATATATGAAAATGCTAGGGCTTTAAACAGTTGTAAGAATGTCTCACTGTTCTATTAAATTCACTCTATTCGGAAATAGGAGGAATGCCCTGGGCCAGTTTCTACTGTATGGTCACATGTAAATACGCCATCACCCTCTCTACGGCATCTGTCCCGCACAATTGTTAGAAGCCCTTGACCTCCTTCCCACCAGACGCTACCTCATCAACCAATTTTATACATAACTGAACCAAGTCCATAAAAAAATGATGCTAATTCTATCTCTGCTTTGCTAAAAATATCCAATAGATTTTCATGGTTTTGAAATAAAAGACAATATAAACTCTCTAAATAGTTGGCATATATTCAATCCTAATGTTGATATTTCCAAACTTTCTCTTCTGAACTTGACTTCCACACGGCCTTCATAGACTTGGCCCTCGCAAGCGACTCACTGCTGCCCCACCAAAGCCGTGTTTTCTCTGGGCTCAGCCTTGGCACATGCCGTCTGCTCCCTTTCGAATGCCTTGCTGTATCCCAGGAGCATATGCCCATGGACAAACCCCCCTAGTCTCCAAAACAGAGTTCAAATACTCTCTATTTTTATTGTTTCTCTCCAAGCCCTCTGCATTAGAGTCCTGTGGCTGCTGCAACAAATTACCTAAAACTTCATAAATGTATTTTCTCCCTGTTCTGAGACATGGAGTCTGACATCAAGATGTCAGTGGTGCCCTAGCCAATTTTGCTCAGTGGTTAGAGCATCAGCCTGTGGACCGAAGGGTCCCAGGTTCGATTCTGATCAAGGACACATACCTCGGTTGCAGGCTTCTCCCTGGTCCCTGGTAGGGGCACATGCTGGAGGCAACCAATCCATGTGTTTCTCTCACATGGATGTTTCTCTCTGTCTTTCCCTCTCTCTTCCACTCTCTAAAAATCAATGGAAAAATATCCTCGGGTGAGGATAAAAAAAAAAAGATGTCAGCGGGACTGGGTAGATTCTATTTCTTGCCTCATCCAGCTTCTGGTGGCTGTCAACACTCCTTGCCTTACAGCCTGTACTATCTATCTCCAGAGAAGCAAAACCAATATGCGTATTAGCTCAGGTGATCACGGAGACTGGCAAGTCCAACATCTGCAGGAATGGGTCGGCAGGCTGGAGACTCAGCAGTGGAGCCTGCTGGCTGGCTGCCGGCAGAATTCCCTCTTGCTTGGGGAGATCAGTCTTTTGTTCTATTCAGAATTCAAGTGATTAGGTGAGACCCACCCTCATTGTGGAGGGCGATCTGCTTTACTCTAAGTGCACTGATTTAAATGCTAATCTCATCCCCAAAACACCCTCACAGAAATACCCAGAATAATGTTTGACCAATGTCCAAGTACCATGGCCCAGCCAAGTGGACACATACACTGAACACCACCTGGCGACACTGGTCCAATCTCTGCGTGCTTGGTCACATGGCCACCTCCTCCTCTTCTATATGCATATCTTTTCTTCTCTGTGTCTGTCGGATAAGAATGCATGTGATTGAATTTAGAGCCTACATAGACAATCCTGGATAAGCTCCTCCTTGCAGGGCTCTTAATTATATCTGCAAATGCCTATTTCTAAGTAGGTGACATTTACCTTTTTACCATATAAATAATGTTCACAGTCCAGAGATTACAATGCAGGTGTATTGCATTGGGGGGCCACCATTCATCCCACTATATTTCCCCAACTAAAGGTAGTGTCTTTTCTTCTAACCTGTCCACACCTTCAGTGTCCATAGGTAACTTTTGGGGGTTTATACCACTTCACAGTCATTCAAAAACCAATATGAATGACCCTACTCCATGGCAGGCACTGTGCCAACTGCTGGCTCTCAGCAAGCTCTCTACCTGGGGAAAATGTATATGTAAAGAGATAATCCCAGATCCATTATGATATGTGTAACATGCAAAATATGCCAGACAGGCCCGGGGAGCTGAGTCAGAGTCTGCAGTTATCAGATCAACTGGGACAGTTGCTCAGATCAAGAAATGGGTTCAGCCCTGTCATTGGCTGGAAACCAACACCCAGGAACTACAGCAGCTGATTTTCAGGCGCAGGAAGAACACTGGAAAGTGGGGAAGAGGGTGAGAGTGACAGCAGAGAGGCTGGTGTTGGGACGGATGTGTTCCCATTGCTCTCTTCTTTAGTGACACTGTGGCCTTACGTAGACTCCCTTTTCATACCGAGATTCTCTCCTTATCTGCAAAATAGCAATAATGACGCCGACATCATTAAGTGCTTTTGCATATTAAATATTGTTTATTACCTATAGTACAATACCATAGGCCGGGTAACTTATAAACAACAGAAGTTTATTGCTTATAGTTGTGAAGGCTGAAGTCCAAGATCCAGGTGTCAACATGGTGGCCTCTTGGTGAGGACTTCCTTTCTGGCTCACAGCTGGTGCCTTCTTGCTGTGTCCTCACAGGGTGGAAGGGGCCAGAGGTCTTCCTGGAGCCTTTTAATAGGGCACTAATTTCATTCATGAGGGCTCCACCCTCATGATCTAAGCACCTCCCAAAGATCTACCACCGAATACTCTTATGCTTGGGAGTCAGGATTCAACATATGAATTTGGAAGAGGACACAAACATTCAAATCATAAAATTGCATAGCAACTGACCCAAAGGAGATTCTAGAAGGAGGCTTGGTAGCTTTACAATAATTATGTTATTGCCATGCTATCAGAAGAAGGAGGCCGCTATTAGAAAAGCAGACCCAGCCTGACCGGCATGTCTCAGAGGTTGAGCGTTGACCTATGAACCAGGAGGTCACAGTTCAATTCCCAGTCAGGGCACAGGCCCCAGTTGCAGGCTCGATCCCCAGTGTGGGGTGTGCAGGAGGCAGCTGATCAATGAGTCTCTCTTATCATTGATGTTTCTATCTCTCTCTCCCTCTCCCTTCCTCTCTGAAATCAATAAAAATACTATAAAAAAATAAAAGAAAAGCAGATCCAGACATCATAATAAAAGCAAATACTGATAGTGAGCTCATTAGGCACCAAGCATTGGCCTAGATGCTTTGCACAAAGTAATCTGGTTCATGCTTATAACCACCTTATGAGAGAGGTAGCAATATTATCTCTGCTCTTCCCATGCAATGACTACCTAAGTTCATCAGTAATAAATAAATAGGTAAAATCAAACCCAGGCCATCGGACCGCAGAAAGTATGCTGTGAACCACCCTGACTCCCAATGGGAGAGGCCCTGATGCTCCAGCACATCTACTCGCTCCCCCAACAAGAGCCTATGAATTACTCTTTGTTGAGTGAATTCCTTGGAACTTAGAAATTCAGCTGTGGAAGGTGCTATAGGACTTGGGTTCCAGCCTAAAGCCATGGTTTGGAACACCTGGTTCCCTACGGGCCGCCTGGACCAGTGTCAGGGGCGGGTCTGCGTTTTCCCTTTCGACTCCTGCCAGAGCGGCGCTGACGCTCCGAGGAGCTCAAATGCAAACAGCCAGCCACAGTTTGGGCGTGTTTCCATCCTCCAGAGCTAGTTCCTGTTTTCAAAGCTTCACAGGTTGTTGAAACACAAACATCCTACCTAATAATTTTAGCTCTGCCAGAAGCATCTCCTGTGGAAAACTGCCCAGAGCCAGTTGTCATGTGTGCACTGATATATTAAACATGTATGTCAGGTTACATGGGCCAGGAGCTGTGCACGAGGAAACATTATAGACAGGCCAGGCCCTTCTGCAAGAAGCTCAGAGCAGGTGGGGGACACAGACATGGAAACAGAAAATTTGACCGCATCATGTGTGAGACAAGTCTCTGAGGAACAGAAGGAGCCCAGAGGAGAGGATGGCCCGTCCTCCCTGAGGGGCCAAGAAAGATTTCACTGGCTTCCTGCTCGGTGACCCTTGAGGTGACATCTCCATCGCTCCTTGCAATGTCTACGGAGGTGGCATGAGCAAGGCTGGCCCCGGCTGGCTGAGCTGTGTGGGCTTCCTCTCCTGGCTCTGTTTGGAGAAACATTAGTGAACGTTTGCATTGGTTAACGTCTGGCTGGCTGCTCCCTTTGGCTCAAGTGAAATTTTGAAACGCATTCAGAGGGGTGGGTTATTCTGTCCAGTTCTTTGATGTAACGACTGGAACGCTCCGTGCGGTTCATTCATCTTCTGTCTTTCCGAATGACTTTCACTGAAAGGGCCACTCTGTTGAAGTCACCACTTCGCTTTAAATAATATTTCTACTGTGTACTCGAGCTGTTTGTTTTTACAGTTCTGTGCTTTTGACCTAAAGCTTTTAACCTTGTGTGTGTGCCCCGAAATGACTTTATTGCAAAAGGGTTTGGCTTCGAAATCTAAATAATAAATAATATTCAGTCATAACAGAAGGAAAAGCGATGTGGGGACGGCCTGTTCCCTCCAGAAATGTAAAGGCCAAGAGGAGAAAGCGTGAGGGAGCGCGGGAATGCGTGTCCGCAGGGATGTGCGGCACAAGACTCGGACCCTGGCACAGAAGTGAGGAGAATAATGCCTGGGAAGGAGGGGAAATGTGCCAGGGGCTTTGGTCCGTGCATTAGGCTATGAATCTCAGGAGAGCAAGCGCCAGAAAGAGGACAGATATGAGGCTCTGAGAGGTAAGGAAGGTTCCTAACGTCACCTAGTGGGTGGGTAGCAGGACTAGGATGAGAGCGCCACTGTCCCACCAAAGTGCTGGCTTGTTCCACTGCCTCAAAGCCTCCCATTAAGAAGCATTCCCATCCTGCACCTGGTCAGAAGGTGTGTCTCTCAGGCACTTGGATGAAGGAACACAGAGAATTACAAACGATGGAGCGGAAAGGCCATTGGAGTTCGTGTCATTCATTCATACCCTGGCTGTTGACCCCCAGGAATTCCTCCTACTGGTCTCCTGGCTGCCATGTCTGGCAATACTAGAAGTGGCAGACCAGCATTTTTACTGTGCAAATGCTAGAAAACCAAGTCAAAAACTCATCAAAGAATGGCAGAGGCAACCGAGACGTGAGGAGCTGAAAGCTTGGAGCGAAGGGACTCTCCTCAGAAGGCCCTGCCTGCCACAGTGCGCCCATCCCCACCTAGTCGTGCTACCCGTCCCTGTGGTGGGAGGTTCGGTCCTCCCCTCCCTTACGGTTTCATGCCACTCCTGGCCTCTGCCCTTTCTGCATCCCCACTCTTGCGGAAAGGGCCGGCACCTTGGCATCCTCATCTGGAGGGGACAGAGCTTCGTGTGGATGCTGGTGGGCCCTCCCCCAGTTCTCTAATCTGTGCTTCCCTGGAGCAAGGACCTGGGCAGGTGCTGAGGGCTCTGCTCCTGGCTTAGTCCCGGTGGCTGTCACAGAACATCACAGGCTGGTTGGCTGGAACAACAATATTCATGTCCTCCCACTGCCGGAGGCTGGAAGGCCATGCACCTTTGGTTTCTGGTGCGAGGGCAGGAGAAGGTCACTGTCCCGTCAGGGAGAAAGCAACCGGCTGCCTCCTTTTTCTTCTGTTCAGGCCCCAGGGGACTAGCTGATGCCTCCAGCCCTGAGGAGGGCAGACTGCCTTACTCAGTCCTCCCATCAAATGCTAATTAAATGCTCATCTTCGCCAGAAACGCCCTCACAGACACACCCAGAAATAATGTCCGACCCCAGATCTGCGCGTCCTAGTCAGGTTGACACATAAAATTAATTATCACAGGTGTTGTTATCCATTTATGTCGGAGACACCGTAGATGCTTAGCAAACCAGACAGGGCCCATTCTTTATATTTATATATTTTAATGTATATATGTGTGTGTTTATATTATTTTACACATAGTTATTAAAGTGCCAAAAACTAATAGAATAATTTTTCACTCTGTGAATCTGAACTGGTTCCTAAAAAACAAAAATGATAGAAAAGCACAGGAGGAGGAAGAAAAAGAACAAGGACCGGGGCGCCAGAAGCTCAGCCCAGGGACACAGATCTGAGCGCGTCTGGGGGTCCAGTCCCCTCGGTGGGGGGCGTCTCCTGCTCCCCTCACACCCTTCCTCCTTAAGACAGTTCATTGCAGCATCTGCCGGCCACTCCCGCCGAGCGGGGCTAATCCCGTTTACTGCCATTGTCTGAGTGTGTAAGGACACTAAGGGTGGAGGGTGGTTGGTGGAAAAAACAAAAATGCTTCACAAAGAATGAAGGGCGCTTTGTAATCACCAATGTCCCCCTGGAGGTGAAAAATCATCCTGTCTAATCCCTCTAATGCCAGGGGTGTCAGTTCCTACAAATGGCTGCCACATGCTCCAGGAGCCTGCGGTGGTATTCCTGCTGTAAGCATGTTACCAGTATGTCCAGACATTTCTACCTGCCGCTCCTGACTCCCTGCGGGGAGCTGGCCCCTGACCCACCTGGACCAGCAGGGGGAGACACCTTGGCCTTGGTGGGAAGGCCACCTCTAACTGGAGCTGCCCGCGCCCCTCCTCTGCTCCCTTTAAATGCCAGGCACAAATGTCACCTGGCTGTGTGGCATGTCGTCCTTTCATTCCTTGTCGCACATGTGTGGGGTCCTTTTTCACCAGGGATGACCGAAACAAATGTCCAGTCAAAATCCAACGAGGCAAACAGATTCCAAATCGCAAATGGCCTCAACTGTTTGAGCAGCTGACTCAGTGAAATTCCTCCCCCCTGACACCAAAGACAGCTTCCTTCTGTCCCCAACCTTTTCACTATGAACTCCACCCCCCATTCTGGATCAGGTCACCCTACAGCCCACGACCTCCTGGTGCCCCCTCCCGCCTTCCCTCTGGTGCAGGCCCCTTTCTTCTGTGGAGAAACTCAGGAAGGGCTGAGTTTTCCAAAAGGCCTGGTGTCTCCCCTCTTCCCCACCCCCACCCCCCCGGAAGCTTCTGCCCACCTCCTTTGTCAACAAAAACCTCATTGTGAGAGAATCAAGGAATCAGCAGCTGGACAGCTGACTCTGAAAAAGGGGCTTTGATTAGAGATCAAGGTGGGTTCCGATGTCGTCCCTCTCACTGATCATCTTGGGTGCCTTTGGGGACAGGATTCCCTGGAGTTGTGCAGGGCACGACCTGTGCCACCACTTGCCCTGGCTGAGTTAGGGTGCCACATCCATGGAATGGGGTGACACTGCCTTGCTCACGTAACGTTGGTGAAAAATACACCTCGTGTGAACATGGCCTAGTCATAGAAAAGCAAAGGATGCCGTTAAGGTCACTCCGATTTTGTTAGAAAATGTTCATGAACATTGTAATGAAATACATACCTGTCCTCTGTGTTTTATAAAGACACAAACATGTCCTATGGCACAAAAATGCAAAGATATATTCTAGCCCACTGTCCTTGCTAATTGTTTATCCTAAACTAGGTCGCTTAGTAAAGGAACCTAATGGCTTTCTGAGCAACTTGCTTCAATGTTTATTTTGTTCATAATTAAATGACTGCAGGTCTACTCTTAATATCTCTTTCTACTACCCAAGCCTTGCTTCAGATGACACGAAACGGGACTTTGCTGAATTTGGGGAAGTGGAACTTGCAGGAGGCATAGTTGTCTCCTCTGAACATACTCCGCAAAATTGCCTTCTTGGCAACAGTTTTTTAAGTTTGCAATTGACGTGAACAAATCGAAGCCCATGATGACAAAGCACTGGAAGAACTAGGGTGTGCTATGTGATTGCCACACTGAGTGTCAGATTCTGAGATCCACGGGGACGCCCATCACGCGGCCGCACTGGGGGTCTGCGCTCGCACCCACCACAGCCTCCCAGCCCTGCCGTTAGAACGGGTCGGGCCTCTGCCACTGGGCTTCCCCCATGAGCACCATTCATGGTGGCTGTGATTGAGACACATGAAAGTGCTCCTCCCTTCTTGCCCTTCCAGGAGGCATCTCAATCTGCTTCGCAAACACCGTTTGGTTTCTCTAGTGGGCTCACCCTTCGTCTGCCCTGGCTTGTCTCCTCCCACCATAACCTCAGGATGCTGTCTTCTGGACTCGTCTTCTCTCTGCCACAAGCCCCCGGGTGCGAGTTAGCACAGTTCCTGCGCAGTATAGACAGAGCTCTAAAAAAGTTCCTATTAGTGTGAAATAATAAGTGGCCCGAGAGCAAAGGAGAATGCTTTCAAAAGTCCCCTGTCACCTCCACCGTACACTATTGGTCACACAGCCAGCTTGGGTTCAAGGCTAAGGAGACTGCATAGAGTGTGAATACTAGGAGGTGAGGTGCACTGGGGACACGTGGAGGCTGGCCACTACACATACTGTCACACATTCTAATTGCGCTAAAATAATTCTTCATAAGTGCATGTTATCCTTTCTTGTATATCATATATTATTCAAATGCATAGTTATGTTAATATATATTGGGAATATAAACACATTTTAAGGAAAACCTTGTAACTTTCCAATTCTTATTCTAACAGAAAGAAATATAGAGATGGAAACAGGGAGAGAGAGAGAGAGAGACCCAGCCTTCCTGTGAGTTTGTTACCTAGATTTGGTAAAGTATCTGATGTTTCTTACAGACACTCTCTTTGCTTTTCCTTAAAAGTGCGCTCCCTTCAGAAAAACATATTTTCAAATGATCCCTTTATCTGGAATATTTTTACACTTTCGGAGAAGATTCAGGAGGAAGGCAATGATGGAAGGGGGTGGGAGAGAAGACCAGGATAGGCCCCAGGACCCCCTTAGGCAGATCAGTTTTAGGGAAATGTCCCTGTGGATGTTAAGATCTGCACATTGATGAATGAAAGCTCTCCTTGCCCCGATGTCCTTGGAAGGAGTCAGGGGCACACACACCCCAGTTTGAATAGCAGGGCTTCGCATCACTCAGTGCAATCCTGGGTACATGTGGAGATTATGTAAGATGTGCGCACTGAGTCCTTTCAGAGGAGTCTAACGCCCAGAGCAATGCCCACCGCCGCCTGTTACAGCGCACAGAAGGCACTCTCATGGCGGCTTCCTCATCCCTCATGCAGGGCCCGGTTCTGAGCCTTCCTGACTCCAGGGCTCCATCCAGCACTGGCTCAGAATAGGCCATTGACAGGAACCAAGTGGCATGATGCTGACCGCCCTTTCTCCACCCTCCCCTGCATCCCCATGCCCTCCCCTATACCCCCATTCCCCCCATAGGTCCCCATATTCTTCCATACGTCCATGGCTGACGTCACTGATTCATTGTGACACATTTTCCAACTGAGCTGACTGTGGCCTCAGCTCACTCTTTGGAGGGGACAATCCCTGAGCTTCAGTGTCCTCATCTGTAAAGTGAGAGAAGTGTGATCTGGTTAGAATCTCTGGGAGCTCTTATTTCTGCCCCCCCCCCCGACTGCCGATTCCCTTTTATCCTATACCACGGTGACAATCCCCAATGTCATCAGTGGGACTTCATCAGTGATTTCAACGCTTTGAGTCAGCATCATATCAGTATTGCCCGTGACGCATCGGAAGCACTCCCTAGGCTAGGGCGGAACCCATAGGCGGTGAGCCATGAATAACCGTTGAGTGAAGGAGCCCGTTACTGAAGGTGACGAGGGGGCACAGAGCAGGAGACAGCACCGGGGCGGGGCTGAGGCCCTGGGCGGACGGTGAGTCATGCAAACACTGCTTCTCGCCAGCAGAAGACACATCCGAGCAGTGACCCGACTCCCTTGACCCAGTCCTTCTCGAAATATCAGCCAGGCCACTTCCTCAAGTCACATGGGACAGGCCCTGGGACTGGGCTCAGCTCACAGGCTTAGGAATGCAGGCCCTCATCTTCCCAGGGACCCTCAAACGCATGCCCCATGGCTAATGTCCTCTGGGGAGCAGCTCTGGAGCAACCTCAGGCCTTAGAGGAAGGAAGGAGGCTCAGGGAAGGCCATGACCCCCGGTTATTTTAAGCCCAAGTTCTCTCGGTTCAGGCAGAGGTCACGCTTCTTTCTGGGAGGAGAGGAGCCTCGAACCTGGGATGGGTTTGCTGGAAAGAATGCGTCTTGAGGTTTGGGGAAGGTGGCCTTTCCTCTCACCTAGACTCCAGGTATGACCTAGAATGAGTTTGTTTCCTTTCCTAAGCCTTGCCTTTGAACTTGCAACAGGCACACTTCATGCCTCTTCGTCTAAAACTGATCACTACCTACCGATCTCCTGGCTAATACAAGGCCCTCACAGCATTTTAACCACATTTACTTCTCTGAACACTTGTGAGTTATTATACATTTTGCATTTTAATTCTACCCGCTTCAACCAAGCAAGCATACTGTTAGCATTAAATGCGATCACCTCGTCCTTTATGGCTTTCTTAGGTCTTCCTTGTTCCGTCTGGGCCGCTCCCTTTAGTAACAAGTTGCTTGAAACCAATTCTGTAGAATTTCTATTATGGAGGAACTGGTTGCAAACCTTTTCAATATTTGTTTTCTGCAAATATTCTTTTTATCTTTGTTCCTGATATATTTTCACTGGGGGAAGTCCTTTCTAATGACACATTTTTTTGTGGTAGTTGTTTTCTCTGTATGCTTTGAGGCCAATCTGCCTTTTTTCTCACTGATTTAAGATTTTATTTTAGTTTCATGTTTGTTTTTGTGTTCCACTATGATGTGTCTAGCTGTGAATTCCTTTTTGTTTTATTTAAGATATACTTGGCTTCCATCTGAGAGTTGATATTTCCCATTGGTCCTGGGAATTGCTCAGTCAATTGCTCTTCAAATTGTGTCTGTTCTCCATTCTCGCTGTTTTTCTGGAATTCTGATCAAACATGTATTTATCCTTCTTACTCTATGTTTCTTTTCTCTCCTCCACATTTTACACATTTTTATGTTTCATTTCATGAAACTTCTGATCATTCAGTTTATTTTTTCTTGCTATTCCGAATCTTCATTTGACTTTGAAATTATGCTGATTGTATTTTTCATTTCAAAGTATTATAATTGGCTCTTTTACAAAGCCGTGATGTTACTTTTTATAGTTTCTTCTTCCTATTTCAAAGCTATCTGTTGCCTTTTTAAGTAGAGTAATCATAGTTGCTACCATTTGCTGTGTCTAATAAGGCTGATATGTGATGTCTTTACAAGATAAAACACACCCAAACAGTTTTTCCCTCCAAGCAAGCCTCTTTCATTCATCCCTAATTATCAGCAATAACAGGTGGGGGATGGGGGGAGAGTTGGCTTCAACCAAATCTTCTGCTCCCCTCTGAGGCAGGGGATTCATCTAGCAAAGTAGCTCCTTTGAAGTTAACCAAAAATTACACTGGCTAAATGTCAAGGGAGACAAAAGTTGGAATGAACTTATGTGTACATAAGAATGGGAGAGACAAAAAGCCACCTTCTAGCAAAAAAACAAAAAAACAACAAAAACCTGAGTACTAATCCTAAATGGAAATCTCTTAATTGCAAGGCAGAAAGCTTTTAAAAGTAGGTTAATATTCGTCAAACATCCAGCATGGGTTAGTCGCTTCAGAAAGTCTCTACAAAGAAGCACATGTTTAGACAGACAAACAAGTAGAGTCCCAATGGACTGCGACCTCACACAAGGGATTAAACCTTACACAGAGGGTCATGCATGTTCATAAAAAATTATTCGTCTGTCCTAAAGCAGGGAGTCTTTCCCGTTTATGAATAACCAAACTAAGGTTCAACTAATTGAGATGGTTTGCACAGGTTTACAAAGTGAGCGAGTGGCAGATCGGAGCTCAGAACTCAGCTCTGTGAAAGCAAAGCTTACAGTTTACTCTCCCAAAGGGAAAGCCACCAGTCAGCCCAGAAGGAGAGGCAGGACGCGGAAGCTAAAATGCTGACTCACTTACGCCAGGATGGAGAGATTGGAAGAGAAGAGTCAGGTTGCATAATGTAGGCGAAGTCCTTGCTGAGGAAAGTCTTCACTTTGTTTCTGAGGACAATGTCATTGCTTCTGCCTCTGGCTGCCTGCACAAGCCTCAGCAGGCTCCCGTGGCCTCCCCCTCTCCCCGCTATTGGGATTGGAAGAGAACTCAACCTGAAGAAGCTTCTGAACAAGGATTTTGACATGTTGTTCACCTGCTCCCTTCTAAGGATGAGTGTTTTTCAAAATGAACCATAGAACTTTCTGACCCCTTGAGCCACTTTACCCTAAATTTTATAAACATGCAATTTCAGCCCTGGCTGGTTGTTCACTGGTTAGAGCAGGGGTCCTCAAACTTTTTAAACAGGGGGCCAGTTCACTGTTCCTCACACTGTTGGAGGGCCGGACTATAGTTTAAAAAAAAAAACTATGAACAAATTCCTATGCATACTGCACATATCTTATTTTGAAGTAAAAAAACAAAACGGGAACAAATACAATATTTGTATTTGCATGTGGCCCGTGGGCCGTAGTTTGAGGACCCCTGGGTTAGAGCGTCAGCTGGTGAGGTGAAGGGTTGCAGGTTTGATTGTGATCAAGGGCACGTACCTGGGTTGCAGGCTCAGTCCCTGGCCCTAATCAGGGCATGTGCACATACGTGCACGAGGCAACCAATCCATGTGTCTCTCTCACATTGATGTTTCTCTCTCTGTGTCTCTCCTTCTCCCTTTCATTATTTCTAAAAGTCAATGGAAGAAATATCCTTGGGTGAGGATTAACAAACAAACAAAAACAAACATGCAACTTCAGAGTTATAAAATGCAGAGCATGACCCTGTGTAAGGACACAGAGAGTCAGCTATTGGGACTCTTTGTTGTCTGTCTCAACATGCGTTTCTTTTAGAGCAGCGGTTCTCAACCTGTGGGTCGATTCATAACAGTAGCAACATTACAGTTATGAAGTAGCAACGAAAATAATTGTATGGTTGGGTCACAACACGAGGAACTGTATTTAAAGGGCCAGAAGGTTGAGAACCACTGTTTTAGAGGGTCATACATGTTCAGCTCAAGATCAAAACCTTCATGGCGTCTATACTTTTCAGCCCTTCACGTTACTTTTGAAGCCTTCAGAAGTTATACCAATCTTCAGCAGAACCTCCTAGCAAAGGGAATGTCGCACCTGGGCCAGGTGGTCCCTACTGTCCCTTGTATCTGAAGGGCCAGACTTAGAACCGCAAGCAGAGGGCCTCACTCTCTGGCTTCGTTTCTTCCACTGAATCGCTGTGAAAAGGTGGCTTCTGCTCCCTTGTTTGTAAACTGGACGCTGGATGAACTACTTGATTTCCCAGGTTCCTCACTTTGTGATTACACGAGCTTGATGTTGTTTCCAATAATACACAGGTGACTATGTCTTTGGTACCAGGCTTTGTGGTAAGCAAAGATAATACAGAAATTAATTATGCTCACTTCCTGCCCTAGAGGAACTTGAATACAAGAGGTGAAGGCAGATCTGAAAACATAATCTCATAGAGTAAAGGCAGGTAATAGAAACAAACACCATTTGTTAGTATGTTCCCATTTTGAGTGTTCTTATCTGTGGTATAAATATCACACTAATCCCTCAGAAAGCTCGTTGGAGGCCAGAGCATGCTCTTTCAAGGTACACCACTCACCAAATGGAAGTCCGACTTTAAAGGCACTGCTTTCATTGAGCCAAGGCTGCCAGCTGCGAGCAGGGCATGGGTCAGTTCGCGTCATAGCAACCGGTAGTTCTGCTGTTCAGTCAATTTGCATATTAGCATTTTATTATATAGGATGTTTTTGTATAGCAATGAATATAATAATTTATGACACAGGGCTTTGCAGTTTACTAGGTATTTTATCATGTAACCCTTCTAACGGTTCTGTGCAGCAGACAGAGCCGGTGTTATTGACAGGGTAGCTAAGCTGTGGATGGAGATAGGAGAGGCCTAAGTCCTTGATAAAACTCACGGCTGGCACCCAGCTGTGTTGGTGTCAGTCCCCAGCCCGAGGTTCGGCTTGGTGCCACTTCCCCTCTGTCACTCTGCCTCCTGCTGTGACAATACCTAGAATGGGTGCCAGGGGAGATAGAGAGGTGAGTCAGTCATGAGGAGGAGAGAGACACACAAACAGTTACAGAGCAAAGTAAAAGGTTCAGTGGCCAGCAGCACAGCCAGCCCCGGGGTCTGGAGAGAGTTGGCCTCGTGATTACGGAGGGGCACCCCTGTGGGGATAGATGCTGACAGCCCTCGTCCACAGGCATCTGTAGTGCTGCCATGATACACACCACGCTGTGCAGGACAGCAGACACAGAGCTCATAGGTGGAGGAGCTCCTACCTTTCCCTAGAGCTTTTCAAGCCCCTCCCTATCCCAACCAACTGAAGAGGCCAGCCAGTAGGCAGGTGATGCCTACCTGTGCTGAGCAATGCCTCACGTGATGCTGACACGGGACAGGAAACGCTGTCCCACAGCAGCCAGGCGGGGGGCGGCCGTCCTCCAGGTGTGTGAGTGTCTAGCAGAGCTGGGGGAGAGCTGATGGAGCGCTGCGTGGTAATGTCAATGTTTATTCCGCGTGTTCCTTCCCCAGGGCTCTGAGCCCTATGACACGAGAGAGCTGACGGCATCGCTGTCTGCACTCACGTTGGCCTAGAGCAGGGTTATTCACTGCCTCCTCCTAGGTGACCCTGCAACCTCTAATTGGTATAAACTAGCATCATGTCCTATTAAATATTTATTGTGCCAGCTCATCTGTGTCTCTAAACAGTAAGCAAGCGAGCCCAGCATTAGAATTCTTGTCATGCCACTCAGAGGTTGTAACATGTCTCTGGCTTTACAGCCCTGTTCTCTCAGGGTACAGAGTCTGAATTTTACGGTGAGAAAAAAAAAAGCTTTAATCAGAAGTTGCATTGCTTGGAGGATTCACTGAGGGAAGCAAGGGTGTCAGCTCTCTGGATGTGGCTAGGAACTCCACCCATGCATTTCAATACCACATATCAAATAGGTAGGCATCTTGATCAATCAATAATAGCTGTATCAATAGGAATAACAGTTAGAAACTTGTGTGACCCTACTATGTGTCAGGAACAATGCTTGGTTTGTTACACACCTTCACTCCGACCCTCACAGTGAGTCTGTTGCATAGCCCGCATTGTGAAGGGTTTCCGTGCAGGTACTCTGAAACCAGATGCCTGTTGGAATCCTGGAAAAGGGGGAACTAATAATCCTGTAACAGTAGTGTACTTGTTGGGGCAGTGGAATGATGTTCCCTCTCCACCTACACCCCCTCCAAAAATGATATGTTCACCTCAAAAACCTGGAACCCGTGACTGTGACCTTATTTAGGAGAAGTTTCTCTGCCACTGTGATTCAGTTAAGGATCTTGAGATGAAATTTTCCTAGATTATTGGGCTGAGCTAATCCGATGACAAGTATCCTCATAAGAGGAAGACAAAGAGAGATCTGAGACAGACAAAAGGATAACACAGAGGAGGACAGAACATAACTGCAGAGGCAGAGATTGGTGTGAGGTAGCCCCAGGGTCACAAGTCAGGGAATGGATTCTCCCAAAGCCTCTAGAACAGTGGTTCTCAACCTTCCTAATGCCAAGACCCTTTAATACAGTTCCTCATGTTGTGGTGACCCCCAACCATAAAATTATTTTTGTTGCTACTTCATAACTGTAATTTTGCTACTGTAATGAATCGTAATGTAAATATCTGATATGCAGGATGTATTTAGGCGACCCCTGTGAAAGGGTCATTCGACCCCCAAAGGGGTCGCGACCCACAGGTTGAGAACCGCTGCTCTAGAAGGAGTGTGACTCTCTGAGAACTTGACTTAGACTTGGAGTTCCAGAACTATGAGAGAATAAAGTGCCATTGTGGTAGCCACCCAGCGTCTGCTAATGTTATGAGAGCCCTAGGAAAAAAATACACTCGCCATCACTGTGAATATTAAATGAGTGACTATATATAAAGCACTTAGAACAGAAACTGACACATAGTGAGTGTTCAGTAAAATTCAGCTCCTGTTTAATATCGTCCCCATGTTAATGATGAGAAAATAGGCTTTCATACCGAGAGTTTTCACAAATGGGAAATGGCAAAAGACATTTCAGCCTGGTTTATATGATTGTAATCCCAGGTTGGGAAGATTTATGTCTCCAGTTCAACTTTCTGATGAAAGCGACCTGCCCCCTGAAGTAACCGGAGACTTTTGACTTTCCAGCGCCCAGCATGGAGGGGTTTTTGAACACCGAGAATATTTAGTTGAGCCTCCCTCCTAATAAACTATACTCACTATTGGGGGGAGTACTAAGTCGGAGTGAAGGACATGACATGTCTTTGTCAAGTCCAGCTGATCTTGGACTTCCAGCCTCCAGAATTGTGAGAAAATAAATCTCTATTGTTTAAGGTACCAAGTCTGTGGTTTTCATTATGACAAACCCAGCTCATTGATATGCTTCCCAAGCTCCCCGACATGGCTGTGGGCAGTTCTCAAATCCTAGCTGGTGGTTCGCTCAAGATACCAGTTCTTCATCAGGTGGGCCTCTCCATGGGGAAACTCAATACATGGAATCTGCCTCCCTCAGAGTGTCCATATGCGCATGTGTAAGAGAAGGAGAAGGAGAGGAAAATAGAGAGATGAAGACAGAGATGAAGTTAGAGAGAAAGGGGAGAGAGAGGGAGAGAGAGAGAGGGAGAGAGAGAGAGAGAGAGAGAGAGAGAGAGAGAGAGAGAGAGAGAAGCCAAAGTCTTTTCATAGCCTACTGTCAGAAGTGGCATCCCCTTTCTTTGCTGTATTCAGTTCATTGGAAGTGAGTCACCAGGTTCAGCTGGCACTCAGGGGAAAGGATCACAAGAGTGTGGGTCCCTTCTATGGCTTTAGGATTGGACTTCCGCTTCCCTCTTTCTCTTACAAACTCCTCTCCATCATATCGCCTCTCTTATTTTTATTCTTAAGCACATTCAACTCTTTCACAACTCAGGGAATTTACCCTTGCTTCTTCTGCTGTTGCTTAAGAAGATCACCCCCAAAATGTTCCCCAAAGTTAGCTCTTTTCTAGAGTCAGACCTTAATATCACCTCCTGGAAGTGACCTTCACTGATATCTCAATGTTGTTGCCTCCACTTCCCTCCCCCAAAGCACTTCATACCACATCCCCTAATTGAATTATCTTCATCGCATGTGCATGTTTCGTTGTCTATTGTTAGGCACTTTAACTGAAATGTGATCAGCCATGGTCCCAGAAATAGAACCAAATCCAGACTAGTCATTCATCAGATGTGCGTCAATATTATGTGAAGAAGCTGGGCTGATTTAGAAGGGCCGGCTGTCATGCTCTAGTGACAATATATGTTCTTAGAAGGCAATTTCTGGACAGGACAATGATATGTTCAAAAGAAAAATCTAAAGGGATCTAGGAGCAGGTGGAAGAGTGACCAGTTGGCAGAGCCTGGTGAGAGCCTGAACAGAGAAGGTCCAGAAGCCCATGCAGGCCAGTGGCTCTGGGCAGGATTGGCCTGTGGACTTTTAATAAAATATATTTCATGGGAATATTCTTACAGGTTTGTGCCCTAGGACCCCTAGCAGGAACCCAAATAAATCTCCACTTTCCATTTTGACCGTCAAAGGTTCATGCAGTTCTATTTCTAGCCAATTCCAACTTTCTTTCAAAAGAGAATGTCTATGCAGACATTGCCATAAAAATAAAAGGGACTCCAGCCAGAACATGTAAATCACCTTTATCCCTTTGATGTAGGGCTTTTTTAATGTCCCCATGATTCCCCTGTGTGTGATACATGCTGTTTGCACATTTCAATTCCCAGCAAAGTTTATTGCGCCTCTTCATTATGTAGTGAGTCATCAATAGTGTCCTTCTATAAACACATCAGCCAAACAGGAAAAAAAAGTTTGAATCAGTATTTCAACCCCTGGCCCTGCCTCTCGCTCCTCTTTGTTTTCTATTCTTCTAAAGAGAAAGGGGAGTGGGAACAAAGAGACAGAGGAGACTGGTTTGGACTCTCTCTCTCTGGAGTGGCCATTGGCACTGGAGAGAAACACTTTGTCCTGGCATGGCACTCAGAACAGGAAATTTAAGCTAGATAGCTGTGGTTTCTCAACCTAGAATTGGGCCAACCTTTCCTTCCTTTTGGTGGCTTACATCATGTATTGTTAGAGCTAGAGAGAAACCCACGCCAGCCTCAGTTTCCTGATCTGAATAAGGAAGTGGTTAAACTAGATAAGCTTTAAGAAACCAAGATCTTAAAAACCTGTGATTCTAAGTGTGTGTGTGTGTGTGTGTGTGTGTGTGTGTGTGTGTGTGAATGCGCACACATGCACACACACACAATAAGCAAGATTCTGCTTGGGAACCCTTGTACACTCAGTAAACATTGGTTGACTTGATGTTTGATCTTATCTAATCCAATATCATCTTCTTTCCATTTTCAAAAGGATGTGGGTTGTTCAGCTTCTTCGTCTTGCTAATTATTTCAATTCCTGCTTTTCATGCACAAAATGCTATGCCTGCACAGAGGAAGGAGGCACACGCTTAGTAGGGGCAGTGGAAAGGGAGCGTTCACAGGAGAGGTGACATTTGGATCCTGAGGCATGAGCAGACGTTGGCCAAACAAAAAGAGATGGGGAAAGGCATCTGGGGAGAATAGGATGAGGTGTGCAAAAGCTTGGAGATACAGGAGTCTGGAGCACTGGAGAGACTGGGATGCGGGAAGACTGAAGGGATTAGACCAGAAAATCAGGCTGTAAGAGGATGTGCTGCTTTTGCCTGTCCATCGTCTGTCCCCACTCGGGTCACATTCCTGTGACTGTTCTTCAGGAACTCCCTCTGTCCCACGCAGCTCTTCCTGGTTGGGTAATGCTGACCCTGACCCCTGGGTCTAGAGAGAGATGCTTTCCCAAGCCTGTTAGTTAGAGCACTCTCCACCTCCAAGGTTTCCAAATCAATCAGAGATGAGCAAGCAACTCAAGTTGGGTCAATCCCCCTCAACGGAGTGGGGATTTCTGCTAAAACAAACGGGAAGGAGCCAAGCATGGCTTACTGTAGCCCGAGGCCGCAGGGGGCTCTCTTCCCAGTGTCTGCAGGGAGCCCGCGTGGGCAGGAGACCATCGCATAAGCAAAGCAGAGCCCAGACATGGAGATTCTTGATGAAAGGCTTTGTTCACCTACTCAGGGTTTCTCAAAGGGAAAGCTACTGGCATTCTGGGTAAGACCGTTGTCCCGTGGGTGAAATGTTCTGCCCATTGGCCGACATTCACATCCCTGGCCAAGGCCCCTGAATGTCAGTAGTTTCCCATCCCAACTGTGACCAGCAAAACTCCCCTTATCTTGCCAAACGGCCCTGAAGCAGTGATGTTGCCTCAGACAAGAACCTGATCAGGAGGCAGCTATGCCCACCTTGGGGCTCAAAAGTCCACTTTTTGTCTTGTTTTGTTTTAGGTTTGGCAGTTTGAATTGGGTTTGTGTCACTTTCTGAAAGTCATAAGTACTTCAGGGAAGCAGGGGTTAAATGGTGACGTGTTCTTCGCTGCATTGTTTAGTATCAGAGTCATGATTGTGTGTGTGTGTGTGTGTGTGTGTGTGTGTGTGTGCGTGTTTTCTGTGTTGGGGAGATGGGAATATGAGAGGTAATCACCATTGTTGGTAAAACTAGAAAAGCCTAATCTTAGGACTTCCAGCTGTCACTCAATATCAAAACCCTTAGACTTAGGGCTAAGGGAAATGTTGTCATAAAGAAAAGCAGGGATGGCCAAGTGTCAGGCAACTTGAGAAGCTGCACTTTGACATACACTAAGCTTCAAAAACTAGACACCCAGACAGGATGATGTTTAAAATATTCAGCGATTGATACAGCAAGGACATGGAAATTTTAACATGAGCTACCTATTGAGGGTTCTCCAGAGAACCAGAGAGGATGGGATGGGATGGGATGGGATGGGATGGGATGGGACCGGAAGGGAAGGAACAGAATGGAATAGAATAGAATAGAATAGAATAGAATAGAATAGAATAGAATAGAATAGAATAGAATAGAATAGGAGAATACAATAGACCACAGTCGGCTTCCTGCCAGAAGGAAACTCAGAACAGCCAGGGTATGCTTTAGTCCAAGCCCTAAGTCCTGAGAGCCAGGGACTGCTATTGTTAAGTCCCAAAGTCCCAAGGCCTAAGAACTGGGAGCTCCAATGTCCAAGGGCTGAAAAAGATGATGATCCCAGCTCAAGAAGAGGGGTGGGGGGACCTGCTCTTCCTTTGCCTTTTTGTACCACTTGAGCCCTCAAAGGATTGGATGGCACCCGCCCATGTTGGTGAAGGCAAATCTCTTTACTGGAAAGAATGTATCTAATCTCTTCCTGACACACTCTCCCAGATGCACCCATGATTCATGTTTGGCCAGCTTTCTAGGTATCCCTTACACAGTCACATTGACATATTAACATTAACCACCACAGAAAACCATCAATAAGAATCAATGCCAGTGGGTAAGAAACAGCTGGCCCTTGGCCCTTTAACCAGACATCTGGCTTTCTCACTGAGGCCTAATTGTTATATCATAGTATCCTTACATATAACTGGGTTTAGCAATAATCTCTATTTGGATTTTTTTTTCTTAAACAACCAACTCCTTTACAGTTTGGTGGGTTCTGGGTTCCAGGCCAGCGTGAGAGTAAATGTGCTTTGCTCATTTCTCACTGACTGCATGCGGATTTTTCTTTCTCCATATAAGCCTCTAACTCAGATAACTCGATAAAGAAGCTGAGGTTGAGGAGAATAAACTTGATGATGATTAAATGTATACATATCATTTATAAGGTTTCTCTCTCTTTTTTTATCTTCTGTTTTCTCTTTCCTATTTCTTCATCCTTTAAAATAAAAGCACAGACTTACAGACTTCTTTCTTTCCTTCCTTCTTTCTTCTCTCTCTCTTTTTTTTTGCTCAGAAAGCACAAAACCCTGTAATCTCTTATTTCCCCTTATTTTAAAATGTGTCTCACTATGTTCTCAAAGAGGAAAAAATAGCTATGTTTCCAGTTTCCCTAAAATAATCCATTCACCCAGAAGCTCTCATGAGCAATATATAATTTACTGCAGAGAGCTGCCGGGGGTTATGTAGGCCCCGCCAACAACAAATTGAAACCTCCCTTGGCCGTCTCCATGGTGCCCAAAATGTTCCATGGTGGAGGTCGGGGGATGGTGAGTCTCTCCCTTCATTCATCCTTCTCTCTGCCTCTCTAGCGCTTTTCATTCTACCTTTCCATTCATTGAGTGCTTACATTCACTGTACCAGGGGCCAAGCTAAAAACCCGTTTTCACATGACTGCTCAATTCTGCTTTGCTCTAGTCTTATCTTGAAATTTTGCCACCTTAGCTGCCAAAACAAAAGGCCCCTCCACTGCCTAGGACCTGTGCTATTTAGGAACAAGGGGCTGTTCGTGACAGAACATCCTACCTTCTCTCATGCTGGGTATTCCCGAATTTCTGTGTATGAGTTCAGACACAGTACAGTGGCGCCCTGCTACACAGAGATGCTCCACTGATAGTACATCACCTTCAAGCACCATCCTTTTTCAAAAGAGAGGTACAACCATTGCCTATGATCCCGCCTTTCAATGCAGCATTGGAAACGTGGCACTTTCCCCTTTCTGGCCTTACGCCCATTTCTGGGAAAAGGTGCTGCTGACATCTCATCCTATTTTTTTTAAATATATTTTATTGATTTTTTTACAGAGAGGAAAGGAGAGGGATAGAGAGTTAGAAACATCGATGAGAGAGAAACATCGATCAGCTGCCTCCTGCACACTCCCCACTGGGGATGTGCCCGCAACCAAGGTACATGCCCTTGACTGGAATTGAACCCGGGACCCTTCAGTCCGCAGGCCGACGCTCTATCCACTGAGCCAAACCGGTCAGGCCATCTTATTTTTTAAGTTAATCTCTCTCCTCCCCCTGACTACAGCCTCCCATCAAACTCAGCTGCTTCTCAGTGCATGGATGGGCGTGAGAAGTTTCACTTTATAAGTAGGAATTGGGGTTGTTTCCCACAGGCGGTGGCCCTTTGAGAACAGGAGCCCAGGTCTACTTCCCTGGTAATAAATTGTAGGTTCTGGAATAGCACGAAGGATTTGGGTTAAAGTTGAATCACTGGGCCCCTGCTTTCATTCTTCACTATGTCATTTGGTCCTGCTCGCAGTGTAGGGAGCTTCGTCTTATCAGAGTTCCTTTATCTGTTGTTCTCATTCAATCAAAGATGCACACTGGGTATGTGTGCTGTTCTAGACACTGCGTTAGGTGTCAGAGATACACAAATGACTATCCTGACATCTGGCCAGAGGAACACTCATTCTAGCCCTGTGTGAGAAAAGATGAGCAATTATACAAGTTACAGAAAGGAGTGATTAGATGATGATGGTAGTGATGACGATGATAATGATGGCAGTGATGATGATGGTGGTGATAATGATGTTTATGCTGGTTTACATTCACTGAGTGTTTGCGTTCACTGTACCAGGGACAAAGCTAAAAAAAATTGACCTGTGTTATCTCACTTGATCCTTGTAACAATCTCATGAGATATTAATGTCCTTATTACATCAGTGAGGAAACCAGAGTTAACCTAAGTCGTAACGTTACTGAGGTAAAGCCAGCATTGAATCCAGGTCTCTCTGAGACCAAGCCCATGCTGCCCAGGCCTCTGTATTACACACAGATAAATGTGGGAAAGGAGACAAGGGGCTGGGTCAGAATAAAGAGAGTAGTAACTGCCCTTATCTAGAGGTAGCCAGGGGAGACTCCACAGAGGAGGTGAGATTTCGGCTGGGTCTGAAGGCAGAGTATTTTTTTGGACAGTAGCATGGGGCAGAACAGACTGCACAAAGGCCACACTAGAGAATGTGCACAAACAGATTTAGTTTTGGTAAAGAGGAATAAGTGGATGTGGCAAGAGTTGTCACAGTACTTGTTGGGAAAATGGTGTGAAGATAGTTTGGAAACATGTACTAGAAGACTCCAGACTAGCCTATTCAACTGTGCTCTCTGTGAATATGGTTTAACAATGCTCCCACCTCCCAGGGCTAGGATGAAGGGAAAGTGATGATGAGTACACCAACGCTCTTGGAATGTCCTCTCTGTCATTCCTCATCCACGTTTATCACCAAATCCAGGTCCAAAACATGTCTCCAATACATGTCTCCCTCAGCCTCATTGCATGGCCCCGAGTCAAAGCCACCCTCATCTCTTATCTAGACCACCATGGTGGCCTGCTCCCAACCTCACTGTCCTCCAGACCAACTTCCGCCCACACCAAAATCAGGGAAAAGCATCTTGAAATACTCATGTGATTATGACACTTCTCTGATTCAAAACTGTCCACCTAAGATTCAATCCAAAAGCATTAACATGACCCTGGGTGGTCACTTGGCCACCTCCTCCAGAAACGCCCTTCCTCTGATGACTATCATTCCATTGACTCCCACCTCCTCTGGTGCCTTGGGTGTCCCAAGCCCCTTCCGGCCCCAGCGTCACCCCCACTGGTCCCCCCATGCCACACTGCTCCCAGACTCTTCCTTCACCCAGGTCTGCTCAGCCCTCTTGGTCCCCACTTCCTCAGAGCAGCCTTCTCCCCTCTCTGCTTGGGACTTTGGTGTCCCTCACAGTCCGTCTCCCCATCATGTCACCTGCCATGGTTTGCACTTATGAGCTCATTTGAGTCATTATTTGTGCTCCTTCCTGTGACATCATCAAAACAGAGACCTCTGGTTTGGGTGCCCACTGGTCCTCAGCCCCTCAGTGCTGCCTGGCACAGCGTCTGCTACGTGGAAATGCACAATAAACACATTGGACTCAATGGACAAATAAATGCATAAATAGATGCTGGAACTCTTGTTTGAAAACATATCTAGAACCCTGGAACCATCTCACTCTGCCCTACAAAGAAAATTAACAATAATCTAATCCCTTGAATGAAACTGGCTTTTGAAAAAGCTAAGAGTCATCAGGAGGCATGACTATCAAGGGAAGTCGTTGGCCAGACCAGCAGAGAGGCTTGGCACTGCCAGTCAGGGCCCCTGAATGCAGGGACCGGGTGTCCTGGTGTGGTCCCACTTGAGCTCAGGTCGGTGTACACAGAAGAGGCCCCTGTAAATATGTTAGCAGTGGTTTCCCTAGAACACCATCCCAACGACAAAGCCTCCATCTGTGTGTGTGGCAATCTGGCACCTGTTATAAGCATCAGGCTCATGATTTTTATCATTAAATTGCCTTTCGCCTAAACTGCAATCCTGTAGCTGTCAATCCCATGATATATCAACTGCTAGAGGGTGCTGCACCCCCCATGCCCCCCCCCCAAATCAATGTGTTACACAAGGTGTTCATTTATATGAAATGTCAAAATGCCTGCATTTGGCTATACAGTGAAGCAATGTAAGGAGCAATGCGCAGTCATGTTTCTGGTTGTCTGCGCAGAGACTTGCTCGTGGCAGATGAACCAGTAATCGCCCTGCCTGTTCCTCCTGATGTGTGTGCGATAGGCAGCTGTCGGGCCTGCCAACTGGCGGCTCGTGGAAGCCTCGCTCTCAGCAGAGACAGACACTCCCCGTCACACGCAGCCAGCTATGGGCACACAATCTCCGTCTGTGCTGGATCACAGCAGCTGAGACAAAGCCTCCCTGGCAGAGGGCGTGCCTGTAATAGTAGACCACACTCCTATCTTTTATGCACCTCAAATTCCAAAAACTGAAGGACCGTAAACAGGGAAAGGCAGCACCCACTTGAGAATGGAAATAGCTGTGTTCCCTGTGCTTATCATGCGAGAGCAGGAACGAACCTCACAGTAGACTGGATCTGGTGTGAGGAGCCCCGGGACCCCCAAATAGGTCCAGCTATCACTGACCATAGTGTTAGGGGCAAGCCTCCTGGCCTGAGCGTCCTCGCATGTGGACTCTGGGGTGAGAGGGAATAGGGCTGTGAGTCCCCTGCTTTGCAAAACCCAGCACCATCAGTAGAATGACAGCCCCAGCCTTTAGATTTTAAATCGTGTTCTATGGAAATAACAAGTTGGGTCATTTGTTCATTTCTTAATCCCTTAATTTCCAAAACTATGGACTCAGTGGAACAAAAACAGAAGAGAAGTATAAATAGAAGCCACACAGAAAATACAGGAGCAAATGCCAACAGCTGCAGCTCATTGCAACCCACTGGCTTATAGAATTTCCTTTCACAGCCCCGTGCGGATTCCACCCCTCACTGACTCCCACTTCTGCCCTCTGTTCTGTTCCCGGCCAGACCTTGGTGCGCACTCTGTGGATGCCGGCCTTCCTGTTACAGGACAGCAGAGGGGCTTATCTCCCCCAGTTGCTGCTTGGGACGAGGTTCTTGGGGTCTCTCTGGGATAAGAATTTCCAGAGGCCCCCATGGGAGGGTGAGGGATAGTAGGAAGCTTTATTTCCATAGAGTTAAATCCCTGTGTTTCTGAAGTCTCAATTTCCTCAGTCCAGTCATAGAAGAATGTAGCTGTGGCTTCAGTGGAGCTAAAATCAGAACCAGTGACCACTGAGTGTGGGGCCCGCATAGCCATGGGCCATAGGGACCCATGCAAGAGAGCCAGGAGTCCCAAGAGTCATGAGCCAAGAGCAACAAGAGAGAGAATTCCTTTGTTTAGGTGATTATGTATTCCCAAATTTTCACAGGCCTGCGGTGGCCACATCCGTTCTGGCCAACATCTCTGTCCCCAGGTTCAGTCGACAGGCAAGTACCTTCCCTAGTTCCTCCAACTTTTCTGGGCGTGCGTCTATCTTCCCTTTGTCGGTTCCCTTCTCCCAGTGCAAGGAATAGGCTATGGTTCCCGGGGGAGTGCAAAGTTGCATCTTCCTAGTGAAGTGGCCCAAAGGACATGCCTATGACGTCTGGCCTTCCCTTTGCTTCTTTCCTATTATTAATAACTAGCTCATTACAACGGTATCATTCCCATTTCCCTTCTTTCCAAAGGAGTCCCTGTACTCTGTTTTCATAGGCCTCTTTCAGTTTTGTTTCTTTGCTCATATTGTTTTTTCTTCTTGGGATGCCCCTTGCCTAACACCCAGCCACAGTTTACCTCAAACCTGGCCAAGTGGCTTCAGTTATGAAGTTTTCCATGTTCCATTCTCAACCGTCTCCTCCATCCAGGTGGCTTACTTCTCATCCATTGAATCTTTGCGCATTCTGCTAACACCTGTCAAACAGTATGGTCCGATATTGGGGATCAGAAGACCCACCCTTAAACCCAACTCCAGTAGCTCCTGACTGAGTTACTTTGGACAAGTTACTTTGCTTGTGTGTACCTCATTTCCTCTCTATAACAGGAGGATGACAGTGTGTGCCTGAATGGATTTCTGTGAGGTTTAAATAGAACAACCTAAGTGAAGACCCCATTGGATATTTAAAAACTCCTAATGAACAATGACTTCCTTCACCCTCCACTTCTCTTGACATTCTCCTTATTTTGTTTTGCATCATAATTCTTTGTGCCTTTCTCCTTTTTCTCCCCTTCTAGATTGTGAGTTCCTTGAGGACAGGAAAGATGCCTTAATTTAATAACCAAGCAATACTTTATAAGTAGAAATAGATTAATAACATTGGATAAATTGAATGGGACAAA
The DNA here is from genome assembly GCF_000147115.1 of Myotis lucifugus. Classification (NCBI taxonomy): domain Eukaryota; kingdom Metazoa; phylum Chordata; class Mammalia; order Chiroptera; family Vespertilionidae; genus Myotis; species Myotis lucifugus. The sequence continues at coordinate 384,419 of NW_005871213.1, read as the reverse complement.
CGTAATTCATATTGTCATTGCCAGGTGGAGGCACTGAGATTAAAAGGGGACAAAAATCTGAAGTGCTCAGGTGAGCCAGCCTCCCCCAAGGATGAGTGGGATGTGAGGTTAAAGAAAAAGGCCCACACTCCTCTCACCCACAGGAAACACAAACATTCCACCCGTTCTATTCAGGGCCTTAGCTAATGCATTGTATGCATTTCTTTCATTCTTAGCCTCCTTCTAAAGCAGTGACAATAGCCCACTATAAAGCCCCATTACACATCCCACTCATTGTACTGTGCGAATATATGAAACCAAAAAATGCCCGCCCTGCAGGATTTCACAGGGTGACCTTTAGTGGCGGGTTTTCTTCACACACCCGCTCCAAGTCTTGGACTTGTATGCTGAGGCCGCTGGCAGGGAACTATGGGAATGTCTAACACATCCAAGGTCCCTCCTCTGTCCCCTTAGTGTCATGTTTGCCATCTTGAGATCACTCACCTCCCTGCAGAGAGGGACATGGACCCAGCCCAGCAAAAAGCCCAGCATTTCTTGGGTCTGGGGGCTTCACACACTTGGCTTTGGGTCGTGGTCCCACCAGCGTGGAGATGGAGATACTACCAATAGCGATGAACCATGCCTGTGAATTCATCTTCATCTCTCTGAGATAGGTTTTGAAACACTTATTTATTAATAATGGATGGGAGAAAAAATAGGTTAAGTTAACGTCCCCAGGGAAGGGGGAGGGTAATTACACTCAAGGATGCTCTCCTGTGACCTTGATTTTACTAGTGTTTGTTTGTGTCTTTTGGGATCAGCTACTCTTATGATGGCGTTGGGAAATAAAATAAGATTCCATTTCTGATTAGGTAAGAGCCACAGGAGTTAGAAAGACAGCACGGAGCCTGAAGGCAGATGAAGCAGAGTGGATTATTGAGTTTGCCACTTAAGAGCTGTTTGACCTTGGAGAAGTGACTGACTGTCTCTGAGTCACAGTTTCCTATTTTATGGGCTATAAAATAAAAAAAAGGCCTGTGTTGCTTGGCTGTTATAAGGATTTGAGACAATGAAGACAAAATAGGGGCAGGACACTTAGCATATGCCTCAGGCCATGATACTGACCCCAACCTTTTTTAAATTGATTGTGTTTTTTTAAAAATCTGAATCTGAAAGGAATAAAACCAACAGATATAAAAGAGGAGGCACCTTTCCCATGATCTTTCCCTAAAGAACTGTTTGTGGACTGGGCCCCTTGTTACCACACACAGCAGGGGACAGGAAATCTGCAAGCCACCACCCCAGGCTCCCATTCCAGCTGGCTTTCCCTTAGCTCTGCCAATGGGGGCGCTGCGGGCAGATCAGAAGGCGGAGGGGAGGTGATGCAGTTTATAAATGTATTCTCTGGGCCAGGGGCACCTCCAGTGGTGAAGCCACCATCAGTGGCTAATACCAGAGCAGCGGGTGAATGAACACCCGGTTCCTGCTCCCACAGTGCGGGCCTGATAACAGGGCAGCTCCCGGCTGCTGGGTGGGCTCTGGGCAGGTTCCTGCCAAAGGTTTGGCCCTGGTGGTTCCAACAGCGGCCTCAGCAGCAGTGACTCCGGCTCTTGATAACACTATTCTATCTCCTCCCCTTTTTCCCTCTTACAACCACAGGGGAGGTCGCAACATCCTAGAGGTACTAATTTTGGATAAACGTTTCCCTCCTTTTTATTAAAAAGACTTTTTAGAGCAATTTGAGGTTCACAGCAAAACTGAGGAGAAAGTACAATGATATCCCACATCCCTCCTGACCCCACATACACACACAGCTTCCCCCACTATCATACTCTTAGCAACTTCTCCCCGCAACCACCCCCCCCCCCCACTGAGACTGGAATGGTGCATTGGTTACAATCCATGAATCTGCCTACAGTCCATCGTTCACATTAGGGGTCACTCTTGGTGTAGTCCATTCCATGAGTTTCAAATGCATAATGGCAGGTACCCACTATGAGAGTATCCTGCAGAATAGTTTCACTGCCCTAAAATCCTCTGTGCTCCATCCATCATGCATCCCTCCCTACCCCCCAAGCCCCCCCCACCCACCCCTGGTAACCACTGATCTTTCCTCTGCGCCATGGTTTTGCCTGTCCACCATGTCACATCGTTGGCATGGTCCTAGGTCGCCTTTTCAGACGGGCTTCCTCCACTCAGTAGTCTGCATGGGAGGCTCCTCTGGGCCTTCTGGCAGCTGGTAGCTCATTTCCTCTGAGCACTGACGTCCATTCTGTTCCTGGACCACCGTGGACTTACCTGTTCACCTCCTGAAGGGCATCTCCATTGCTTCCAACCATGAAAAACGCTGCTATAGACACTGTGTTCAGGCTTTGGTGCGGACATATATATTCGACTCCTTTGGGTAAATCCCAAGGGGCAGGACTGCTGGGAGGGACTCGGGCAGCCGGGATCAGGGAGTGTGAATACCTGTGGACAGAAGCTGGTGGAATCCGCAGGCTCTGCTTGGCACGGGCACTGGCTGCTTCAGTGGGTACACCTGCTGGGCTGCTGGGGAGCAGGTCACTGTGGCTCCCATCACTCCCACCGCTGGCTGCCCTGTCCCCCAGGCGGCTGTCTCCATGCCTCTCAGCTTTGCAGCTCTGGGCGGGGTGAAACCAAAGTGGGGCCTTCCCACGGTGCCCCTAAAGGCGGGAGGCTGGTCACCTGCCCTGTTCTTCCTTCGCTGGTGAAGGGAACTCTTTCCAGCTGGGACGGTCACCCTGGGCGCCCAGAAATGGCAGCTTGGGGGGTGCAATGAGGCAGGGATAACGGCCACCTTCCTTCTCTTCTTAAGCTAGTGAGCCTGGCTTCTCTGCTCCCCGGTGTTGCTGAGCAGCACTGATTAGACCTGCCCAGAGCAGCCTTTGCTCCCGGAGAGCTGGGTGTGCCTCTGTGTGGGGGACCAAGAAGGGGTCTCCTCCGTTGGCCACTGTTTAAAGCACTTTGCTTGATGGTTTTCTTATTGTTTAATTCTAAGAGTCCTTTGTAGGGCCTTCCCCAATTTTGTTCCTCCCATCACCCCATTACTTTTGGAACCAGTGGCCTGTGTTAAATTTCGTCCTTTGGAAATTAACTAGAGTTGTGTTTATGTTTCTGACTAGACAATGATTGCGACCTTTTGGCCTAAATTTTTGTGATTTTTTTAAACAAATGGTTACAGGGAACTTTGAAATGTAGATGAAGAGAGTTGTGATTCTTCCCAAGAGGTTACATTCTACAAACTATGGAAACTGAATTCAGGATATTTTAAAACTTGGGTGAAAAAGAATCTTAGAACTTTTGGGGGGATGCGTGACTTGTGTGAGTACTTCAGTCCCAATGGCGGTTAATGGCTGGAAATGCCTCATTTACTCATTCAGTTACTTCTTCATTTGAAATGGGATTGAGTTGTTTCCCTCCTGCCAGGTGAGAGGAGTGGTTTTATTTACATAAACATGTCATATTTTGTTGTTGTTCTAGAGACATTTAGAGAGTCAACTGTTAGAAATGAAGCTTTTGCCCTAGCCGGTTTGGCTCAGTGGATGGAGCATCAGCCCACAGACTGAAGGGTCCCGGGTTCACTTCCAGTCAAGGGCACGCACCTTGGTTGCAGGCTTGATTCCTGGCCCTTGTTGACATGTGTGCTGGAGGCAACCAATCCATATGTCTCTCTCACATCAATGTTTCCCTTTCTCTGTCTCTACCTCTCCCTTCCACTCTCCCTGGAAATCAATGGAAAAATATCCTTGGATGAGGATTTAACAGAAGGAGGAGGAGGAGGAGGAGGAGGAGGAGGAGGAGGAGGAGGAGGAGGAGGAGGAGAAGGGGAAGGGAAGTTAAGCTTTTCACAAAATCACTGCAAAGTTTGCATCAGGTGCCCAGCACCATGTAACCCCAGCCAAATAGATGGACTCCATGATATCTTAACAATAATTGACTCTGTTACTTTTCCTTGGATTATTACAAATGCAAGATTCCAAGTCCCACAACTTGCTGAACCGCCTCTCTGTTTGCCGGTGCTTCTTTCTCTCTCTGATCCAAGGAGCGTTGCCACCCACATGGGCGGCAGGGACCCACTCACACTCTTCTAGAGGCGGGTGGGAGGAAGCGTGGAAGGAAAGTGGGCCATCCCTTCTCTGCTTTTATGGACAAAACCAAGCCAGTTTCAAAGGTTGCTATTTCAAATAAAACAAAAAGCAAAGGCTTCCACCCCATAGTTCAGAAATATGACATAATATGAAATTATGCATCCGCAGATTTGTTTTACGAAAAACAGCACAAAGTAATGCACACAGATCTCACATTTCTTCTCTCCTCCCAGTTTGAGTGGCTCAAGAATTTGGTGAATCCCACTCCATTTGGAGAACAAGCCTGCTCCATTCATACAAACAAACTGTTTTTGTTTCTGCTTTATCACTTGTACGAACAATAGACTCAGATGAGTTAGTTGACTGTTCGGTTCTCTTTAATTCACCCTGGGTTTTTAAAACCGATTCCTAGATAGATGAGTCTCAATGGGATTTTTTTAAAAAAACGTTATCGTTGAAAGTATTACCTGTGTCCCTTTTTCCCCCATTGACCCCTTCTAGCCTGCCCACCACCCCGGGCCTTTACCACACCGTTGTCTGTGTCCATGGGTGATGCATATGTATACAAGTTCTTTGGGATCTTTGAAAGGTTGGGTGGGAAACATGGTTAAACCTCTATCTTAGCTACTCATTTAGTTCTAACCTATGGGAGATATTGACTCGTTTTAAGAGTTACAGCCTCAGCAGAGTCTCTATTCTGTGCATCAGCATGACTTGAGATGTTCAGTCAGAAACACTCATAATTGCCAGATCTTGCTAGTGCCAGTATATTGAGAACCACTCCTGTGCAGCCCTTGGTAATTTATAAAGCACTTTGACACGTGTGTATCACCATGATACACCACGCAATATGTTTTACTATAGCAATTTCACAGCTGAGCCAACTGAGACCCAGAGATTTTAAGTAACTTGGCCTTTGCCAGGTAAGATCCAAACCAAACTTTGTTCGATACAAAACGACACCTCTCATCTCTGTGCTGTACCACCTTCCAAAAGGCGACTTCTCCTCCTTCCCCTTCTCGCTTGCTCTGTCCCCTCCCACTGCCCAGAGAGGAGGAAATATCCCTTTTATTGCTAAATGACCAGTGACTTCCCACCTTCAAGTCCATGATCCCTTTCTCACTCCAGTTCGTGACTCTGATATCTACTCATCCTCCCTTGCTTACATCTTAGAGTCAACTCCCTTGCTTACATCTTAGAGACATAGGAATATTTTCATTTGTGAGTTAGACTTCCTTCTGTGGAAAAAGAAAAAAGAGAGAAAGATTCTTTAAAATTACCTTTCTAAAGGTTGTCCTCAGTTTTTCTAAATACATGAATGTTCTAGTTCCTGGGCTAGCCTGGCTTCCAACCCCAGAAATCCGAAGGGGGATGGAGATCAAAGGTCATAAGGGTGAAGGTTAAATCATGGAAGGAGACATAACCCCCAAGGACAAATACTGCCATAAGGAAATTCCTAAAGACTCACTGTGCTTCTCAAAATGTCCGAATATTCATTGAGCCATATTTTGAAAAGAGCTTTATGTATTTTACCTGTAAGTCATGCAAGATAGATATCTTCCATGATATTATACAGATATGTGAACCGAGTCTCAGAAAAGTCCATGGGTTGCCCCAAGGTTACACAGCTGGCAAGGGGGAAAGCCAGGATAACAACACATATTTGACAATAAATGCCATGTTTGCACAACTCTGTGATGATCATTTTCCTAAAGCAAGACACACCTCCCACCTTGGGTCTACCAATTAATCTTCTTAGTATCTTGGATTGGATCAGCCATCTTGACACACTTCTTTCTGAAGGAAGGCGGTGATTTCCAGAACAAGGTCATCCTAATTCTTCAAAGAACACCTGTGTTGATTGATCAGCCCCTTTAAAAAACTACCTTTGATGTGAGTGGACCTCAAGTTTTGACTTTCAGGAAATTGGCTGACAGCTGAGGATTGTAGCACCTCCAGAGAGGTGACTGTGATGGGTGTTGATCAGGGCTGGGGCAGGGACAGCGCACGCTGACTGTGCTCTGCTTTCCCCTTTGTTCTTCCTCTTTGAAACCAAAGACACCTTGAGCTTGGCATGTTTGCTCTGCCAATTGGATACTCTCATCAGGATGAGCTAAATAAGGTCCTCACCTTGGGGCTAGAAAAGACCTTAAAAGTCACCTGACTCAGCTTGCTCCCTCTACAGAGGTGGAAAGAGAAGCTCAATGTCTTCCCAAGGTCACCACCACATTCAAGAAAGCGAGATACGTAAACCTCGTCTGAGTCTCTTAAGAAGAGGGTGTTTTTTTATCACTTCAAACCACCTCCACACCAAGCACAGAAGGGTTCTTCTAAAAAGTGAAGTATTTCCTGACATAAGCTTTTCTGACGTGACACAGTGCCATACAAATGAGCCTGCGCTTTGGTGTTAGACAGACATGCCGAGAACCAAACACCATTGGAACCCTGAAGATGCCTCTGCTAGATGTGTGATTTGAAAGCTTGATGTCTTCATTTGTAACCAAGAGATGGAAATGCTCTCCCAGTTATTTCCAGGATTGAAAACATGATTTAGGCAAAGCTTTTTTCATATAGCAGATGCTCAATAAGTATGTGGTCCCCTCATTCATTTGGATGGGATTCTGTAATCCAGAAAAGAATTAGAGTACTTCTTCCCTGAATCGTGACCTGGGTTATTTTGAATTTATATTTGTAGCAATAGCACATGTAAATTCAGTCATTTACTGAAGAAATTCTTGTTGAGATCCTGTCATGTGCCAAGGATTATTTTAGCCACCAGGAATATAGAAGTGAACAAAACAGAGAAAATTCCTGCTTTCATGGATCTTCCATGATATTGAGAGGAAACATAATAACATTATAAAGTAAACCAAGAGTATGTTAGAAAAGAAGGTTATGGAGGAAAAAAGAGAGAGAGAAGGGGAGCAGTGAGTGGTGGAGGCTATCATTTTAAATAGGGAGAGTTGAGCCCAATTTAAAAGGAATGAGGAATGTGCCATGTGGATATCTGGGCAAAGAGCATTTAGGAAAAGGATGCAGCCAATGCTGGCCTTCCGAGGCAGAGGCATGCCTGTTGTGCTTGAAGAAAAGCAAAGACACCAAAGGTAACTGGAGCCACATTAGATCACACCAGTATCATCATTTAATCCTTATTAACTCACTCTCATCAGGTGATAAAAACATTAGCAAGCTTGTAGTCCTACATCTCTAGGATCCAAGGCTCCTCAACCTGAGAGGCAGTTAGTCCCTGGCAGAACCAGGACTAGATTCCAAGCACTCTGAGTTTCGGTCTATTCAGTGCTTGTCCTTCCCAGATGTGGAAAGGAAGATGTTAGCAATCTACGCTCATAGACGGGAATACTTCTGCCACTGAGATTTGTCTGCTTTCTCTTTCTCTTGCTCTGTCCTTTTAAGCTACCAGTTTTCAATCTCAGGTTTTCTGTGCTTGAGAATGAGAGGACAGAGCAGACATGACCCATGCACTTTGGAGCTCACAGATCACTGGGGAACACTGATGTGAATGTTCACTCTGCACGTATTTACTGAATGTCTGATGTGTGCCAGGCACTGTGTTAGGCCCTGGAAACCTGGTGGGGAGCACAATAAACACAGCCCTTGAACAGAGGGAGTTAACAGCTCAGTGAGATGACAACAAATACTTCAGGAGTGAGATTCCACATTATGCAGTGATGCTCAGTAAGTAATGGCCCAACCCATCCCCCTACAATCATTATGAACAGGCGATCAACCACAGAGCTCGCCAGGTTCAGATCCTTCTGAACACACCCATTTCAGATCCGACAATTTTGGCTCCAACGATGTCTTTCTTTCTGAGGATCAAAACTAAACCATCGAATACATCACTAGTGCCACTGATGTTTTAACAGCAATGAGAGGAATTAAAAAACTAACTCCTAGTTTTTAAATTTCTACTTTTACCTATTGTGCCAGGTAAAGTACGATATTTGCATTATTTCTTCCCACAACACAAACTTTTAAGGAAAGTGTGTTTATCTCGCTGCTACAAAAGGAGAAATTGAGGCTCAGAAGATTACGTAAATCTAGGAGTCACAATTTCCTCTGTTCCATTTGTGAAATATACACCCACTGACACTGATTCTCGATAGTAAGGCTTTGATGCAGGCACACTCAGACACTATTAAACTCATAAAGACTTCAAGTTGAATTTCAATGCACAGTAAGAATAAAAAAGAGAGAGGTGGGTGGGAGAAAAGAAACTAACAACCCCTCAGGAAGTTGAGAAAAGCTTAGAACCAAACTAAGGATGAATCACTATGAGTATTTATTTTCTTTCTTTTTTCTTGTGTTTTTCTTTTTAAACCAATTTGTCCGGTAAGAAGCAGTAGAGAAGCATTATTTAGCTGTCTCCCTCCACCCCAAGCAAGTCTGAGGAAATTGCTTCTAGAGGAGCAAGTTTGGCATAAAGGCTTGTGGGCTGGAAGAAAAAGCTATTTAGACTCCAGTGGAAAGCTCTGCTGCCTGTTGCGTTGGTGTGAAAGTAAAAGGAGGAAGAGGTACTGAGGGTTGATATATACGTACTGACTCTTCAACAACTCTGAGTAAGTGAAAGACAGTTGACAGACTCCAGGAATGCTCTGGTTTTATTCCTGGCTCCTAAAAGCTGAGGCCCCGAGTCCAGCTGGGAAGCAAGGGGCAGAGGTCATGAACAAGAACTTTTGGTAGGAGTCTCGTGCTAGTTCATAGGAGTCAGACCCAAACTCAACCTCCTCTCCATCAATTAGCCAATGGAATGATCTGCTGTCTGACTCACTTCTGGAAGCCTCTCTTTTCTTACCTGTTCCATGTGAGCTGTAAGACTCCCTGTGTTGCTGTTAGACCTGGAGAGTGGTATCCATGGAATCCTCACAGGAACATAGCATGCAGTTATTATTATTATTAATTATTATTAATTTAATTTAATTCTGTTCCTATTGCCTCAATGCCTTTACCACTAGATGCCTTTTTAGAAAGCTTTTCAAGATAACATCAATTATGGATTGAATGTTTACTCTCCCCCACCCCCGCCACACACACACACACACACGCACATAAATTCATAAGCTGAAGTCCCAACACACAATGTTACTGTATTTGCAGATGTGGTCTTTATGGGAGTGATTAGGTTAAAGGAGGCCAAAAGGATGGAGCCCTGATTTGATAGGATTCATGTTTTTATGAGAAAGACACCAGAGAGCTCACTCGCATTCTTACTACCAAGTGAAAACACAGCAAGAAGTTAGCCACCTGCAAGCCCGGAAGAGGGTGCTCACTGGGAACCAAATGGCCCAGGACCGTGATCTTAGGCTTCCAGATTCCAGCAAATGGGAGGTAATTTCTGTTGGTTACGCCGCCCTGTCTGTGGTGTTTGGTTCTGGCAGCTGGAGCTGACCCTACACTGTCTCCTGCCACCTCAGCATAGACAGTCCCATGGGGTGGAATCACTCCTCTGATTCTGAGTCCCACAGCGTGCTCCGCCCCCTTCTATGATATTCACAGGTTCTGACCTATATGACAGGTGTTTGCGGCAGGTCCTCTCTCTGAACAGAAGGTGAACTCACCTCCGGATGGCCAGCCTGCAGCACCAAAATGGACCCTCCTAGCAGAGGCCTAGTGAGTGAATGTGGACGACATCAGTGAGTTGGCTAATCTGTGTGGCTCTCGGAGGTTAATGTTTGCTGACATTAGCTATGGAGCTTTTTATTTTTGCCAGCCTCTCTCCTGTGCTTAATGTGACGTGGCAGGTCTGTTACTTGTGCAAATGTCTGCCTCCATCCGTAGGGGTGAGTGTAGTAACATACCTGCTAGACCTGGGAAGCATGGAGCTCTGCTTACGTTGACATGTGACAATGGAAAGAGCATCATGACAACTTGGTAGACTCGCCTGGGGGCTGGGGACGTGTTACTTGCTGGAATTTCTGGAATGCTGGGGGAGGCCTCAGGGCCGGGCGGAGAAGTGGGCACTTCCTGGGGAGCTCAGCACAGCCAGCAAGTCAGATGCTGGAAGCTCTGCTGGTGGAAGGCTGTCTGGTGGGAGGGGTGGTGCTTCTAATGATTTCAAAAGCCACCAGACGATGAGACTCCCCAAATCTTCAGAAACATGTCCTGGATCCATATTAGTCCTAGCTCACGTGATTTTTTTAGTAGGAAAACTAGAAAACCAAAACTAAGCAGAAGTAGAAAATAAATAACAAGAGTTAAAGATGTAGTTTTTACTTAGATTCCCTCCTTTGCCTGCTTTGTGCCGGCCGCGTTAGGGTTCATCCAAACAGCTGGTTCTCGGAGGGATCTTCTGCCTCGAAGGTGAGAGTGGATGCTCAGTGAACCTGTCCCCCGGGAGGAGCTGTCCATTCCAGGGCCCAGGACTCCCGGTTCCTCACTGACCGTGACTTGCGGAAACGGTCCTCTCTCCAGCGGGTCCTGAACACCTGACTCCCACCGCCCCGGGAAATCGATCAAGGAAATGCAGTGCCCCGGGGGGAGCGGATGATGAAGTGGGGCATGGGCATTGTCCGGACGGGCCCCTTGGGGTTCTGGGAAGCCACGCCCACAGATCAGAGGCCCTGCTGGACCTCACGCGACCTCAGTGCAGGAGGCCCACGGCTTCTCGGACCTCCTTGCTTGAGCTGGAGTTGCATGGAAGCAATGAGCACGGAGACCCCGGCTGGCCTGAGGGAGGGAGGGATGGCCAGCAAGTTTTGAACAAAGCCTTCCCGCTTCCTCTCTTTAGCGTCAGTTTGAACTTGACCAAGTGATCATTTTGCCAGAAAAGACTCCGGGCCGAGGCTAGGAAGGCCCTGGGAGCCCGCAGCTGTCACTCCCCAGGCCGCCTCTGCACAGCCCCAAGGTGAGAAGCCTGATTTGTCAGGCAGCTTCCAACCCGGCTTCATCTTTAGAGTCAGGCACAGATGCCAAAGGCTTCCAAACTCAGCCGGGATCCCCCAGAAGAAGGAAGCGGGAGCACTGCTTTGAGGAGAGGGGTCCGGCCAACAGCTGGAACCTCTGGAGCTGCCTTTGTGGCATCAGGGAGCATGCTCTGGGCAGGCATTCCCCCTCCCTCCTGTTCCTGCATCGAAATGGAGATCGGTCCAATCAGGAGACAAGCAGGCTCCCTCCCTCCCTCCCCCTCCCGGACCACCCCTTCCCCACAGGCTTCCTTAGGCAGGAAACTTTAAATTGCTGGGATGCGCCACCCTAATTGCTACTCTCCTAATAACTTGGTTCCTCCTTGAAGTCTCCGTAAACATCTGGAGGCAGTGCATGCAGTGCAGCAGGAAGGGGGGCACGTGACTCAGACTCTCTCTCCTACCGGGGACTGGCTGTGGGCAGCCAGAGAAGAGTGAGTTTCCAGCCCCTCCTCCCCCGGCCCCCTCCCTGCAGCCCTGCAAGAGTCCCCTAGCTGTGCCACAGTGCCCACTTCACCCCTCCCTCCACCTGGTGACCATTCCCAGCCTCCTCTGCATGTAACTACCCAATGGATGCCCCGCTGTGTCTGCAGTGCAGAGAGCTGTGAACGCAGCCCCACATTCAATGTGGCCTTCACGTCGGCATCCTGGAAAGAACCTGCAAAAATTATTTTATTCTGCGAGTGAGAAGGCTGAGGGGACCCAGGGAGGCCGAACGTTTACCCAGGCCAACTCAGCAAGGTCGCGGCAGGGCCAGAGCCCCGGAGCAGCCAGGACTCTCCTGGGGACCAGCTGCCATTCGAGAACCAGCTTTCCCATCGCAGTCATCGGACTCGGGATGGGGACTGGTACAGCCAGCCTTTCTCCCCGGCACCACGGAAGGTTTTTCCATCTTTCTTAGCATCTCTGTGTGGAGTAAACAAGTGGAAAGAATTCTTTGAAAACCAAGGAAATGAAAGGGGATTGGGAAATACATATAACTTCATCTGGCCCGATCTGTTTCTTTAAATGTCTATCTTCTTTGTACAGTTGCCTTATTGTTTGTGGTGCTTTGGGAAGTCAGATACCTGTGGTTTGGGTCTTAGAGGTGTTTGCCGATTGGTGGCAGAAACAAGCAAGCTGCTACTTCTCTTGTCGTCAAGAAATAAACTGTGGAAATACCCACTCCGGGAGGGGACTGAGCTGGGGTGAGGCAGCCATCTCAGCAGCAAAATGGCCAGTTTCGGGGGCACAGAAATATTTCCCAGCACAGCACAATGAGAGGCAGGGAGCAAGAGGTGGAGAGACATGGCCAGTTGTAAGAGGACCGAGCCCAAGGATGGAGGGCAAAGGGCACAAAGCGTTTGGGGACATCAGCTACACCTGCATTCCAAGGAGAGGGAACGAAGGTTAGAAAGCCTGCGTGGAGTAGGGCGGGGGGTGAGGAAGCTGCGGTGGTCACAAGGGTCAGCCTATTGGGAAGTCCAACCCCAGCCGACCCAAGATCTGGTTTAGACAGATGTCAGCACTAGGTGGGTAGAGTGCAAGAGGGTGAGGATTGCCAATCTGGAAGGCAGAACATGGTGAGGGGCTGGTGGGTGCGGAGGGTAGTGTATTGTTAGTGATAAAACCTTTACTCGCTGCAGGCAGGAGGTCTGGATTTGAGTGCTGTCCCTATCATTGACCAGGCTGGTAATTGTGAGTAACTTATCTAAACTCTGTGAGTCACCATTTCTCATCTGGAAAATAGAGATGATCATTTCTATCTCTTAGGGTTGGTTTAAAGGTTGGTCATAGTGAGGTTGGGGATGAAGATATTAGTAATAAAGTGATAGAAGAGGGAGGAGGAAGAGGAGATAGAGGAGGAGGAAGAGAAGGACATGGAGGAGGAGAAAGAGAAGCAGGGAGAGGAGGAAGAGGAGGAGGAGGAGGAGGGTCATGGCAGTGGTAGTGAAGGTCTTTAAAGCCACATGGCACCAAGGCTCAAGCTGAGTACAGAAATGGCACAGACAGAGAAAGCCAGGAAGTCTCATTGCAGCAGGTCCCACCCTCACATTCCACCCTCAGGGCCAGACTTCTAAAGCCCTTTCCATCGCAGCTTAGCATTGGGTCCGGCACTCTGTGCAGCTAAGGATGCTTCTTGCTGGAAAAATCTCCGGCCAGGTAAGGGGCTGACAATGTTTATGGTCTAGAGATTTCACTGGTGTGATCAGCCATCATTTTACTATTCAGGACCTCAACCCATTTAGATAATGCTGACCTACCCAGCCACTAACAAAACAGCTTGAGCCAGTTTCTGAGCCTCTCTGAACTTGATTTTCATATTGAACATAAGACAATAAAATGCCATAAAACTCTATAATATATGAGTTAATTTCCTTCAAATGCCTGCCATTGTTCTTGGCAAATAATAACTAGTTCTTGAGTGATGAGTCACTCGATGCGAATTGGTTTGAGTGGACTAGGTAGTTACTGCTGACACCTGTAAGCTCCCGAAGAAGTTCTTGTGAGGATTTTAATTCAATTGTAACTAGTGTTGCGGTGCAGTCGCCTATTTTCCTGTCCTCTTACTGAGGGTTTTCTACAAACAGAAACGTTCTCAGGTGCTGTGTATGTTGATGTTTGTGACTCCCTGATTCTTTAGCTGCCACATTACATCATCGTTACAGCCACACAGATGCCTCCCTGCACGGGGAGGGAGGAAGCACTGTGTTTTAGTGGGAGATGTGCCGGGGTCCCCGGGCAGCCGTGGCACTCGGAGCTGGTGACTTTGCCCCTCGGGATTTCCCTCTTCTCACCTGACAAGAACAGAAACAACGTAAGACCCCAGAGGATCTGAGGAACCCTGTCTGTTCTCCATTCGTCTCTCTTTTCAAGCATTTTCCTGGCCACTCTGAGGAGCTGGGAGTCAGTGTTTCAAAGGAGATCAAGCGAGAGGCGTGTTTCCCCTGGGAGCAGCTGTGGCGGGTGTAGTCGGGGGATGTGATGTAGGTCTTTGTTGAGAAGAAAGAGGTGCGAGGTGTGCAGTTTGGTTACCATAAAGCTCTACCAGCTTGTTGCATGTTCAATAGTAGAGTGCTTCCTGTTTAGTCTTCAGTCTATGAGACCCCTCCATGCGAAACCACCGCGGACTCTATCAGCGTCTCCGTCTATGGGAATGAATGAGGCAGGTCCTCCAACATGGATTCAGTGTGAAGAGCTGAACGAAAAGCAAGGAGGCAAGTTAAAATAAAAGAAAAACCAAAGAAAGACAAGAGGGACACAGACATGCAGAGAAAAAGATCAAATGACAGAAAGATAGAAGGGGACAGAGCCAAAACCAAGAGAGAGCGATCCAAGTATGAGCTGCAAGAGCCCTTGACTATTTTCACATGAAGCCTGTCTTCCTTCCCATCCTCACAGTTACTTCATATCCTCCCCGAGCTGGCATGCTCCTCCTGGGAAGATAACCCTCCTTGGCAAGCTCGCGGCGTGCGAGCCGAGCAGGAAGCCCTCGTCATCCCTGCATTATGCAATCCTGCGTCCGGCCAGTAATTGCCTCTGTGACATGCTAGCCTCCCACATCCCTGAGACTCATCCAGAACAGCCAGAAGATTAGATTAGTGTGTATTTTCGGCTAGCCGCATCCCTCTTAGCTGGCATGTCTCCTTCTGTCAGCTGAGTCGGGGACAGGGAGCCTGCCCTGGACTGAGACACCCCTGTTTCATCACCCAGGGCAGCAAAGTCTACCTACAGAGAAGGGACAGGTCTCCAGCCCCTGTTCACCTGTTACCAAAAGGTGTAGTGTGGTGGACTCCATGACCACAAAGCAACCGAGAACAATAAGAAAAATCCAGGTGAACAAATAGTTTCCAGCGTAAGGATATACAGACTCTATCGTGGGGTACAAAGAACACAAGTGGAGGTTTGGGAAAACGGGGGTCTAGCCCTGGGTCTGCCACCTACCAGCTCTGTGGTTGGAGATGCTTCCTCACTTCTCTAAGCCTGGTTCTTTCCGTGTATAAATTAGGTGAAGTAATAACCATGCATTAGGTTATTGTAATGATTAAACAAGCTCATGTGTGTAAAACATAGGGACCATATTTGCCTTCCCCACATCTTTGTGAAGCATTGCCTCTGTGAATGCATTTCCATACCTGTGTTCTCAGAACACCTATCAAAGCACTTGCTATGGTTACAGGTATTGTGTGTAATTGTGTAAGCTCCTCTAAGACAGCAATGGTGTTGTATCCCTTCATCCCGCAGCCTAGCAGAGGGTTTGGTACCCAGACAATCAGTGTGTTTGTACTGAATGTTGAAGGAAGGAAGGAAAAAGGTAGTGAGGGAGAATGAAACTGGGTGAGATGGAGGAAGGAAGGAGAATGGAAAGAAGAAGGAAAAAGGAAGGAAGGAAGAAGAGAAAGAAGGATAGGAAGGAAGGAAGACATGATTTCACAGCCAAGCTAAGAGTAGAGTATGTTTTTTTAATCTCCAACATTCAACCTTTCTCCTACTCCCTAATCTACCACTCTAACCAGCTGTTTCGTCACGAAACCACAGCTGTCACTCTGATTCTGCCTCCATACTTTATCCTTATGGTCCCCATGCCTGGAATACCCTCCACTCTCACCACTAGCTATCAAATCTCTTTATCTTTCAGTATTTATCACTGTTGCTTCTGTTGGGGAGCCCCTCTTGACGACTCTAGGCCACATGACGACTAATGTCAGCAATTGTACTTGTCTGCCTAGTTCCTGTTCGATCACCCCTGCTCAGAACATTGTCTGAGTCCCACAGAATTTCTAGTAAAATGCTCCTGGCATGACCTGTACTCTTCATCCTTGCGAACAGGGGTCCTCGTGAACAGTAGTTCATAGACTTCTGGTCCACGTCAGGAGCTCCAGATGGTCACCCATGGCAGACAGATTTTTCTGTCAGTGTCATAAACAGTTAGCACCTGCACCTGGAAGCAGGGCTGCAGGATGTGTCTTGATGAAGTTGGAAAACTTGTCATGCTATTTGACTTTTAGACTTGATTGCCTGTATTGTCCTTGCCTCAGGACAAGCCTCAGGAAATAGCATTTCTGCCATAGCCCCGTGTATTTGTGTGCCAGGGAGACCCTAATGAAGCACCACAAACTAGTGGCTTAAAACAACAGCATCTATTTTCTTACAGTCTGGAAAACAGAAGTCAGAAGTCATCATGTTGACGGGGCACACTCTGAAAACTCAGGGAAAGCCTTCCTTGCCTCTTCCTAGATTCCTGGTTTTCTGGAAATCTTTCACATTCCTTGGCCTGTAGATACATCACCTCAGTCTTCCATCTTCATGAGGTGTTCTCCCCGTGTGTCCCTATGCCTTCACGGGAACACCAGTGGCATTAGGAGAACATCCCGCTCCAGATGACTTTATGTTAAGAACTTACATCTGCAGCAACCCTTTTTCCAAATAAAGTCATGTTCTGAGATGCTGGGGGTCAGGAATTCAACAAATGGATTTTGGGTCACACAGTTCAACCCATAACACACTGTGTATACAGCCAAGGAAGCCAGGAGGTAGGTAAACATCAGATCAAGGCGAATGGAACTGTGGCGAGTGAAATAGTGAGACTGAGAAATTACTGTGAGTGGTTATAGGATTCAAGGCACAGAGTGAGGGAACATGTGAAGCATCTAATAATAAGCAAGTGCCCGTTGAGGGCCCTCTTTGAGTGACACATTCCGGCCATGCAACCTGGCAGAATGAGGCGTGTTACTGCGAGCCCCCAGAAGAGGGTGAGGGAGAAGGGTGGGAGGAGAGCTGATGATGAATGAACTCTCTTGAGCCCTGAGGGTGGAAAGAATTAAAAAGTTGTCTCATATGTATAATAAATTTGGAAAACTGAATAGACTCAACTGCTCTTCAAAAAATAATTTATTAATTACCCTGCCTGAAGAGTCTCACCTTCCTGAGTCCTGCAATTTGCAAATTAACTATTGGCCCCACTCAGTCTATTAAAGGGGTAATGAGTATTAAAGAGAACCAGATCTCTGAAGTTGGCTGATGACTCAGGACGATTATAAATGACTCACGCACTTTGCGTCTTCAAAGGGCTTTCCCTTCCCATGTCAGCAGAGCCACTGGATGCCCAGCCTTCTCCAATGGAGCTGGGCAG
>NW_005871213.1:328199-367196 GCF_000147115.1 Myotis lucifugus | reverse complement strand
CCCAAGGCAGGCCACAGCTTCCGTCTCGCTGTGTATATGAACCTGATAAAGAGCATCCTTGCCATGTTCTCCAGCACAAAGAACAGATCCAGTTGGAGGTCTTTAAACTGTGTGCCTGTAACCCCCTTACCTGAGACCCAGAAGCTGAGACAATGCATGTCCCACCCTGGGTCCCAGCACTCAGAGACAGCAACTTTCTTCCAAACCTGAGCTATTCCACCGACTAACCAGCATTGACAATGAGCTGTTGAGGGCCTTGAGAACTGCAGCAGGCAGAAGAAAACATGAAACAGACACCTCTTGCCTTCCTCTAATGAGGACCACTGAGATGGGGGCAAAAGGGAAGTTTGTCCTAAAGCAAAGCATCACCAGCAATG
Source organism: Myotis lucifugus (assembly GCF_000147115.1). NCBI lineage: Eukaryota > Metazoa > Chordata > Mammalia > Chiroptera > Vespertilionidae > Myotis > Myotis lucifugus. The sequence goes on along the minus strand of NW_005871213.1, from coordinate 366,819 downwards.
GCAACTGAAATCCACACCAACGATAGGAACCAGTACGATGGGCACAGTGTCTTGGGAAAATGCCCTCGGAGCACCCAGGATGGATCTGTTTCTTAATACATATTTTATAGCCATAGCTCTGAAAGGCTGATATTAGTAAGTTTTTACTTCCTTCAAGCAGGAGGATCCTGGGGCCCATACCGGTGATGTTCCTTTTCCAAAGTCACCCTCAGTACTTTTGTCAGAACTGGGGTTTGAACCCGCCTCTCTGCCACCCCAGGCCTGTGGCGCGATGCAAGAAGCAATCGATTTGACGTTAAATCTGCCAGACATAGATCTGAACAGGGCTTCACACACAGCAAGTGTTCAGCCTGTATTCCCTGAAAATCGAATGACCCAGCTGGCAGGCAGGTAGCACTCTGCACTTCTGGGCCATTTCTAGCAGGTGACGTAGGAGGGACACAGGCCCATCTGCTTCCTGGACAGCCTTCATGCTCCAGCACACCCTGCACAGAATGGCTCTTAACACCTTCCACAGGGCTTTTCCTTTTCAACCCACGACCCTGCCCTTCCCTGTCCAATTCTGATTGCTGAATCCGGAGCTGAAATTTATATAATTATCATCGTTAACACGGGAGCTTTGCAATCCCACAGCTTTTGCCATCTTCAAAGTGCTTTGTGAACATTAATTAATTAATCTGGGCTACAAATTGTGCCAAGGCCCAGAGGGCTTAAACTGCTCAGGTCTGGGATGGTCTCTGTTGATGGTGGTGATCTGAGCAAGCTCTGAGCTCCCTCTAGCCTGGTGCCCAGCGGTGGACCATGGACGGTGGACCGTGGACCGTGGACCATGCCATCACAGAGCCATTGGCTCCACTGCAGGCACCCAGGAGTCTTGAGTCTCATTCTTATGGGCTAAATCTGCACTTGGACTGCATAGAAGAGGAAGCCAGATGCCTTATAGAAGCAGGTGATGCACTGGTAACCAGCAAACACACAGTGCTTTACAAGACAAAAAATACAACTTTTATTTGTTGAAATGCCCCACATTCAAACTTCCATTTTTCAAGTGAAAAAACAGGTTCAGAGGAGTGAAGTAACCCCTCAAGTGCACTCAGGGTACAGGGCAGAGCCTGGTCTCCGAAATCCCCAGGCAATACCCTTGCCAAGGATAATAAGTTATTTATGGAACCCACAAGGTGAGTAATGAGAAGTGGCAGCAACTGATGCTAGAGAAAATCAGAGACAAGAGATAAGGGTCGTTTCTGTGGGAGAGGAAGACTTGCTCGGTTTATAACTTATATATACAAACTAGAGGCCCAGTGCATGAAATTCATGCACGAGTAGGGTCCTTAGGCCTGGCCAGCGATCAGGGCCTATCGGGCCTTCTGGCTGCCAGCGGGAGCCTTCCTTCATTCCACGCTGCCCCCTGGTGGTCAGCACACATCATAGTGAGCGATTGAACTCCGGGTCTCCAGGTCAAACTCCGAGGGGACACTTTGCATATTAACCTTTTATATATATAGATACCATAGATTTTGTGTATTTATCTTATATCCTGTAACTTTTTAAAACTCACTTATTAGTTCTAGTAGTTTTTTATGTAGAATTCATTGGATTTTCTCCATAGATCATATCAACACATAAAAACAATTTTACTTCCTTCTTTCCAATTTGGATGCTGTGTTTTGTATTTGTTTCCTTTTTTTTTCTTATTCCTAGTACAAGCATGTTAAACTCATGGCCAGTGGGCATGACTTTGACATGCTTGCATAGAACTGGTGGGAGCAAACATCTTTTTTTGTTCTCAATCTTAGGGAAAGGCATTCAGTCTTTCCCCATTAACTATAATACTAGCTATAGTTTTTTTGTTGCCCTTTATTAGGTTGAAAAAGTCCTCTTCTATTCCTAGTTTGCTGAAAGTTTTTATCAGGAACCAATGTTGGATTTTGTCAAATGCTTCTTCTATATTTATTAAGATAGGGATTATACTTTTTTAGTCTGTTAATAAGGGGAGTGCTATGAACTGAATGTTTGTGCTCGCCCTCCCCCCAAAAAAATTAATATGTTGAAATCCTAATCTTCAATGCAGAGGCATTAGGAAATGAAGTCTTTGAAAGGCCAATTGTTAAGTATTCAGGAATTTTGTAAGCCGATTGTTAAACATAGTTATCATCAAATATTTATAAATTCACAATTAAATTATATTAAAAACAAAGGTTAATGAATACTCAAAACTCATCACTTCCTAATTATTTTACTACATGTTATCATTAGCTATGCTCTTGGGGATATTTACATCTAGTGAACATTGGAAATACTATATAATGTTGTGCTATTGAGAACCTGTTCCCTTCTCAGCATTGAGTGATGTGGCATTTGTAGATGAAAATCAGCCAAGCAGTGCATATTTACACCAATTTGGCAAATATTCTACTATAAGTTTTGATTTATTATTGATTATCTAGGCTTAAGAAAATTATGGAGGAAATCATAATGCAGGTTAAACTTAAATGAGTTTCATACCTATTGCTGACACACAGTGAATAAACATTGTATTATGAGTAAATATCCTTCCAGCATTTGAAAACAATTATCCAATTTAGCAAAGTTGCTTCATCATTGACAAATGAGCAAGTTCAGACATACTTCTTTGTTGTTTCACTTTGATCCTACTTGTTAAGATAAATTAAAATATCAACTAACATTCATGTTGGAACTATACAAGCCTGTCAATTGAAACCATATTTTGTCTCTGGATATAAGAGTTGGGCAAAACTCAACTGAAGCATTCTGTGAGAAGCAATTGCCTGTACGGAATCTACCGTAAAATGTATTCAATATTTTATTATTTGTAAGTTATATACTACATATACTTTATATCAGCAAAATTAGATATATTTTCAGAGAGCCAGATGTTAAATATACCAGTGTCCCAAATTCCAATTTTTACTGGCCAATCTGGGCACACAGACCTTGTCTTTTCCATATTCTATGATGACCTGAGGATCCATAAATTCAGAGAACAGAAGATTGCAAGACAACATAAATTGAAGTGACTGTGTTTTTCTGGCTCATATTTTTTGATCGAATACAGTTACACTGAATTTTTGTCTGAGAAGAACTAGTGAGACTGGCCAGACAAGGGTAATTCCACAGAGAAGCCAGAACCCCTGAATTGTGGGGCTCATTCTTCCACAAAGTAATTACTGACCATGAATTATCGCTCTGCCCCAAGCACGTCTAGAAGCAAAGAAACTGCTAGATTTCACATTCTGTTTACAGAGAAGAGATTCATCGTTTTTTTCAAAAATAATGACCAACATACATAAAACATGGGCCCCTTGGCGAGTTCCGTAATTAAAGGATAGCGGGGATTCCTGATTTATACTCACTTCATAACATTTTGTTCACTGCTGAAGCAGCAAAGTCATTTTTTTTTAACTTCCAAATGTGAAAAATGTGTGTTGCTATGGGTTTCCACTGTCATTTAAAAATGTAAGTACTGTGCCCATACATGCAGAGCGCAGGGGAGGCCCGCAGCGACTTCCCCAGGGAGCAGGCTGGCTTGCCCCTCCCGGAGGCAGGGAATTCTTAAGACATCAAAAGGATGAAAGATAACAGAACCTTGGAGGAATTGTGTAAAATCAGCCTTACTTGGGAAAGCACCTTTGCTGATCACTCTTACCTGGGCTTACAACCAGCTCTGGAAGTGACCTTGCATAGCACCCCCTGTACAGTGTCCCAGAGGCCTTCCCTAGAGGGAACGCTGACCTGCTGAAATGGTGGGGGGCTTAGTAATAGTACAGGGTTTGGATGTTTCTTGGTCTGGTTGATGGTGGCTGTTTTTTATTAGCTTTCTCTGATACTTTCTGGAAGTCTGGAAGATATTTTAACATCTTCCAGTGGTTAAACCACCTCTTTCTACATCCAATATGATTTGGGGAGTCATTTATCTTATCTGAGTCATAGTTTTCTCAATATTAAGACAGAAATAAAACAATATCCCTCAGGGGTTTTTGTGCAAGTGTCTGGCCCAGGGCTCATCACATAGTAGATTCCCCCTCTCTACCTGACACCCACCCCACCCCAGGCCTTCACCTTGCTATGCCTGTGTCCATGGACTATGCAAAAATAAATGCATCTACATTGTATGGTTAATCTCTTCTCACCCATTTAAAAGCACCTCCTGTCATGCTTTCTTCCTTTCCCATTGCCTCCTGGCCTTCCTGTCCACCCTCCTTCCTCAATTTCTTCCTTCCTTCCTTCCTTCCTTCCCCAGTTCTTTAATCTATAACTTATTATGACTGTAGTCATCACTGCAGGCTATTTCAGGTCAAGTTGCATTGTGTTCCCATAAGCAATACGTGCCTGAATTGTGAACTGACCACTGGCAAGAAAACCACATGGTGGGACCCGGGCCAGCAGGGAAGCTGGGACAGAGGGGCGGTGCTGCTTCCTGAACTCCGCCCGGCCCTGGGATGAGCTGCAGGAAGGAGGGGGAGCAGGAAAGCTGAATCCAGCTCCAAAGCCATGGAGGAAGTGACAGCAGCCAGGACAAGCATGGTGTCCCCAAGAGTTCAACCCACAGAACTGAGAACGTCAAGTGTGGCTCAGACCTGGACAGGGCTGAAGCATAAGACCTGAGTCACACCTGCTTCCTGTCTCAAGGAGCTCACTGTGTGGAGAAGATACACATATAAATGCTTCTAATGCACCCACCAAAGGGTGTTAACCCAGAGGGAGGCCTTTGGGCTGGACCCCGAGTAAGATACTTTCTGGTGAACTCTGTCACAGGTAAGACATAAACATCTAGGACAGGGATTGACCTTCAGGGGTGGGGACGCTGAGTTAGGAGCAAGTGGTACTCAGCAATCCAGGTGTGAGATCAGACAAAATTCCCTTGTGGGCCCCAGATATGGCATGTCTCATGAAAGAGGATTGAACTCAGTAAGATAAATCATAATAGTAGTAACAACAGTATTGCTATTCACAGGCAGGCTTTGAATAGGACCTACATTGCAGCAAGCACTGTTCTAGGTAATTCAGTTCACCGTCCCCAATCTTCGTGGCGAATGTATGAGTTACCTATTATTTCTGCTTTGCACAGACGGAGAAATCGAGTGAGGAGGAGTGAGATGTAGCACAGCTTACACAGCTCACTAGTAGCCGAACTGGAGCTCATCACCAAGTTTGTCTGGCTCCAGAGCTGCTGTTCTGTCTCCTGGGTGGACCTGAGGTGTTTCTGTCGCTGACCCCGTGGAGACCAGGGGACTGTGGAGGGGACCAAGGGGGAAATCTGAGGCACAGAATAAAGGTGTGGACATTTTGGTTTTCCAGGTTTCACGTGGAAACCATTGTTTAGAACTGGAACACAAGTTTAGGGCGTTCCCCAGGCAGGTCGGCTCCGCCCCCTGTGCATAAAAGTAGGATGCATAAGTCCCGCCCATGTTCCCCTCACCCCACCCCCCCCAATCAGTATCACCCAAAGAGTTTCTGCCTTGCCAGGCTGGTGTGGCCCAGTAGTTGAGCATCGACCTATGAACCAGGGGTTTGTGGTTCGATTCCCAGGCAAGGCACATGCCCGGGTTGCAGGCTTGATCCCCAGCAGGGGGTGTGCAGGAGGCAGTCCATTGATGTTCTCTCTCATCATTGATGTTTCTCTCTCTCTCTCCCCCTCCCTTCCTCTCTGAAACCAATAATATATATTTAAAAAGGAGCCTTCCTCAAAGGCCCACGTCACTCCCTGGGAAAGTCACCGAGGCTGCTAAGTCCACAGTCTAGTATTGAGAGTCAGAGGGCTTCTCAAAGGTGTGTGGGCTTGAAGTGACAGCCCAGAGCACGCCGTGTACTTTCTTTTTCATTCTTTAATGTCTTCAGATGAGCACCGCCCTTACATAGAAAGGCTGACCCATCTCGGGGACATTTTCGGAAGGAGAGCACAGCATTGCCTTGTCTTCCCTCCAGCCCAGGTGGAGTCCCAGTGTCCTGAACTGTTGAACCTTCCCTGTGGGGAGATGGATGGGAGGGCGGTGTTGGGACTCGGCTTCATAATACGTCACGATACGGTCATGCTTTCCGCTTGAAGAGCCTCCCTAACCTTTACGGTGGCCGATCCACGGGGAGCATGAGTCTCTGTGTGCTTCGCATCTTCAAGGGCACACGTCCCCCGGGAGAGACGGTCAGGGGTCCTGATGGAGCACAGGGAAGCCCAGCCCGCTAATGACAAGAATGCCGCACGGTATCGTTTGTGTTTCATTTTCTATAGCAGAGGAGAGAACTCGGAGGCCCCACGTCCACAGAGCAGATGAGCAGCCGAGCCGCACTCTCTCAGTGGTTGTGGAATGGAGAGGCGTTTGGTAAGATCTGATGTCCAGACTTTCTTAATATAGGGGGTGGGCAAAGGTAGGTTTGTGGTTGTGAGTACACAAAACACAGAGTTTATTCTTGTAGTATTACTTGTTAATTATTATATTCTTTCCCACAGAACAACCATAAACCTACTTTTGCTCATCCATGTACAAACTACACAATTTTATTTTACTCGCCTTCTGTTGTTTTAGTTTTTTTCCTGTAATAGAAAAATAGAGTGTGAATACATATTTCCCTTTATCTTGGGAGGGGGGGAGAAGAGGAGAGGTTTGAAGTGTAAGACTTATTTGCTCCAAAGAACAATGACAATAGCAAAAAAACAAACAAACAAACAAAAAAACACACAACAACAACAACAAAAAGCTAGTCTTAAGTTTGCTGATGATTCTGATCCCACCTCTGCTCAGGCTCCGTGAGTTTGGTGACGAGTGGGTACCATGCCCCGGACAGATGGCCGGTGGGATGCACTGATGGATTCCTTTTCTCTGCCTGGTATCCTAGACAAGGGACCTTTTCCAAGCTTCCATGCTGACCAGGATTAATCCTGCTGCTCCCAAAGTCCTCACTGATACTTCCAGAGAGAGCTCTGTGTGCCCGGCTCTGGGACACACGCCACGGGGGTTCCCCTCTGCCCTCCCAGTCCCACACTGAGACGAAACCCTGCTTTGCCTCAAGCTGTCAGTAACTTTGTCTTTTGTGCGCCGTCCAGTCTTACATACTCTTGAGAGCCCACCAGACTCAGAAGGTGCAGCGATGCCCCCAGCCTCGCACAGCCTGGACTAGAAAGTTTATGTTCTTATACAGGCTGCCCTAGAGCCGGGTAAGAAGTTCCCCGTGGGCCATCACTCTTTTTATCTCTTCACCTCAATGGCTTTGTCATGTTTTGAAACCCATCAGATACACATTGAATGTCAAACGCATGTGCACGACACTCCCAAGTCCTGCCTCTCGTGTTCTGTAAATGCGGCCGAGGTGAGCTTCTGTGCTGGGTGTGCCTGGATTCCAATCCCCACAACATTCCCGAGTGAGTGTTCCCAGCCCCCTGTTAGAGTCAAGACGTGTCTCAGACCGACAGGTGAGGTCCTTTCCCCACGCAGCAGCACCATGCAGGTGGGGCTGAGACTGTGGGCTTTGCCTTTCCTCTTTCCAGGCCATCCAGATGTGGTTCCAGCACAGGACCCAACGCGCTCCTTCTCTGCAGGCTGACTTCCTTTCCAGGCGGCAGTGGGTGGGAGTGGGGCGAGGGCTGGGAACATCAGCCCGCACCACAGTGATGTGGATGCCGTGAGTGCTCATAGGAAGTCATTATCTGGTTCAAAAAATTAGAATAGAAGAATAGAATAGAATAGAATAGAATAGAATAGAATAGAATAGAATAGATAAGATAGAATAGAATAAAGTAAAATAGAGCTGTTAAAAAGTATAACATCAGGCCATAGCCAGCTTTGCTCAGTGGATAGAGTGTCAGCCCTCAGACTGAAGGGTCCCAGGTTCAGTCAAGGGCACGCATGTGCGGGAGGCAACCGATTGATGTGTTTCTCTCAGATCAATGTTTCTCTCTCTTTCTGTCTCTCCTCCCCTTCCACTCTCTCTAAAAGTAAATGGAAAAATATCCTCAGGTGAGGATTAACAACAACAAAAAATAATATGATATCAAGATTTACTGTTATTCATTGAACATGCTTTTTTTTTTTTGGCTCAGTCTGTGTTTTTCACAGCACACTGGCATTCATGGTCATATTATTATAGCAGACACTGGATCTAAAAATATATATATTACCTGAATGCTAAGTGCAAGTCAGATGGAAAGTACAAAAATGATTTCACTCATATGTGAAATAAAACAAACAAACAAGCAAAATTAAACAACAAATTCATAGACACCAACAACAGATGGATGGTTTCCAGAGGGGAAGGGGGGAGGGGAGGGAAAAATGGATAAAGGGGGTCAAATACATGGGGACAGATGGAAACTAGAACCTTCGTGGTGAGCATGTTACAGTGCATACAGATGTCAAATTATAATGTTTACACCTGAGACTTATATAATGTTATAGAACAATGTTACCTCTTTTTAAAAAAAAAAAAAGAAGAGAGTTTTGGATATTAGCACCCTAATAAAGATATCTTGCAATCAGCATCAAAAGCACCTTCTCATCCTGTAGAGGTCTCAGCAATGGTTAGGCATGTCTTCTTAGGTGTAGCTTAATGAGGACAAGGAAGCAGAATTTCCTCCTGTGCCAAAATTGGATCTAACAGCAAATGGTTCCATTTTCTCCTAAAAAAACAAAACACTTAATCCTAGAAAAAAAATACTAAAGACAAAAGACAAAGAAGCAGATTTTTAAAAATTTTTTTCTATATTATACAGAAACTATGATTCTGCCCCCCCCCCCAGTTTTAAGTGTACATGTAATCCTATATAATAAAAGGCTAATATGCAAATTGTCCCCTCGGGAGTTTGACCAAGAGATGAAATTCACTCGCTCACTGTGACATGCGCTGACCACCAGGGGGCGGTGCGAAACATGGCAGGTGACCAGCAGCAGCAACAGGGCGCTGATGGAGGAAGGGAAGGAGGAGGGGAGGAGGCAGGGAACCTGATGGGCCCTGATCGTCGGACAGGCCTAGGGACCCTACCTGTGCATGGATTTTGTGCACCCAGCCTCTAGCAGTACATAATAGACTATCAATTATTCAAATTTGGTGCTAATACAAATTTTCATAACACAAATATGCCTGGATAAAATTACCTTAAAACTGAAAGGTTGCTATCTTATTAAAGAAAAACAACCTATTTTATTGGTTGTTTTCTTTTTATTGTACATTTAATTTCCAAGGAGGAACACTGAATAAACTGACCATTCAGAAATAATGTTCCTTGAACACTGACAATTGTATTCTTTTTATATTAAACTTCAAACCCACATGTCCAATGTCATGCTTGGCTATGGGCTTTAGCTGATCTCTCCTTCTTTCTGAATTCTCGGGGAGCAGTGAGCTGTGCTCTGCCTGTCCCTAACCTGTTGATTTTAAGAGTGAGTATTGGCCCCGAGTGTCTCAAACACGGGAGCTGAAATCTCAGATATTCTCGATGGGCGATGACTGGTCTCTGGACGTTTCTTCATTACCAGAGGTCCTGTGGGGTAGGCATGAGAATAACTTCCTTTAAAACGTTGCCTAGTGCCTGTCACAAAATATGTACTTCATAAATGCTCAATTAAAAGAGTGAAAAGCTGGTGACATGGCCCCACAGAACTGAGCACTTATCAGGGAGTCCTCTTCAGGGGGCTGTCTTATATCTGTGGTTTCTGTTTCTTGAGAAGCCATCCAATGATTAAAACAGAGTCGATTTCAATATGTTTCTGAAGAAAATTCCTGAACAGACCAACAAGAGTTCTGGCTGTCAGTTACAGATGTGCACCGAAGCACGCCGCCAGTCATTTGCTGCTTCATTAATGTTGGTGCCTTTATTTACAACGTGAATTTCAATGTGAATTTGGTGCAGGACCCTTTTACCCATTGTTTTTCCAAAAATCAAATATAGAATGCCCTTCCAAAATGATACACACTTGAGTAATTATTAATTCAATAAGTCTTTCTTTTTAGCTTTAAACCATTGGCATTCAGAGTTATTCAAAGTGTGTATACATTTTGGGGGGAAACCCTGTATATTTTGGAGTTTCTTAATCTTAAAAATCCCTTTTAAAAAAAAGCAAGAAAGATTAGCTTGCTCTCTGCTGATAGACTCTTTGAGGAGATGTGTTATTGTTTAAGCTGATGACCCATCCTGCATTTCTGCCGTGAAACGGTCACTGATAAAAAGAGGGAAGAATGAGTCCTTTAATTTGTAAACGGGTGCCTGTCACTCCTGGGAGGCCCAGCCAGACAGATCTACACACCTGGGGAGTGTTCACTGGCCCAAAGCTGACAGGACACAAGATCTTCCGGTGATCTGCAGGTAATAGATCTCTAAACTGATCCCACGAAGAATACATCATGATGAAGTAATGCGCATGCCCATGAATGAAAGCCGATGATATATGTAACATTCTTTCAAATGCACATGCAAAATGTATTGAGCTGGTTTCATAGACGCTCCACAGCTTTTAGGAAAGGGTTAATGTAAATGGCAAGAGATTGTTTCATTTGGGTTGAATACATACAAATAAAACATGATTTAGCATGTTTCCCAAGCAAAGACCAATCTATTTGCTTCAAAGCTCTTCCCGGTTTGGTGAGAACCCCTTTGGGTCTCAGTGAGCCTCTTCTCCTCAGCAAGGTGGCAAGCTCCTCCGTTGTGTTGATTTCATTGAATGCCTGATGTTGGGATGAACACAATGGGATTCAGTGAGGTGTTTCCTGTGGTCAGCACCAGGGCTTGGGAGGTGTAATGGATCCAATAAAGAATGGAAATGATGCAAAGACAGTGCATGCTCACAAGGCAGTGACAAGCCTTGCAAGATAGAAGCAATAGACATGCAAAGAAGGACCAGATGGCGCCCAGGACACCATCGTTCCTGCGGGCTGGCGGTTGGAGAAGATGTCCTACAGGAAGGGATGGGAAATAATAAGACTTTAATGTCTTAGCATGAGTTTGTGTATAAAACTGGCTGCACTGTGGCAAAAATAGCAGTCAGATAAATCTTCTTTGTGTGTGTGTGGAAAATGTAACGACAACAGATGATTTCTTTCTTGGAGATTGAGTTTCTCCCAATTAAAATGGCTATTTTCATGTATGGGTGTAGGCAGTGTTTCTTGCTAGATTAACAAGGAAGGAAGATAAGATGAGCAGGAAGGAATATACTCCTGGAAAGAGAATTGAATGTAAACATCATTAACATAACCTAACAGTTACTTTCCAGTTTCCTTCTGCAATTCCAACCAAGGATCGTTTTCAGCTGCCGGCCCCTGTAGGTCACTTTCTTCCTCTGGTCCTTTCCAAGAGTGGACAGCCTCTTTCACTCTTCCTTTCTCTCTCATGATAATTTCTGCCTTCGGGGAAACCATGCCAAAAAGCCTTCATTATCTCCATGACATCGCTTCTTCCTGTGCTATTGTAGTTTTTTTGTTGTTGTTTTATTTAAATTTATTTTACCCTGGGGACTACAACACCCAATTCCTGAACTGTTTTTGTGTTTTTCAGTGTGAGTTGGCACGTGCTCTTTTAGAAGAAGTTAAAGCTTTGCTTTTCAAATCAACAGACTAACCTTGGCTGGCTCATAAGCCCTCGGGAACACCAGCTGCATTCTACCTGGTATCTGACCATGTGCAGAGGTAGTGGGCGTGGCCCATTGGTAAAATCCAATGCATCTAGGCAAAAAGAGAGAGCATTTGATGTAATGGTTCAGGGCATAGACTCTGATTTCTGAAAGATCCTGGTTCAAATCCTGGATCCATCCATTTCTATCTATAGGAATGTGGTAAATCACTAAATATCTTTAAGTCTCAGGGCTGTCATCTGAATATGTCACTAAGAATGGGACCCACTTAGAAGGTTGTCATGAAGGTTGAATGAGATAATTTTTCTATGGCATTAGTAACATTGATTGGAATTTAGAAAACAGTTAATAAATTGGAGATGTTAACATCAGAGGAAGATTTGCTAGGTGATCAATACCAGATGACATGTAATAAGATCCTGTGCACCAGGTTTTAAATCAAATAGATTTGCATCTCAGCTTTGTGGCCTTTGGTACCTAGCTCTGAACCTAAGTTTAACTTATAGAAAAGATATAATAAGAACTATCTCATTTTTTGTGTGTGTTTGATAGAAGCACCTGTAGGTTTCACCACATATCGAGTGTTTAAATCATGACCTCATGACAGTGTGTGATGGGTACTCATGAAGCATCAGAAAGAGGATAGGAGATGACCTCAAAAATAAATCCACAAACAAAGATGAAGGTAATAATTGTGGGTCATGGACCACATTAAAGTTTGGAGGAGAAACCAGTAAAGGTTGTAGAAGTGCTACATACAGAAACACATACCATAGTTTTTATACTATGATTAGCTGAGGCCCAAACTTGACAGGAGACTTCCTAATAAAAGATAAGCATGATCAGCTACAGAATATGAAGTATCCATAAGGTAAACAACCACAACAACAACAATAATAATAGAGAGAAATTACAAAAGAAAAATGGTTATTAGTTTTGTGTGTGTGTGTTTTTCTAACATGAGAGGTAACTGACATTCTTTTCTTGGCTGGTTTGATTGATTTCGCTCTCCTTTGGAGTCTCAGTGCTGGGTCAGCACAGTGATACAAGACACTGTTGGAACGCCGCTGGTCCCTGAAGGTGAAGGGTATTGCGGAGTCTCCCGGCAGAAGTAAATTATCCTCGGAGCAGAGAGGAGCTTCATTTTCCAGCTGGCGGGCAGCTGGTGTGCATGCTTGACTTTTTGATGAATGGAGTCATTACATTATCTGTCTCCTGTATTCTAGACCACCCAGCACCTTCTTGGCGTTGTCTGTGGATGAGAATAATGGCCCCTTTGTTCAGCTCGCCAGAGCAGTGCTCCTGCAGTGTGACCCACTGAAGAACTGTTTCTGGGCTGAGCAATTTCCTCTCTGAGAGTGTGGCCTCATTCGGGCATGGGAGTGCTGCTTGGAGGCTCAGAGAGCACCCTGCTCACCCAAGGCCCTCAGCGAACGTTTAGCTCCCACCACCTCCACCAGCACCACCACCTCCGCCAGCACCACCCCCAGCAGCGGCAGCACCATCATCAGCATTGAGATCGGTACCATTTATTGAGAATTCTCTATCTCAGACGCATTACATGTATCATCTCATTTAATTTGATCAATAAGCCTACCCTTTATAAAAGCTTTTGCACATGATGTCATACACATTGCAACTATTTTTTTCAAACTTCTTTTACTTTAACCTCAATTATGGTGGTTTTGGTTTTCAGAGCTGTGACATTTTAATATACTCAAATCTATCAAACTTGCTTTGATACTTGAAGGGTTTGAGGTGCAATTTAGAAATGTCTTCCAAACTCTGATTCGAAATAATCACCAATACTTTCTTCTAGGGTGTGTGTAGTCTTTTTTAATAAAATTATTATCTAATATAATAATAGAGAAATATACAAATTAGCTGGGACGCTGTAATATCATGACCGATCTACAAGTGGCAGAGAGCTACAGGAGGGTGGGTAAGCGAGCTGCAAGCAGCCGAGAGCTACCAGCGGCAGTGGGCGGGGTGGCCAGCTGAGGCAAGTGGCAGCGAGCTACTTGTGCACGGATTCATGCACAGGGCTACTAGTGTATATTATGAGAGAGTTAAAAACAAAGGTCTAGTCCTCCTCCACTCCCTCCTCAAGGCTAGTTAGTTGTCCTAATTAGCCATTTATAGGACCTCGTTTATGGCGCACTCAACCCCATCACACACATGCACAGATTTCTGGATTCTTTTTTATTTATTGAGTTGTCGATGAACTCTGTGTCAACACCAAGGTCTGTTCATTACAATGGCATTATATTAGGTTTAAATATTTACTGGGGCAAGTCTTTCCTCATTATTCTTATGTTTCCAAAACTCTGTTAAGCATGTTCATAGGCTTATTCTTCCAAGGGAATTGAAAAACATTCCATTTCATTAACATTCTTATTTTCATTGAGTTGAATATATAGATTACTTTAGCAATAACTAGCACCTTTACGATGTTGAGATTTTCTATTCAAGTACCATGTATTAAAATTTTGTTTACATCAGTCTAAAGGGTTTTATCATGTTCATATAGGCTGTAAGTATTTGTTTTTAAGCTAATAACTAGTATGTCATATTTTTAATGTTGTGACTGTGGTAATTTTTCATCAGATTTACTATGCAATTATTAAATTATTATTGCTATACATCAAAGTCACTAATTTGTAAACATTTTGAAACAGCAAACTTACAATCACTAAAGCTTCATGAAATAAGTTTAGTTGATCTTCTTGAATTTCTAAAATGGACAATCTATCTAAGAATAATGATAAATTTGCCTTCCACGTACCAATATTTACAAATCTTAATTGTTTTATTATTTATTTTGTGCTTGAATCAGTCTTGGAAATAGCAGAGAAAAAAATGGAAAGTTAAATAAATAAAGTAAATCAAGGATAGTCACTGCAGATCCACACCTTGTTAGCCAAAATCAGAAAGTATGCACAGATAAAAATTAAAAAACAGTCTAATGATATAAAAATATATTTTTTTAAATAAAGGAAGACCTAAAGTGCACCGCTTCCAGCCCCAGCCCTGTAGTCCGAGGATATTTCTCCATCCCATGGACTTTGAGGTTGGCCACAGGACTTGCTTTGGCCAGTGGAACATGGGTGCTTTTCCCAGCGGGGTCTGAAGAGACATCATGTTTTAAATGACTCTTTTGAGCTTCTGAATTCTTTTACCAGAAATGCATGTGCAGGTATCAAAGCTTCTTTAGCCTGGGCTTCAGAGTGGAGAGGCATGCAGCACAGGGTCCAGCCCAGGGCAGGGATGGGCCTGAGCCAGCGGAGCTCAGCTGACCCATAGAAAAGCCACAAACTATCAGCTCACCAGAGAGGGGAAGATTATATATATATATATATATATATATATATATATATATATAATTTTTGTAAGATATTATTGGATTTTACTATAGCATCATAGTAGTGTGTGTGTGTGTGTGTGTGTGTGTGTGTGTGTGTGTGTGTATGCAATTGTAGGGGAAAAAAGAAAACAGATCAATGCATATTTCAATCAAGTTAATAAACTTCGAGGATACAGAAGCACACCAGAAATCAGTTTCTAGGTTGAGACTATTAAAAAAGGAAAACTAAATTTCTCCCATTCAGTCATTGCTTCAGTAATATTAGATAATGGCTTTGTGTGTGAGTGTGTGTGTGTGTGTGTGTGTGTGTGAAATTCTACAGAAATTTTAAAGGAAAGTTGTATGACCCAAAAGTTCTCTATCACCAGCAAAGTCACTGGGCACAAATACAATAATGAAATGATTCTCATGATAAAAGCTCTTAAAAACCAGAACATCTGTGATCTTGAAAATGTGCTTGAAATAAGAATCAAAATAAAGATGTCATAAGTGAGGAATTTATGGTTTATGAAGAGAGGTTGTGAGTATGGAATCAATTTAAATATGGTATCAAGTCAGAATAGATATTTTCAAAGGAAGAAACAGTTAATATAAAATAATAGTTATTAAATGATTATTATTGAGGTTCACATTTATTTGCTAGCTTCAATTTAATATAATGTTCTTCTTCTTTCTTTCTTTTTTGTCCCAAGATTACCAATAAAAACAGTTAAGCAACATTTACTTCCTTAAATAAACTGAAGAATTCCAATAATACTTTTGTAGATTGTGTGTGAATATTATTCACCATTGCCCTTTACATATAAAATGTATTTTTAACTTTAAGTGGCTTTTTTCTCTCTAATTTAATAACTTGAAAGCATTATGTAATCTCTGAGTTCCCATGTATCATCTAAATACATAGATAGCCATGACAATAGGTTGCGTTTCCGTGGGAATTACATAAGACAGTGTATGTGAAAGTACCAATGAGGGAGAAGGAACTCAACAATTGGCACTTTTATCTGAATACATGATTGAATCAGGACAGCCCCCTCCAGGACATAAAAAACACCCACTTCATATTTTTATGACTCACAAGACCACCATTTCCCAGAGAACGGGGCCACTGTCTTTTTCATCTTTGTCTGAGTCTAGTACAGTGACTGGCCCATCACTACCACCCAGGAGCTCTGTGCTGAATGCTGGTAGAAAGGGATTTAAAGAATCACTCTACTCTCCCTCAAGAAGAGCATTTGCTTAGAAAATCTACTTCCAGTCTACATTTGTTTCAAATTAGGGGCCCACCAAGGCTGTTCCACTCTACGATCAGTGGGGACACAAAAGGTCAAATCTTTCTTGCTGTCCAGCGGTTCCCAGCGTGATGGTCTTCCTGGAAAATATTTAGGAAGACCAGAGCCTTTCTTAGTCATCTCTGTAAACACATTCGGAATAGTTCCTACGTGGCTGACACGGTGCTAGACGTTTTCATGACGATTATCTCATTTAATTCCTGTTACCATTTCTAAGTTGGATATCATTGACCATCTTTTGCAGATGAGAAGTGAAGTGTGGACTCTGCCCCGTGATTTTCCCACAGCTCATAAATGTCAGAGCTCAGACTCAGCACCCCAGCCTCTCTGGCTCTGCATTGAGTGCCCAGTCCGTTGTGTTCCAGCTGCCTGGCCATGAACTTGGGACAGCATGGTCTTTCTGTTTTCATCTCTCTGCTGTCCTTTCTCCAAACATTGCTCACCCAATGGAATGGAATCCTAAAGAGATAGAAGTAAATTCTTTTCTTTTGGAATTCCTGTGCCTTTGGAGTTGTTCCCAGTGCTTGTGTGAACCATGGTTCAACTGCTGCATCCTCCCTCTGACCCTAACATCCTCTCGGACCCCTTTCCCAACAGTCTTCCCCCGGCCTGCGGGATGAGTCACCTGGTTTGCCTCAAGACAGAAAACAATCACTCTGTCATTGTCTACGCCTCAATCCTCTCGCTGTCCATCCCTCCAGCTTCACATATCTGATGGGAATACGTGTGTCTAGGAAAGTCATGATCTCCAATGTCTTTCTTTAATACGTAGAACACCCAGCAGACGGTTAGGTGAAGTGGTCCTGCTCACTCTTACTCATTCAACTCTTCACTCATTGATCGTTGTTCTGGCCCCTGCTCAGAAGTGTTTGCCTTGCCCCCCTTCTGCATCTTATAAACCGAAACAGCAGATGCCAGCTCTCATGATCTCTCAGCCACGTCACTTTGCATTTTACAAAATGTACGCACGATCTCATCTGAATCTTGTAACCAGTCTCTGTGGGCAGGTGGAGCAGCAGCATCTTTATCTCACATCCAGGAAAAGCCAGGTGGCTTCCTGAAGGAAGGGATAAGAAAGGGACCATGCAGGACCGGAATCCCGTCTCCTGCCTCCTTCTGGGACCTGCCTCCCTCCCCCAGCGCAGAGTTTGGCAAGGACAGCAGGTGAGTGCATGTCTGTGGCTGATCCTGTTAAGACCCCTCTTCCTCATAAACCTCGTGAACTTGGGCTGCACACAGCTCTCTCTCCTGGGGGCTGTCCAGGAAATCACAGAGCTCACATCGGAATCTGCAAAAGACATTGCGCTTTGAGCTCTTCCCTCCCTGTCCACACACCTCTCTTTCTAAAACTGTTGCCAGACTGAGCCTGGGTGTCCAGTGAAGGGCTGCCAAAACTAAAAAGGCAAGGCCTGCAGTCACTCACAAAGAATCTGGAGCCGGTTCATAAAACATCCTCATGCTAAAGAGGAAGAAGCAGAGTCCAAGAGAAGGAAGTGAGCAGGCCAAGGCGCAGGAAGGGGCTAGGTCTCCAGGGTTCCCCTGAGATGGCAGGAGGATGTGTTCCTTCACAAATGCAGTCAGTTTTAAAAGATGTAATACGGGGCATTCATGAGTGCTGCTATAGGCAAAGTACTTTGCCAGACACTCTTGGAAATACAAAAAAACCATCAAACACAGTTGTGTCTTGATATGTGTCTATATATCTGCAAATGTACAAAAACATTTAGGCATTCTTACTCATTTGAATAATCAGAGCTAGCTACATCACGCAAATCTATGCCCACAAGCAACTACATATGTAAGTATACATTTATGCATGATATATTCATATATACGCATGCATATGAATGAGCCTTGCTATACCTCTATGTAGAAAGCTATAAAAGCTGTGCATGCTTCATGATGATATATATGTAACATGTATGTCAAATATGTACATAGGTATACATTTATGCACATGTTCAGATACATGTGTCTATACAAAGATGTGCATATATGCATATATATACCTAGACAAAGCAGAGAGATAAATGGATACATTTATTTTTTATCTTTATTGTTGAAAGTATTACGTATGTCCCCTTTTTTCTCCCATTGACCCCTTAAGCCTACCCCCGCCTCCTAACCCAGACCCTCGCCACCCCATTGTCTGTGTCCATGGGTTGTGCACATATGCATACAAGTCCTTTGGTTGATCTCTCCTCCTCCCCACCCTCCCCTCCCTTCCCTTGAGATTCGACAGTCTGTTCCATGCTTCTATGTCTCTGGATCTATTTTGTTCATTTAAATATACAGTTATATGAAAGACAAAATGTGTGCATGCATGCACATATACCATACTTAGACAATCATATGTGTGCATAAATCCACATATAAATCTACATGAATTATTTTAGGGTTCAGGACTTGTTCATGTGGTTTCCCTTCCTTGTGACATGCCTCCCTCCACCCTACTTCATCAGTAAGCCCTCCAAGATGGAACTGTTTTTGAAATGCCTGCACACACACCCTCATTCTTTAAACTGCACACCCTGTCTGGGCGCTGGCTGTGTCTGGAGTGGAAGGCCAATAACCCCGTGTTCAGAGAGACCAGGAGTTGGGCCACAGGATGGGGCTGGGCTGGAAGGAACTCTAGAAGCAGCTCACAGTCCTATTGAGCTCGAACAGTGCCAGAGGACCTGGTCTGCATGGCAGGGCTCCAGGCTTGGTTTCCTCAAAGGAGGTGTTTCTATCCCACCTGCTCAGCTTTCTACCAACCCAACACGTGTGACTGCTAAAAAAATGGGGGGGGGGCTTTCACACATGATTTGCAGGAACAATTAAAGAAAGTAGAATTGCAATTGCAACAATTGCATGAGACCCAATGAAATTTCACACTATTTATTTAGGAAAGTCATTTCTTTAAAGGGTAAACAGCATACAAAGCAGGTGAATGGTTCATTCATGTATCCGTTTACTTGAAAAGTAGGTATTTTGCCCTTCCCTTGACTGCGCTGGGCACTGGAAATAGAGAGGAAGCTGTCCCCAGAGAACTCACCCCCGGGGAGAGGGGTTTGTGGAGTGCTAGCTCAGGTGTGCACACATAGGGAGGGGTCCCCTGGAGAGGAAGGCCGAGTAGGAGTTAGCCAAGTAGGAAAGCAGGAAGGACGCCCCAGCCCGAAGGAGCAGCGCGCACTGGAAGGCGGAGGCAGTGAGAGCGAGGCGAGATTGGGGGGAAACAAGTCACTTATGACGGAGGAAGGAAGCGGGGACGAGAGTGGACTTATGAGGAGACAGGGCTGAGGAGAAGACAAGGCCAGATGGTAACATTCTGAAACCAAACAGACCTGGCAGTTACCTTCAAGTCACTCAGGTGCCAGGGCCGTGTTTCTTTGAGCTTAAAAGTCTCCGTCACGAAGACTAAACCACAGTGGCATAGAGCATTGCCCACCTCATTTCCTTCCATTGCTCGCCAGGTGTCAGTTACAGCAAGAATGCATGTGATGTTCATCTCTGAGGCATCGTTCAACTCAGCATATGTGTCACTTAAACTAGAGAGAGGCAACACTGGAGTTCTAGCTTCCTTACCCAACATAAACGTGCACAGCTCTCCATCGTCCCCAGGAGTGGCACTCCAGTGTCCTGGAGAGATTATGGGTTTTTGGGTAAAATCGTTGCATTAAGACTCGCCCCAGTAATCAACCGCATCTTTGCGGGTTTGACCTTTGAGCTCCTCCCACCACGGATGGAATCTACATTTCTATGCTCCAATGTCCTCCCCAAACAGACCCCACAGCAATACAACACTGTCCTGCCTTGTGTTGGCCAATAGGGTGAGGTGGGTGGGACAGCATGACAGGCACCCAGGCCTGTGCACTTTGGTCTTGCCCACGGACCCCGGCCCTTCCCAGGGAACAAGCCCTGGCTGGCATGCTGGAGGCCGGGGCCACCTGATGCAGGGGTGGTCTCCTCGCCGAGACAGTTCAACACGGGCCTGCCCTGGCCAACCAGCCGCTGAGCAAAGACCTGGAAGGAGCTCAGCCCCCACCAGCAGAGCTGGGTTCAAATCAGCAGGACATCACACCTCACCCGTAGAATAACAAATGCTGATGGTGTCACTGAGGGGGGGGGCGGGCGCGGGTGGTTGGCATACATTGTTGTGGCACCAGATGATTGCTGTGAGTTTGGAATTCAAATGACCGACCTAAGCCCTCGTGCCTCCATGCCTGGGTGATGTGTTCTGGTGAAAGTCCTTTCCTCCTTCTGAGCCTCGGTGTTCCTTTCTATGAGATGGGGATGATCATACCCATCCACATGGGGATCTGAGCGACATGGGCCGCACTCGGTCACTGAGCTTTTTCTCTGCATCCCTGTGCGGTCCTTACCCAATGGTTCTAACAGTGCAGACCTGCAAAGGCGCGTCCTCTGTTAAGGCCAGCAAACCAACGCTGGGAAGTGAAAATAGTTTGGGGGCTCTGGGCACCTCGTCTTTAAGCCCTTCCTATGAAACCACCAGCTCCTTTAACACAGGCCCCTGTGTTAAACAATCGAAGCCTCCACACCCCTGGTGATCCCAGGGCTGGGAACCGACTGCCCCATCTGAGTGGTGGGAGCTTGTCTCCCTGGCTGGGCCTGACCACCATTCTGCATGCCTAGGGACCTCCCTCAGCCCTGGCTAGCAACTGGGGAGTCCCACTCAGACCACCCAGAAGCCTTTGCTGGTGCACTTGGCTGCCTAATTAGAACGGGAACCGATGGGAGCGCGATGTTCCAGCAGCCTGGGCTCGGCTGCCCTGACTTGGCTTTTCGGGGTCACTCCACGGGGGAGGCAACGCCTTTGATCTACAAAGCCCACATCCACTTTGATCCTGGCCACCTTTGGGGTCAGTCTTTCAGCAGCTGGCCCTTCCTACAGTGTCAGTCACCTGTGCCCTGAGACAGACCCCGTTAATACTTCCAGATGGGGAGAAACTGGGAGAGATGCTGGCTGCTTCTGTGACGAAGCCAAAAGCCTGGTATGAAAGAGATCTGAGACGCTCCACGCATTTTGCCTTGTTCTTTAGAATCCTGTTAGCAATGGGGGAGGGAGAATTTAAATTCCCTGAGATCCCTCCAGGCCCTGGGAAGTGTGACATCCGTTATCACAAACTCGAAATCAAAGCTGACCTCCAACACTTGCTATCTAAGCAACTATGGGAAACTCTTTACATCATTCGAGCCTCCATTTGCTTATCTAGGGAATAATAACGTTCTGTGTGTGTGTTTTTAACTAACAACATATGTAAAGTGCATGGCATTTAAAAATGTTCATCATACCAAGTGTAGAATGAAGATGTGGCCTACCATTTTAGAGGGAAAGAAACAGGTACTCAGGGACCCAAGGTGAGTTAGGGTTGGCGGTGAAATTTGAACTCAGGTCCGCCAGCTCCAAAACCTTACAGTTCCATTCTGTAGCACTGTCTGCTGGGAGCGAAACACCCTTATCCAGGGGTGGTTTGGTTCTCCTGAACTCCTCCTCTGTCCGGCTCAGTGGGTGAGGCCAGTTGGTGAGAGTGGCAAGGGCAAAGATGAACGGCCTAAAACGAACTTTGTATCTATATCGTACAGGGCTGGCAAAAGTAGGTTTACAGTTGTGAGTACGTGAAACAGAGTTTATTCTTGTGTTATTTAATTTTATTGATTTATTATTGTATGATTTATTTGTATTATTTGCCTTCTTCTTATTATTGTTATTATTTTGTACCCTACTGACAATTTATCTTTTAGTAATGATGGCTGGTCATTTAACCTAATCTTGCCCACATCTGTATATTACATATTCCCTACAAAGTTCAGCCATAAATTTTTTGTGTAAGTCAATATCTCAAATAATTCATTTCTTTGATCTTCAGCTTTTTTTACTTTGGATGGAAATCTTCCTAAAATGATTTATACACTATGATTCCTTCTTAGGAGCGGTTATCGGCTATAAACTCTTCTTGATGACGTGGTGTCATTATTACAACTATCTATTACACTAGTATAACTATCAATTAGAGAGCTCTATATTCAAGTGGTTCTGACTGCCTCATTCAGCCATCGGTCTCTCAAAACTTGCCGGTCTTGGCCTCCAGTAGCCTTTCCCCATATCTATCTGCTAGAGCCGTGATTCTCAACACCAGGTTGACCAGCATTACCTGGAAAATTTGTTAGTAATGCAGACATCAGGATCTCACTCAAGAGATGCTGTAGGTCTGGGGTGAGGCTCAGAACCTCCCAGTTTTCACAGGCTCCCCAAGGATATGCAGGTGGTCTGAGGACCACGCTGTGAGAAGTGTTATGCTCTGGGCTGAAAACCAAGTGATTAAATCATCTATGTATTCAACAAATATTTTCCAGGCTAAGTACTAGGGTCAAGACACTGACCTCCCTATGCTGAAGGTCTACAGTCTAGGGAGCTCAACACCCTAAAACAGGCATCCATATGGGGTCAAGGGCAGTAAGAAGTTTACACTTGAAAAGGCTCTTAACCAATCAAGGTTGGCTTCATTGCAGCACAAACCGCAGAGCCCAATTTCAAAGGGTAAATTTCTGTTCTGGGAGCAGGTGGGTCCATATAGGCAGAGGGAACAGAATGTGCAAAGTCAGGGTAGAGAGGGAACCTGAAGAATGTCAGGAAATGCAAGTAACAGGATATTGAGGGGATGTGCGATGACACCAGGCTAGAACTGAGCAAGAACCCGTCCTGACTGTCATTGTGGGCTCTGGGATTTGATTCTGAAATGAGCAGGAGCAAGGGAAAGCCCTTCATCAGGATAATGGCACCATCAAAGCTCAGATTTAGAAAAATGAGTATCTTGGGCTCCTCAAGCTCCTTCACCTGGCTCTGTGCCCCAGCTCTGAGTTCCTTACTAGGACAGACTATACTCACTTAGAGCAGTGGTCGGCAAACTCATTAGTCAACAGAGCCAAATATCAACAGTACAACGATTGAAATTTCTTTTGAGAGCCAAATTTTTTAAACTTAAACTATATAGGTAGCTACATTGTTATTAACTTAATTAGGGTCCTCCTAAGGCTTAGGAAGAGCCACACTCAGGGGGCCAAAGAGCTGCATGTGGCTCGCGAGCTGCAGTTTGCTGACCACGGACTTAGAGCATCAGCACCGAGTAGAAGAATAATCAAGTCCATGAGCTATAGACTTATACTCGTCAACCACAATGACCCCAAGCACTAACAAATAGAGACCCTTCTATTACCATTTGCCAGTGATTGTCTTAAACATGTAATGATATGAATACACACACGTGTGTGTGTATGTGTGTGTGATTTCCAATGTAACACTCATTTTACAGAAGTGAACACTAAGTCAGAATGATTAAATGACTTGCTCCAAACCACTCAGGTAGCCTGTGGTATATCTGGGATTCCAAGAAAGGTCTGAAGGTAGCACCCACTGTATCACCGTCCCATCCCATCTGGCCCTTTTCCTAAAAAATAATATTTGCACGTTCACCTCCTGTACCCCATGTACCGATCTTGGAGTGTACAAACTTCGGGCTCAGGCCCCTGGGTGCCTATCCCTGGAATAACAATGACTCCTCCAGTACTTCCTGGGCACTGAGAGAAACTTCACATACAAACATAGCTATTTCTGAACCCAGAGGCTTGCGAACCCATTTCAGTCCCACATGCACCCCAAGAAATCATTTGTGTAGTGAAAAGAAGACAAAAGCTTAGCCACAATGGGAAGGATGTAGGAATGTCAAGTCAAGTTTTTGAAGTTTAAATGTTTCTAATGCCATTTGGGAACTGGCTGTTAAGTATGGCCACGGAGGAAGGAAAAATCCCTCTTGTCTTTCAGCCTTCAAAGTCCCTTTGTATCACAGCTGCGAAACTTCACGGGGGCGGGGGAGGCGGGAGTTCTGTGGAGAAGACATTTCAAAGATGGAATCTCGTGCAGGAATGAGGCAGGGTGGTCCCAGGGGAGGATTCTTTCTAATTGAATCCTCCTGTTGTTCTTGTTCAGCCTCCCAGCATTGCTTTTGGATCCTCCACCACCCCCAAGAATGCAAATATATATATATATATATATATATAATACATATTGAGTGGGATTCTTCCAGGGCTAGAGATACTCACATTTTATAATAGAGGACACTCAGGAAGCACATTCTAGGAGAGCAGGCCCTAAGCTCAGAACTGGTTAAGCAAAGGGAATGTCCCTGGGGGTGGTTTTAAGCCAGATACCTACATGCTCTCTGCTCATAAATCACACCAATTCAGTCTACCAATCCCAGACTTACCATAGGGCCTTTCCTTTTGTCTGAAGAGCTCATAACTTATTGGAATGTCATGTGGGTTTACTTACGCTCCTTTCTAAAAAATAGATACACCCCAAGAAACGTGTGAAGGCTTCTCCTCACCACCACTTGAGAGCAAATGCACTTCATCTGTGGGCTTCCTTCCGAACACCTGGCTCAGAGCAATCAGTTCCAACAGTAGTTTGTTGAAGAAAAAGGTTGTGGGGAGGGAGAGGAAGATTTAGGAACTCAGAAAGAGAAGAGAAGGCTCCTGAGAGAAAGGGGGCCAAACTGTCTCAGAGGGTAAGTGTTTCTCTGGGGTCAAAGGTAACCCTCCTGCTGTGGCTGTTTCTGCCACCTCCTTGGGAACTTGGCTCTAACATCTCACTGGGTCTTCAGGCGCCGTGTGGAGACCCTGGCTTTGCATTCTCCTCTCATGACCCTACATCACATCCTTCCTCCTCACAGTCAGGCTTCTCTCCCTGCTCTTGTGTGACTTTACTTTCTCACTCCCTTTCTTGACCACACATTCAATCAAGAGGCACAACAATTTAATCTTCATCCCTTCTACTCCACTGGGCTTCCTCTCTTCAACTTTGACTTCTGTATTGCATCACCAGCGTCACCTGGCACTGTTCACCATTCTCTTCTCTCCCTGTTCTTTACAACTAGGTCTCTCCTGGTCTCCCCCACCCCCTCACCCCCTGTGTCTGTTGTCTCTCATTCTCCTTTGCAAACACCTCCTGTAGGCCATCTTCTGGTTATTTATTCTGTTTAACTTTTTAAACTTACCCACTGAGATCGTTAGTAGAAGGACCAGCCATCCACCACATCTAGTCTTCAGAATGCGTTGTCTGTCGGAAATACATCCTAAGCCTTCCAAATCCTGAGAGTGCTGTGCTACCACCAGACCGAGCTGTCCTCATCTCCTGCCTGTTCTATTGCAACAACTAGGAGCAACCTTCCCTTGCAAATTGTTCTCCCCCACAGAAGCCAAAGTGGCATCTCCAAAACCAAAGGTCAGATTATGTGATCATAATCTTTATCTTTATTCCGAGTGTCTAAACTATGTCTGACACAAGGTGGCCCCTGGATAAATTTGATTGAATAAAATATATGAGCAGTGGGATGAGTACCTAAAAGTGAAGTCCATGAATGAAATAGATTTGCCAGATTTTCCCTTTTTTTAATGTATTTTTATTGTTGAAAGTATTACAGATGTCCCCTTTTTTCCCCATTGACCCCTTCTAGCCTACACCCCACACCTCAGGCCTTCTCCACACCATTGTCTGTGTCCATCGGTTATGCATATGTGCATATAAATTATTTGATTAATTTCTTCCCATCCACCCTGCCTTCCCTCTGAGATTTCTCTTTTTGAAGAGCTAGGTACATACCAAAGGGAGTGGCAGCATGGTTGGTCTAAGGCAAGGGTGGGCAAACTTTTTGACTCGAGGGCCACAATGGGTTCTTAAACTGGACCGCAGGGCCGGAACAAAAGCATGGATGGAGTGTTTGTGTGAACTAATATAAATTCAAAGTAAACATCATTACATAAAAGGGTACGGTCTTTTTTTTTTTTTTAGTTTTATTCATTTCAAACGGGCCGGATCCGGCCCGCAGGCCGTAATTTGCCCACGGCTGGTCTAAGAGATTCAGACCAAGTTAAAGACCCAGTTACATAAATAGTCCTCCTTTGAAATCTAAACTTTGAGCTCTTGGTTTGGAGACAAAAAAGGCTAAATTTGAATACTTTCTGGCCTATGTAATAGAAATAGAAATACTAATGACTCTGTGCCTCAGGAGTCTCATCTATAAAATTGGAACAATATGACCTGCTTTATAGGACTATGTGACGATCCTAAGGCCACATGGTAAACGGCGGCAGAGGTAGCATCAGCAGTCTGAGTTCCTCTCTCCTGTGTGTTGTATATTCTCTCACTATGTGTGTGTGTGGTTGTGCGACACCGCCACCAAACAACAGCTTCACACAACAAGATGAAGCGTGAAAGTCTGTCCTCTGAATCTCACCCCCCGCCCGCGTACCTGAGCGTGGAAAGAAGAAATTTCTTATCACTAAGAACACTTTGCTAATTCCTGAGAATCTGACCAGATGGTATGAACAGCTGAATCTCTTTAGAAAAAAAATTGGTAAGAAAAGGCAGGAAATGGAAGAACACAAAAATAATTTTCAAACTTTCAGGAGAGGAAACCAAAATTGTGCCGAAGAGAGTAAAAACTGTGCATGAAGAAAACAAATTATTGGAGTGAAACTTGATGGGAAAAGCATTATGAGAAGGCTGTGGTGGAAAATGCCCGAGGTACCAAGGCTACCAGAGGGAGTGACACGCAAAACTGCAGGTGAAAGAACTGCAGGTAAGTCTGTCGCTGTTGCTAAGTAACCAGTTGATTGGTTGGTAGAAAACGCATGATACTGAGGTACCATTGACCTCTTAGTGAATGAATGAACTGTATGGGGCCTCCTGGCTCACTGATTACTGTCACTTCCTCCTGAATATATTGGTCACATAACACCTTCTTTTGCTTTTTAAAATAAATAATTGTTTTCTAGTAAGCCATATGTTTTGGTGGAAATATGAAGGAAGACATGGAATCAGATGCTCCAAGAGCTTGAGAACCAACTTCCGCTGTGCATGCAGTGAGTGCCAGACAGCACAGCAAGAAGTAGTCAGCAGGCGTCTCCAATTCTCGAGAGTTCTACAAGTATGTACGCCCATTGAACAGGTAAGAAGGCTGAGGCGGCTCTGAATGGTTGAATTACTTGTTCAAGGAGAAGAAATAAAGCAGGGTTTACATCCAAGCTTGTCTGATGCCAAAGCTCAGGATTCATTGATGTCAAAAGAGGTTGATTAAATGACTTTTAACAAAACCGATAGAGAGGATTCTGAAGGAACTTTGTGCAATGCTCTGCTTCCTCCCTTCTCAAAACTCTACTGTCCCATCCCATCACTTTACTTAGGCTCCTTAAAGTGATCAGAAGTCTGGGCCTGCCCACTCCTGGTCTCTCCACCTTTGCTGAGAAGTTCAAATGCACAGACAAGCCCTCAGGCAGCACAAGAGGTCAGCAGGCCATCAACCTCATCTTGTTCTCCAACAGCCTGTTCCTCAGCAACAGCGGTGAGCACAGGCTGGACACCAGCAGGCAGCCTGATCAGCCCAACATTACAGAAGTTCCTTCTCAGAGGAAGTCATCCTGGGGCAGATGCCTGTGGGGGTGGGGGGTGGGGCGGATGCCTTGTGTGGAGGGGCAGCAGGATCTCAGCCTGGAAGCATGTCCTCAAGTAGCATGCTGATCTGTCTGGCTTTCTTTCACCTCTCTCTTCTCTTTTCTCTTCCTTCTTTTCTCTTCCTCCTTTCTCCTCTTTGCATCTTTTATTTACAATCTCCCTATATTCTTCTTTTACAAGCTACTCTTTAACCCTACTTTCTTTTATTCCTTCTTTCCTTCTTTCATTTCCTTAATCCTTAAACTTCTTTCTTCATTTCATTTCTCTCTCCTTCCCTCCCTTCTTTCCTTCTTCCCTTCCTCCCTTCCTTCCTCCTTTTCTTTCTTTCTTCCTTTCTCTTCTTCTACCTTTTTGCTTGCTTTCCAAGCCCCCCTACCCCCGCTAGTGTTCTTCACAGTACATTACCTAGTTTTACAAAAAAAATCACATAAAGTAAGGCCTGGCCACGCATATGTTCTTCAATATTCTCAAGATCTGCGTTTCCTAGAAGCCATGCCCTACTCTGTCCCCTGATTCTGGAGGAGATGTAGGTCTCTCTGTCTCAGAACTAGAGGGACTCTCAGAGAACATCTAGTTCAATTCCCAGTTGACCCAGGAATCCCATTGTCAACACACTCCACAGATATTCTCCAAACCGTAGTCAAGAGGACTCGATGTGGTAGGAAAGAGTTGGTGGGGTGGGGGCACTGTGGGGGGCAGGGCAGCTTAGTGCAGCACCCCGACACACTGCAAGAGGGGGGACTCTACCGAAATCAGGCAGCTCTGAGAGGGGCATCTTTTGTTGAAAATGACTTGGGTCCTTGGAGAAAGCTGAGAGGAATGAAAATCATCATGGCAAAGCGAGCTGTTCACATTAAGTGGTCCTAGGTGCTCTGTAGGATGCCACAGTAATTGAGCAAGATACAGTACTATTGTGTAGGAGGGTCATGGAAAAGGCCCTGCATGTCCCTCATTTTATAGAGGAGGAGAGAAAGGGAAAGTGTCCATCAGTCACCAGATCCGGGACTAGAACTCAAATCCTATGACAGCACAGATGATCCCTGACTTATGATGGTTTGATTGACAAATTTTTTTCCATTTTACAATGCTGTGAAAGTGCTACAGATTCAGTAGAAATCATACTTCAAATTTTGCATCTTTCCTGGGCTATGATATGTAATAGGATACTCTTTCATGACACTGGGTCATGGTGGTGAGATGATTTTGCCCACCTGTAGGCTAATGTATGCATTCTGAGCATATGTAAGGTCAGCTAGGCTAAGCTATGATGGTCAGTAGGTTACGTGCATTTTCGACTTACAGTATTTTTAACTTTCCTTGGGTTTATCAGGAGATAATGCCATCATAAGTCAAGGAGCATCAGTATTTACTATCTTAGTCCATTGCCCTTAGCTATCCCCCTTTTATTGGTGAGAGGGTTAGCCTCTGAGATCTGTCATACAGACACCTCTTGGCGACGATCCACTGCTGTCACCTCACGTGTCCTCTTTCCTTTGGCTTCCTCACTACCTTTTCTCCTACCTGATCTCCTCTCACCTACTTAGTGCCCCTGCATCCGTATTCGTGGCTCAGATCTACTAATGACATGGTGGCCTTCCCAGCCCAGTGGCCAGATCCCGCCCTGGATAAGAAGATAGAATACCACCATAGAATGGAATGACAAGAGGCATCCCCTGTCAGCGGCAGCACAGAACCCCAGCACCAACACACATTCCAGAACTCTAGCCGCCCTCGTGTGAAATGACGAGGTGTGGGTACTGCTGTCGTTGACTCACAGTCATTGCAGGAGAAGCACTGGTCCGTAAAGACTACATCTCTAAACGCACAGGCTGGGTGGGGGAGGGGAGGGGGGGGTCTTAGAGATCATCTACGCCAACACTTTTTGGAATGGAAACCCAAGGCCCAGGAAAGGAAGTAACTTGCCAAAAGTCACACATCCTTGAATGATAAAGCTGAACTAAAAACGCAGTCTGTCCCCTATTCGGAGCTCAGAGCACCCAGCACTGATATTCAGTAAATGCTGATTTTCTTGGTGCATTTTCCCCTCCTCCTTCCCTTGGTCCCTCCTTTCCTTTCTTCTCATCATATTAAAGTAATTTATAAGCACTTAGTGCTTATTTTCCTGGGACTTTTTCCAAAGTTAGTTAGATTTATAGGCCTGTAATTTCCTCGTCTCATTCATGTCTATAAATGGACTCAAGGATTCTGGGATGCTGCCTCTGGCTCTCCTTTCCCCTCATCCGAGACGGGGTTGGGGCAAACCTAAACGAATGGCCTCCTAGGTCTCCTCACCCTGACCGGCCGCCCAGAGCAGCCAGGTGGGCTCCAGGCCCCGCTGCTCGTGGGCGCCACTAGCACTGCCTGGTGCGCCAGGAGGAAGAGCAGGGCAGGCAGAGAAAGGGCGGAGGAAGTGGAGGTGGCAGGAGGAGCCCCAGTTCTCAGTGTCTCAGCCGGGCTTTGGGAAGATGAAATGTGCAGTTGGATTCGCCAAAGACAGAAGTTGGACATTTGCCTACAGATTCCTGAGGACTGAAACCATATAAAATCTCAGTGCTGGGCCCACGAGAGCAACCATCCTCCTCCCTCTCTCTGGAGGGGGCTCTTAGGGGTCCCTTTTCTCTGGGGACCTGAGCAGAGTGTAGGAAGATGACAGGTAGGGTGGGGTGCAGGGTATGAACAGAGCATGGCTGGGCTTGGAGGTCAGCGAGACCTGCTCCGGCTCCACTTGGCCACCCATTGGCTGAGTAACCCAACATGGGCAGTCAGTGCACTGGCCTCAGTACCCAGGTCCATTGCTCACAACTGTGTGACCTTGGGTACGTTAGTTAACCTTGCCTGTGACCTTGGGTACATTAGTTCACCTTGCCTGTGACCTTGGGTACGTTAACCTTGGTGAACCTTTGTTTCCTCACAGATATGAGTATGATGACACCTAGTTAGCAGGTTAATAGAAAGAATAGAAATGATGAGCACAGCGTACAGAATAATTGTAACTGTCCTGATTATTATTATGATCATTAGGTGGGGAAAAGGGTGGGTCATGTAAGGGATTAAGTTGGACAGGACACTGGCAGGTGACTCCCCGTGACAGTGAGCCCTCCGCTCAGGCATGAGCACTCCCTGGATCCGAGTGTGTGTCTGCAGGGAAGCACCCAGAATGTTCACCAGATGGGTGTTGTATAAATAGCATCCCTGCGCGCAGTGGTTCCTGCCCAAACTTCCTCACCAAGAACCAGTTGTGCCTGCGCTTCTCCGCACCCCAGCCTCTCGCCCTGGCTGGCCTGGCCCTGGGTCACCCTGGGACAGGTGCCCGCCAGGTGTCCGGGGACTCCAGGGGTGGTGGCAGCTCCTGGCTGCTGCCTGCCTCCTCAGCGTGGATTCAATTAAAAGAGAGCAGCACCAGGGATCCGCAACACCCGGCGCCCCATCCAAGTTGCCAGGCGCGTCTGTCTCCATCTGGCCCAGCGCCTCCTGTCTGGGACTCGACCACCCACGCCATCGCCCATCCACAGCGGGGCCTGCGGTGAGTCAGCCCCGGTGGGCACACAGGGCCGGCTCCGCCCAGCCTGGGCGCGCAGGAAGCGGGGGCCGTGCGGCACTGCCGGGACCGGGGAGCCCACTCACATCCGAGCTGCTGGGGACTCTGCTGGCATTATTTTTAGCTGATTAGCTGTGCATTACCTTTGAGAGATGACGCACAGGGAGGACAGAGAGGGAGTCAGGCAGCGCGGCTTCCCGTTACCATGTTGTCACTAGTAACTACGTGACCTTGGACACTGACCTTTACCTGCCTGACCTGTACCGCTCCGAGACTCGGTTTCCTGAGCTGTGCAATGAAAATGCGCTGTCCTCCCGTCTCATCATGGAGGGTGGTCGCTGGACTCAAAAGAGGTGACAAATGAAAGACGGTGGTCAACTGGAAAACACCCGCGTTTACCGATCACAGATGCATTACTCCCCCCTGAAAAGACACTTCCTGGTTTATCCTGATGTCGTTCCCTTAGGATTGCTCATCCACAAGGGGTGGAGCAGGGGCTGTGACCAGGGCTTGGGAGGTCAGAAGGAGGGAGAAGTTGAGAGTCTTGGAGTAGATGGGGGGACACATTCTAGATTTCTAGAGTTTGCTCAACTGAATCCTGTCGGTCCATCTTCTCTGCTTCTGTCCCCACATTCCTCTCCAAGAGTCTGTTCATCCGGATGCTGGTGCTGATGAGGCCGTGATGGGACATCGCCAAGGAGCCGAGAAAGAAGAAGGGGGACAGCGGTGAAAAACTAAACTCTGGTGTGAGACAAGCGGCAGGTTCGGGAAGCCAAGGAGAGGGTGGCCGATCTACGGTGTGGCGTGACCCCAGGAGCCTGCTGAGAGAGGGGGTCACTCACCAGGCAGCCTGGTTGACTTGTCTCAGGTAAAAATCCACAAGTGGTCTCCTGGCTCCACCCAACTGTGCCCAGTTCTAAGAAGCATCCTTTTTCCATCACACCATGTTGTGCAAGTTTGCCTCCGTTGGAGGAAGTCTGGTAGTATTCACAAACAAGCACAAACACCTCGCATGAAGATTCTGAAGGAGCCTTGATGATTATCTCTCTAAGGAGGGAATACTCCTCTTCAGGACCCACTAATTCACTCTCAAAGGCCTTTTATGCCAGAGCCCCCTCCCTGGTCTAAGCCTTTATATTCTTACATTAAGACACCCCTCCACCCGGCCCTGTCGCTGGGTTGGCGTTCCTGAGGCTGCCCTCTCTCCTGTCCTCTGCACAGACATTCTCAACACTCCACCAGGTCAGTGTCCACAGCCCACGGGGCTCTGTCACCCTCCTTTCACTCTCCCTCAACCTTCCGAACATTCTCCCACGTTCACCCGACCACACTCCATCTCTGTTCTGATGTCCTGAGGTGCTGGTAGCTATGGGCACAAGGAGTAAACAGAACACAGCCCTGGGAGTCACAAGATCTTAGTTCAACTGCCAACTCTGCCATGAGTAGTTGTGAACTTGAGCAAGGTCAGCGAGGTCTGAGAGCTTCCGTTCCTTTGTCTCTCACATTGACCAGTAGGCGTGACGTGTGGCATGAGTTATATGCTTGATTCCTGAGAGCCTGGGATGTGCAATGCATCTGCTTGTCCACACAGAGGCTTCCGACCTGGAATACGCTCTTCTCCTCCCCAGCGCCATTGAGATGTCATTGACATTTAGCTTATTTAAGTCTAAGACATGATATTGGATATGTGTGCACATCGGGAAATGGCTACCACAATAAGGTTAGTGAACACACCTGTTGCTCACATAGTTACCATATTTTTTGAGTCGTGAGGACTGGTAAGACCTACTCTCTTGGCAAATTTCAATGTAATATTGTTAACTACAGTCACCATGCTGCCCGTTAGATCCGTACAAGCTTCCAGGGTGAAGCCCTTTTGCTTGAAAAGAAAACCCATGTTGAATGCCCTCAGTTCTAGAACCTTCAGATCCTTTCTGGCGGATGCCTTTGCTTCCGAGGCTCTGAGAGTGTGACTGTTCCCTCTCAGACGTGTCTGCTTGCAATCAGCGCAGACCCCGTCTCCCCCTGCCCCTCTTCCCTGCACACAGTGTCTCTCTCCTAGTGAAGAGTCCCTCCTGGAGGAGCTGTTTGGAGCCCAGGAGCACAACACTTGGAAGGAGGTTCTGTGAGTACAAGCTGGGAAATGTGGGCCCGGAATCAAGAATGATCGCCTCCAGCGCAGTCTAGACTGTGGAGCGAGGCTCCAAGGGGAAGTGGTGGCAGGACACTCCCTGAGTCAGTGCGCTTTGGGCCGGGACCCAGGCTTGGAGCAGGCAGCTTGCGCCAGAGGCAGGAGCGCTCTCCAGCTGGCGGCCGGGCACGGCAGGCTTTACCGGGCCAGCTCCAGTCTCCTGTTCCTTTGAATCTTTCCCTTGTCTTGCATTGTAGCCGGCTCTGGATTTCCTCTGTGCCGTTCCTCTGGAAGATTCAGACGAAAGGGGGGAAGCCATTCCTGGCCGGGTTCTTTATTTAAGGGCCCAGCCTTTAAGTTCTAGGCTCCATAGAAATGCAGGAACCCGAGCACAGGGCTCCACCCTCCGCTAGAAGTCTGGTATCTGGCAGAGCTCACAGAACCCACCCCTGCTCCATTGTGTGTCTTGGGGACAAAGTCTGTGTCATTTCCTTTCAGCGTGAGGGGCGGAGAGGTCAGGAAGACAGGTTTAATTATAGTGTCTGCTACCTCACTCTAGAGGCCAGACTTCCCCCAGCCTATTTCTTCAGCTGCAGAAAATACCTCAGAACATTGCATGGGATGGAATCCCAGATGCCATTATTTTACGCTCTTCTGAGAGAGAGGAAAGAAAATGTTGCCTATGAGACTGCCACACCACTGACGGTAAAATACATCCCGACATCAGAGGGGTTAAAGTGTTAAAAAGGAAAAAAAATGTGTCTTCAAACGTGGGCCCTGTCTCACAGGGTTTCTGTGAAGATTCATTAAGATCATGCACCTGAAAGTGTTGTGCAAACTGTCAAGTCCTTAGCTGCACTGTGACAGTGAATAGAGGCAGCCCAGCGCCATGGACCAGCCTGGGTTTGGGGATCAGCCCATCCTGGTTCACATTCCTGCAATATCACCTCCTCACTGCGGGTCAGAGGCAGCATCCTTTCCCCTCGTGGGTCTCAGTGTTCCACTCTGTAGAATGGGAAGAAAGATGCCTACGCTGCTTCCTCACAAGTGTAACGTCACAGTGTATACAGGACATAGTTCCACAAAAGTATTTATTCACCTCAAACTCATCTGCCTCTCTGTATTATTATTATTATTATTATTATTATTATTATTGATTTCAGAGAGGAAGGGAGAGGGAGAGATAGAAACCTCAATGATGAGAAAGAGTCATTGATCAGCTCCCTCCTGCATGCCCCATACTGGGCATCAAGCCCACAACCCAAGCATATACCTTTGACCAAAATCAAACCCAGGACCCTTCAGTCTGCAGGCCGAGGCTCTATCCACTGAGCCAAACCAGCTCGGGCTGCCTATCTGTATTTTTATTTGCTAAATCTGGCAACCCTCTGGAAGCGCACGGGTCAACCAAGGTAAGCTGTCAAGTGCTCTGAGTCAGATGAATGAGGCCTGGGGTTGCACCGGGCAGACCTGAAGGTGAGTCCACAGGGACCTGAGGCCAGAGATCCTCACTGGCTACCTGTGGGGGCTACAGTCAGTGGGTGGGGGTTCTGGGAGGCGGTATGGGGAGTCTGGGAGATGCACAGGCCCAGACACTGCTTCTTGGCCGAAGGCTTGGGTGGCAGGCGGTGCTCAGATGCTGTCTTTTGAAAATGCAGAAGCAACAGACTCCAAATAAATGCCTTAAAAAAATGAAGATGACTAAGAGTAATAGCAGGAAGAAGGAGGACTCCGGAGTTAAGTGAGAAAGAACATACCCCAGTGTTTTTCAGCGAATGAAGGAAAAGCTGTAACTTATTCATTTGTTATTTTTGTAAGCTTTTCAAATGCATGATTTTCTTTCCCTATTCCGTCTCCACTTTTTGTATCCACAAAAATGTCTCTCCTCCATCGTAAGCGACTTCTTTTTGCAAACGGAGTCTCAGGCCACACCGAAATTGCAAATGTCAAGTTCATTCCTCTGGTCCCGGGTCCCACTGGAGAGAGTCCCAGGTCAGCTCTGGGCTTCGTCCTCAATGCCACCTTGTTCCGAGGAGAAGGCAGAGCTTGTGCGGCGCTTGGCTGGTTGGGGCTTGCGGGGTGGCTAAATGCGGGTCTTTGATATTTGACCGTGTTTCTGAGTTATTGAAATAGCCTTGGGTTCGGGTCAGTAGGAAATGAATGGCATTTGTGTTCTCGGAACACACTCATTCCTGTGAATCAGGTAGCCTCGGGTTAGGGTTCCTGGTTTACCAGCGAGACCGAGTCCCAGGGATTGAAAATGCCAGCCCTCGCTCTTGCCCTGGGTTGGTGAGAGCTGGGCCGGGCCCTGCTTCCCGCCCCCTTCTGCCCCAAGTGCTGCTGGACACTTCAGTTACACCATCAGGGCCTCCATGGAGTCGTCTAGGAAGCACGAGGAGTATTGCCCATTTGCAGGGCTATTTGTGGAGATCGTGTGAAATAATATGTATGGAGGGTACATAATATGTATGTCTCGGTACTAGCAATTCTTATGTATTTCGTTAGGTTATTGGCAGAACTGGGAGAAGAATCTCAATCGTTTTAGATGAAGCCTTTCTTCCCCATTTTCAGAACGTGCACCCTTGTGTAGGCAGGAGAACCGGCTTTCCAAGGTGAGTCTTGTTCTATGCTGAGACCTCTAGCCCTTCTCTGCAGTCAGGGGGCAGCTAACACTTTGGGGAGCCCCTTTACAAGGCAGCGGGTGCTGAACAGCTCTCTGCTGATGGACAAGTCCAAGTGCATTGCATGAAGAAGCTACAGAAAAAAGGACCTTTAAGAAAACTGAATCTTGCCCGGCTGGTGTGGCTCAGTGGTTGAGCGTTGACCCATGAACCAAGAAGTCACTGGTTCAATTCCCAGTCAGGGCACATGCCCCGGGGGTTGCGGGCTTGATCCCCAGCAGGGGGCGTACAGGAGGCAGCCGATTGATGATGTTTCTCTCTTATCAATGTTTATTTCTCTCTATCCCTCTCCCTTCCTCTCTAGAAATCAATTTTTAAAAAAGAAAACAAAATCTTTCTTTTTTTTTTGGTATCTTGAGGAAGAGGACTGTTTATAAAGAGCAAACGATTAAGAGCGAGCGACATTCAAAATCTTTCTCAGCAAAATGTCAGTTTTGTTAAGAAAAACAGAAAAACAAGAGTATTTTGGAAAAGGGAGATTTATTGCCAATCACAAGACCAGTTTCCAAAAGCTCCATGTGGCGAGCAATATTGTCACTTAGTCATCCAATAGGTGGGCATAGTTCTCTAGGATCTGTATTATTCAAAGTATCACTTAGCCATGGGCACTCAAAGCCAGACGAGATCTTAGTGATCACAGAAGCCAGGGCTTGCATTTGGCTGATTTTGAAAACAAAGTCCAGCGAAGAAGGGATTTTGGACAGGGCCAGGTGGCAAACGAGGGCAGAGCCAGAAGCAGCATCCAGCTTGCCTGGCTCTCGGCACTGTGACTTCTCAGGTGCACTGGGCTCTGTTTGCCTTGTGTAGGATTTGCATGCATTCTCCTACCAGGAAAAGGAACAGGCCACTTCCTGTTTGCGTTTCTTGTCCATGGGAGGATCAGGCAGTGATAGGTACCCAGTCAGCATCACCCGATGTCAGCGTTTTCTGGAAGCGACTCCTTGGTAGTGACTTTCTCTATGACATGGACCTTTTTTACAATGAGCTCCGATGGCTCCTGTATTCTTTACTGAGACAGAAAACAAGCAGCTCCCTTTGAAGAGAAGATGGTGGTAGCTGTCATAAGGAGAAGCTACAGGGAAAAGATCATTAAGAAAATGGAATATTTCTCTCTTTTTTTTGTATCTGGTTCTTCCTGCAGCTTGGCAACACCTACATTGTTCATTTCATCCCCAGCGTAGTCCTCCTTCCTCATCAGTCCCGGCTCTCTGAGTAGCGTGGTGCTCTTTTTGAATAACAGCAATTTAAAAGATGCTGGCTCCATGTACTTTTCACAAAAAGTGCAGAAAAGAACCATCTGGGGTTGTAGAGATTGGGTAGGAAAATTATCTTCTGGTTTTAAAAAGTCAAAAACCAAAACACAACACAAATGCCTCCCAGGCAAAAATGTCTGTCTCCACTCGGGAGCTCCCTAGATGAAGAACTCAGTCAGGCAGGGGTCAGATCAGTCTTGCTCTGTTACCCCGTGACCACTAGATTCTCATATTGGACAATGAGAACGATGCACCCAGCCTTGCCTTTGTTAACTGGAGTGCTAGAAACTCAAGACTAACATTTTGTTCTCAATGTCCATGCCTTCTCCCAGCCAGTGTGTCTAAGAAAAATGTGATGATCACTCCATTTTGCTTTACACTTGCGATCAAGGGTTTGAATTTTCTCTTTCCTATGCTTTATTTTCGGCTGCCAGCAATCATTGTTGCCATTAGTCAATATTTTAGAATTAAGTACAATAAGTTGATAGGTGATCAAGGGATTTACTGCATGAATGTAAAGAGAAAGCAAGGATGGAGTAGACTGTGATGCCATAGCTCTGGTCTTCCCACCTGCACAGTCTCACCCTTCCCCTCGAGAAAACTCCTCTGCCCTTCTCTTTGATATTGGTGGGATTGTCAGTCATCCTGCCCAGTTCCCTCCACAGGGGTTGGCACGTGAGCACTGGTTGAGCATTAAAAGTACCCCTATTCCCCTGGCTCCCCTGATTTGTCCAGAGATAAGTGAGAGACCCAAGCAGAACCAATCCTAGTATTCTCTGGATGGCTATTTGCATACAGGCAGGGGAAATGTTTCTTCCTGCTGGAAGTTATACATCTGGGGCTGCCAGCAGTCATGTCCCTCCTATCTGGAGGTGGATTATGACTCATGGAGCCAAGCAGAGATAAGTGGAGTGGACACAGAGAGAAAGGGAGAAAGCAAATCCTGATGTTTTCACGTAGGTTCTTGGACCCTAACTTATTTGGAACCAAACAGAAGGGGGTGGCCCTGTCAATGCTTGAGCTTCTTGATTTGTTTGAGCCTAAAACTTGACATCTCCAAAGGTTTCCAATAAATTCTATTGTCCAGATAATTTGAGTTGGGTTTTGTTTTTACAGATGAAGATTTTTTGTTTCTGAATAATAGAAGGAGGCAACATGAATTCACTTAGTGGATTAATCAAAGGAATCTTGTCTTCAAGTGAAACCTTACATGAAGTCCCAGTATAGAAAGAGACAAAATGACATGTGTGTAGCTAGTTGGGAATGGGTGAGGAGAGGT
>NW_005871213.1:326267-327407 GCF_000147115.1 Myotis lucifugus | reverse complement strand
GATGTCTGCTGCATTTGCGCAATGACACCCAGGCCTTGGAATCAGGAGACCTGTATTTTAGGCCCAGGGCCACTGCAGGGTGACTTTACGCAAGCCCTTCTCTTGTTTGGGCCTCCACGTCCTTGCTGGTAAAATGAGGAGGCTGAGCTGGAGGAGCCTTGAGATGCGTCCAAGTCTACCATTCCATGGCTCAGTATAGAGCAGGATATTGATGACTCACTTAGCAGGATAAACAAGTTCTCCCAATGTGCAGTCTGCTAAAGTAATGAGCAATGAGCGGAACTCTTTCTAAACAGAAAAAAATTTTCACACCAGGCAGAGTCCAAAACCTCTGAGGGTTAAGTGAGGGGAACTATAATACTAAGCAGATGAATCCTCTAAAATAATATTGCAACACCTCCTGGCATTCCTCTCCCTGTTTCCATAGGGTCTCTCCTGAGTGATCGAACGGCTCTGATGGGGACACCTGAGATCACCTCCAGTCCTGGCCTGGCCCCAGCCAGCCCAGAGCACCCTTTGCGCAGGGCTGCAGGAAGGTCTCTTGGGTACAGGGAACATATGGACTCTCTCGCAAAGGCCTCCCAGGGACACCAGGGGCTCATCAGCTGCCAGCTGGGTAACTATGATTCCTTTCTCTTTCCTCTAAGCAAATGCTTGTCCCAAAGATTCTTAGGATTCATAGGAAGGAAATTAATATAGAGAGACCAAAACTTAATATAGGCCACCCAATAAGAATGGGAAGACATCGCCCTAACCGGTTTGGCTCAGTGGATAGAGCGTCGGCCTGCGGACTGAAGGGTCCCAGGTTCGATTCTGGTCAAGGGCATGTACCTTGGTTGTGGGCACATCCCAGTAGGGGGTGTGCAGGAGGCAGCTGATCCATGTTTCTCTCTCATTGATGTTTCTAACTATCCTCTCCCTTTCTCTCTGTAAAAAAAAAAATCAATAAGATATATTTTTTAAAATAAATAATAGAGACATCATTGCACCACTGAATCTACTAACCTGTGTAAATATCACATAGACATGAGGTGGTCAATATCCCCAGTTACAGGTGAAGGCAATGAAACACAGAAACTGAGGAACGTAGACAATATCATTCCACTTCACAGAAGCAGAGCTGCAGTTCAAACCAAGAGC
>NW_005871213.1:324963-325869 GCF_000147115.1 Myotis lucifugus | reverse complement strand
GAGCTTTGTAGTCTCCTGAAGGTCGTGCCACCATTTCAATGCCAAACACACACCTTGCGGGACCCTGGAGGAACTGGACCCACCCGGCAAGGGTCAGAATCACATTTGAGGTGCATACATGTGTGGGGCTTGAAAAAGTATGTTTAGTAACATAGCAAGTGTATACTTAGAAAATGAGAGATATGCATCCTAAAAAATATATAACTGCAGAAGACACCGTTTAACAAAAGTCTCCTCATTATGAAAAGAAGCTGAAGATAAACTCTTAGGACAAATATCAGCAAGTCCAAAGGGTGGGGGCAAGGGCGGCCAAGCTCATCCCAGGAACCCCTGTTGTCCTGGCAGAGATTCATGCAGCAGGAGCAGCCTCAGAGGCACCCCAGGCTGAACAGTCTCAGGCCACCACTCTACATACCTCAGTAAATTGCATATTGACCCTGGTGCAATCATATAAAAAATCTCCCTGCCCTAACTGGTTTGGTTCAGTGGATAGAGTGTCAGCCTGCAGACTAAAGGGTGCCGGGTTTGGTTCCAGTCAGAGGCACATGCCCCAGTTGCGGGCTCGATCCTCAGTAGGGGGCGTGCAGGAGGCAGCCGATCAATGATTCTCTCTCATCATTGATGTTTCTCTCTCTCTCCCCCTCCCTTCCTCTCTGAAATCAATGAAAATATATTTTTTAAAAATCTCCCTCATTGCCCTAGCCGGGTTGGCTCAGTGGATGGAGTGTCGGCCTGTGGACTGAGGGGTCCCAGGTTCGATTCTGGCCAGGAGCACATGCCCGGGTTGCGAGCTCGATCCCCAGTAGGGACGTGAAGGAGGCAGCCAATCAGTGGTTCTCTCTTATCATTGATGTTTCTGTCTCTCTCTCCCTCTTCCTCCTCTCTGAAATCAATAAAGAAATATAT
>NW_005871213.1:293762-323924 GCF_000147115.1 Myotis lucifugus | reverse complement strand
CCAATAACCAAAGGGCCCCGGGTTGGAGGGTGACTAGAGCCCCCTTAGCGACAACTCCAAGCCTTACCTGGACAACCAGGAGTATCATTCCTATCATTAATATTTTTATGGTATTATAATTTTATGGACTTACTACAGAGAGGAAGAGGAGAGGGATAGAGAGTTAGAAACATCGATGGGAGAGAAACATCTATAAGCTTCCTCCTGCACACTCCCTACTGGGGTTGTGCCTGCAAGCAAGGTACATGCCCTTGACCAGAATCGAACCTGGGACCTTTCAATCCACAGGCCGATGCTTTATCCGCTGAGCCAAACCGGTTAGGGCGGCACCGGTGTTTTTAATGATTCCCCATGACCTGCTCCTCACCTACCTCAAAACCACCTGGGTAGGTGTTTAAAACCCACTTTCTAAGGCACCACTCCGATCTCCTTGGAAATCAGCATGGAGTCCATCCACCAGGTGAGGACCAGACACCCAGGCCCGGCTAAGCTGACCACAGTCCTAAGCCCCCTCAAAACAGTTACAGCCCTCACCCTCTTCAACACCATCCCTCCTGCTGGACCATCTCTGAGCCCCTCCGTTGAGATGTTGAGCTCCTTGTGCCTTAACCATATCGCTAACACTAACACTACCCTAGACCTAATGCTAAACCTACCCTAATGCTAACCCTAACCCCAGCCCTAACCCTAAACCTAAATGTAGCCTTAGTCCTAACACTAACCCTAGCCCTAATGCAAGCCCTAGCCCTAACCTTAACCCTAACCCTAACTCTAGACCTAACCCTACCCTAGCCTTAAACTTAACCATAATCCTAACCCTAGCCTTAACCCTAACCCTAGCCCTAACCCTAACCCTAGCCCTAACCGTAATCCTAACCCTAACCCTAACCCTAATCCTAGCCCTAGACCTAACCCTAGCCCTAACCCTAACCCTAGCCCTGACCCTAACTTAAGCTTAAGATATGTGTTCATTTCTATGACGACTAAGGAGCTTATCTCTTTTTGTTCCTTTCCTTGCCCTATGTCTGGTTTAGCTAGGTACCTGGTAAACATTTTACTAGGCATTAATGGTCCTCCGCCTTGGCCCAGGCCCCTTTTCTTGGGAAAATATGTTAATCAGAGTCCAAGATCTGGCCTTGCATGGCCAATCTCTTCATCTCCTGTCCTTGCTTCCCAGAGCACTCTAAGAACAGTGGTGCTGGCAGCAGAAGATACATATCAGCAATACTCAGGAGATGGGTGGGTCTCCTCCTTCCGCATCCCTTCCAGACCCCTCCCTAGGAAGTCCTCCCGGGCCCCCTTCCCAGCTTCCTCTTGGGCCCCAGGCCTGGGACTCACAGGCGGGGGCCATGGGGGCGGGGGGATCTGGAGCTCTGTCTTCCTGCCAGGCCCCGTAGATCTCCACTGCCTTCCCAGAAAAGGGAACGCTGGCCTAAGGATGTCACCCATTGTTTCTCCTTCCCACAGCGGCTTGTTCCGGGGAGGAGGTGCACTTCCCTTTGAAGTCCGAATCCATTTCTTTTTAGTAAGGAACGACCAGAGAACTGGGAACACCATTGGCTCTGAACACGAAGTACCTTCAACTCGTGGCTCTCCAACAAGCTAAGAAGCTGCCTGAAGAGCCTGAGCCGTACCTCACGCCGACATGATCAGGATGTATTTCAATTAAGAAACCAAATCTCTGGGCTGGAATGTACATTTTCCTAAGGGTCATCTGCTTGATCAACCCCACAGATGGTGTGGATCAAGGCAGGGGACCCAGGAAGCTGCCTCTGAGAACCCCCGTCAGGAAAGGACTCCAGGAGGGTGGCTGGCGGGCAGCTCCAGCTGTTATCCCTTCCAAGTCCAGCTCAGCTTTGGAGCTGAGCACCTGCTCTTCTCTGGGTGGCCTTGCCAATGTCCAAGTGACATGGCAACTCGTGATGCCCTTGGTTTCTCTGGACCTTGGTTGCTTTTTCAAAGTTACTTTGTCAACTCTTTAAGGGTTGGATTTGACCGATAGCTTTCAAACACACCTAGCAGCCTACCTTTGTCTTCCTCTCTGTAAGTCCACGTTAGAACCACCCAGGTAGGACCGAGCGCACAGCTGCTTTGGATGTGGCAGGGATGGGTCTCAGTGGGGCCCTGCCCCTCTCCGCGCCATCGAGTCTCCACTCCAGTGCCATTCCCCAGTCAAAAGCACTCCACCCTATTGTGCCTTTGACTGATTGTAGAAACCATCACTCATCCAGCCTGGCACAGGTTTAAGCCCTTGGCACTCCCTCACTCAGTTAATCCTCTCAACAGCCATGGCCCTCACCAACGTTACATGATCTGCTCAGCTACAGCTAAGATGAAAGTGAGGATTCAGAGCCCAGGCCAGCTGCTTCCCCAACCCCTGCCGGGTTCCCAGGGGCCCAGACCCTTTGCCCTGCCCCAGGTCCACATTCAGGACCATGGGGATAAGGTACTATCCCAGAAGGGATTCGAGAATAAAAGGTGTCTGGCCAGCTAAGCCTGGAGACACTCGGGGGGGGGGGGGGGGGGGGGCTTTCCGGTTTTGGGTCCCCCGCAAGGGGGAAGGAAGCTTCTTATGGAGAGGCTGCGAGGGGGTGCCCACAACTCCCCTCGCAGCAACCACACATGCAAAGGTTTGACAGAGGACACAATTCACACAGGCCCTCATTAGGGAAGAGGGCCCCCCCTGCTTTATCCCCGGCAGGGAAAGAGCAAGGAAATTGGATCGGCCTATCTGTGCCCGAACAAAAGCCACTGGTGGGCTTCGGAACTGGCAAAGGCTGTTTCCTAATGATGTGCCTCTTAGAAACCGGCGGCTGGAAGGAACTTGAGCAGCCCAGAGTCCCCCGGAGCAAAGGATCCCTCAATTAGCACTTGTTCCTGGAAAGCTCTCACGTGCCAGGCACTGGGTCTGGTGATGCTGGGGATGCAGAAGTGACATCACCGGACGACAAGCATTTTGTGGATTGAGAGGCCTGGTCCCATCGGCTGGAAAGCCATGTCCCTGTACACCACCCACGGTCTTTGCATGGAGCATGAATGAAGTCATCCACGGCTTGGCACCAATGGTATGCACCAGGGCAAGTCTCTGGACACTTCTCGCACGTTTCTCTCTGCTGAGAGTGGCACTGCTGTTTCTCTTCCTTCCTTCCCAGCCATTCTTTCTGGCCTCGGATGCAGCGTCACCTCTTCCAGCACACCCGACAGACTTAGACAGGTGGGAGCCCATCCTATGGGCTGGCATGAACCCCAGTGCCTGCCCCACTCACCATCCTGCCCGCCCATGGCCTGTCTGTGTCCGCATGTTTCCCCAACCTGCACTGAAATGGCACAGGAGGCACTTGCTTAACGTCTCAGGACTGAGTTGGCCGTCGTTGGGCTGCAGTCACTCCTGTTCAATGAGGAGCACGATGGATGGGGTTGCCCATGGACACCGCCCGCCTGATGTTGTGTGGCTGACGGAGGAGGGCTCCTGGGCAGACACTGGTTTCTGGGAGGGGGGTGATCTCCATGGAGGTTTCCAATCAGGTTCCAGTAGCTGCTGAATCCTGCTGAAGCCTGGATCTCTGGGCCCTGGGGAAGGCCGGCCACCCAGGGCTTTTATTAGACTCACCCTGAGAACTGGACTCAGAAACGGTACCAGGCTTTGGGACTCAACAGGCTTTGGAGTCCGTGCCTGACTCTATCCTCACAGGGCGCTTACCTTGGGGGAAGTCTGTGTCTGCCCGGGCTCCTCCCCTAATCTGAAATAGGAACGTGACTCACACCTCCGAAGGCGGGGTGAGGATTCACTCAGGGAGATAGACAAGTCAGCGAGCCGTTACCCCTAACCGGCCGGCACACGCCCTGTCCTGAGGGAAGGCAGCCTTGGCCTTGTCTGGCAGTAGTGATGGTTCACCGTGAACGGAAGACCCTCAAGAACATCCGAGTTCCCACCTGGTGCACAGCGGCCACAAA
This sequence comes from Myotis lucifugus, assembly GCF_000147115.1. Taxonomy (NCBI): domain Eukaryota; kingdom Metazoa; phylum Chordata; class Mammalia; order Chiroptera; family Vespertilionidae; genus Myotis; species Myotis lucifugus. The sequence continues at coordinate 319,970 of NW_005871213.1, read as the reverse complement.
CCTCGGAAGCAGGAAGTCACCTTCACCAGACCCCAGACTTTTAGTTAAATACGCACAATTTTATTGATTGAAGAGATTAGGACAAAAACATTAAACCAAATACAGGACAAAGCACCAGAGGCCACAGATTCCCACCATGCATGTCACCACTCTCTCCTCCTCCCGGGTCCTTAAAAAATACAGGGGGAGGGAAGGAAACAGGTCCTCCTCGACACAGCACCATCCTCAGCGTGTAAAAAGCCTCTCCTCTCCATCTTCTGTTATCAAAATAGAATCCAGGGCACGTCCATGGCTGCCTTGTCTCCAGACACGAACGGGGGAGCCGCCCTCTCGGGAAGGGGCCGGCCGGGCTCCTGTTGGGCAGGCGTGAAGCATCCACGGTCCGCACATACATGCCACATACGATAATGGAGCACAGATTCAAGTAACATTTACATACTAGAGTCCACGTGTCACCTACCCAAAAACAGGACCAGTTCACACAACGTATACAGGCAGTAAAATCCAAACAACTGAGGTACTGGAAACACAAATATTTATGCCGAAAGAGTTCTGTATCATACAGCGATAGAAAAGCCGTTAATAAAAAAAAAAAAACATTGGCCACTCAAAATCAAATAAAGCTATCTAGAAAAGCCAAAGGAAAGGTTATTTCAGGGACAGAAATACTCAAACAAGGAAAAAAAAAAAATATATATATATATATAAATGTTAACGACAGCATGTAACATGTCTCCCAAGTCAACCCGTAATTGAAGTACTGGCTTAATACATCACAATGTGACATTTTCCTTAATAAATAGAAGAGTTCTCGAAGATACAAAGGTGCGTGTGGGGGTAGAAGCCGTTTTATTTATATCGTCCTCGCTTTCAGCTTATTGTCTTTCCCACTTATCTCTACCGAGGTTTTTGTCCAGACCAGAGGGCCTCCGAAGCCAAGAGGGCCATTCTCCACGAAGGGAACGAGAGAGCCGCCCTGTATTTTACACATGGGGGACAACCTGCTCTGTCTCGCTCGTCTCCAATCGAACAAAGACACACATGTTTTCTTGAGAGCCCCGGGTTGTAGAGGCTTCCGACTCCAAGCTTCCTGCTCTCTCACTCCCATCTCCGCCCAGCGCGATGCCTCGCAGGCAACCCTGGTCGTTCAACAGGAAAAAGACTCAGGAGGCGAATGCCTTTCTCCTTTCTTCCTTCCTTTTCTCTTTCTTTCAACTATGAGAGCAGTGATGCTCTGGAAGTTTGACTTCTAAGAGCTTCCTGACACGAAACAGAATAGCTTATGAAGGCCAGGTCCCCCTCCCCTTTTCAGGGAGCTGAGAATGAACATGTCCCTTCCCGAACGGGGTATTGAATACTTTACCTCGAAGGAATGAGTTGAGAGAGCGATTAAGAGACACAAACTGGACTTTCCTTTTCTTTTAGTTTAGCACCCAGGTTTCATGTCAGTCTGTGTGCACCGAATTGTCTTTAAGTGACCGGTTAATGATCAGATAGGTGGTTGGCTTGTTTCAAAAGAAAAAAGAAAAAGAAGAAGAAGAAAAAAAAGAAAACCCTTGGCCGATTGTACCTTCCCTGAATCATGACAAGAAGTTAGATGCTAACAGTGCGATGCCGAGATGTGGGTTTGAGGCAGAGAGTTTCGATTCTGTCAGGATCTGCAACTAGTTTTGAACAAAATGAAAAGTGGGGTGGACAGAGCCAACTGAGGGGGGTGGTCTCCGGGGCTCCATCAGGGAGGAGAAACTGCAGGGGGCTTCCCCCCACCCCTGACCCGGCCCCAGAGCCCGACCCCACCCCACACCTCCCGTCCCCATGCTACATGTTCAGTCAGCTCCTTGAAGGTTTCCCTTCTTTGAACCAAGAAACCTGTGAGTGTCAGTGTCATTCCTGCTACGGAGCCAGGTGACGTGTGGTCCCTGGAGGAAGTCCCTTCGCTGCCCTCTGCCGCTCCGGTACCAGCCCAGTCTCTGTGGGGCGTGAGCTCAGTTAAAGAAAGGGTCCAAGTTCTCTTCCATGTTGACATCCGGCACCAGCTGGTCAGACACCTCCTTAGCACCATATCCTGAACTGGAGACGCTGAAATCTGTAGAAAACCAAGGATGGTCCAGAATTTCCTGCGAGGTCAGCCGCTCGGAAGGCTCCCGCCGCAGGATGCTCCGGATGAGGCACTTGGCCTTGGGCGACAGCGTCTCTGGAATGTTGAACTGGCCGCGCCGGATCTTGCTGAAGAGGGAACTGGGCTCAATGTCATGGAAAGGGTACCGCCCTACCAACATGGTGTACAGCATCACGCCCAGGCTCCACACGTCGGCGGCCTTGCCCGAGTAGCTGCCACTGGTGTTCAAGATCTCCGGGCTCACGTAGGCCGGGCAGCCGTGCTTGTCGGAGAGCGAGTCATCATCTCCCCGCAGAATGTAGGCATCTTCCAGGCTTTCCAGCTTGACCCGGGTCCTGCAAGGAAAGGAGGGACACATGAGCTCCTGAGGGTGCTCCGACACATCATTACATCATAGCTCCTGCTCAGTATCCAGGGACTCCTACTCCTTCCTTCATCCGCTCACCAGCCTTCAACATTACTCACTGAGCACCTTCTAGTGCCAGACCCCCTCCCAGAGCTGGGGACACAGGAGTGAGCAAGACTGACAAGGACTCTGCATGAAGCTTACAACCTATTAGGGGACTCAACCCTTTAGCAAGTAAACAGGTCACCAATAACAGCATTGCCTCGTCTTAGTGCTGAGGGAACAAGACATGAAGTCACCTGCTCCAAGTCACATCTGAGTAATGACTGGGATTCCCAAGATCTGAACTCAGATCCAACCAACTGGGAAGCTGACAGAAGCTCTGTCCACCACGCTTGGTAAACCTGGCAGACACCGTCTGCAAGGACCTCTCACGTTACTCAAGTGCACTTTGGCCTCACACAATGCTTTGGTTAGACATGGAAGGTTGTACGATCCTATTTTACAGGTAAGAACATGGAGGCTCAGAGCTTGAGTAACTTGCTCAAAGCCTTTTAGCTGGGAAACAGAAGGCCTGACCTCATGTCTCCCTAAGTCAACCATGTTGCACGTGTGTACATGTGTGTGTGTGCTTGCGTGCATGGGTGTGTGTGCTTGAATAACAGGATGAGCCCAAGAGCCTTCTCAAACTTGTCACGCTGTTCCCCCATCTTCCCCCTGCCATGTGAGGACCACAGTGCTGGCTGACACGAAAGTAGGACTCTCCTGGGGGCACTGGGTAAGAACAGAGGTGGAGAAATTTCATGAAACTCTGAGTCCCTGGAATCTAGGCCTTTATGCAGTGGGTCTTGATATCATCACTGGGTATAAAATAAAGTAAGTACTCAGTAAAGACTTTTGGAAATAAGTTGAATTCTTATCATTAGCTATACATACTTTCCAGTGAATGGAACTGAGGACCAGGATGCGAAGTGACTTGTTCAAGACTGAGGGCTGTCCCCGACCCAGCAGCATAAGCTCACACCCCAGTGTTCTCTGTTTAGCCAAGAGGCCTCCCGAGAATCCCTGTCTCCCCATCTTGTGATTCTTTAAGGGGAAAATTGAGAATGACTACCTTTCAGTGCTTAAGACCACAATCCTCCTCCTACTCTCCCGGCCCAGAACACTGCCACCCCCACAGAGGGTCAGCGCTTCTCAGGCCCCATAAACTCAGTGGACCCTATTCCGTCACCCTGATCAAGGCTTGCCAGGAAGGTGACATAGGACAGGAAGGAGGGACTAGATTTAGGGTTAGAACCTCATAAATAGCACCAACTAGGTCCGTATCAGTCACATCAAGTGGTTCCTTCATCTCCCTGTTGCCCAGGTGTCATGAGGCTCACATGCCCAGAGAAGAGAAAAGTGCTTGGAAATACCACAAGGTCCTCAGTTAGAGCCCTGACTCCGGTCCATCACTGCTCTTTCTCGCCTTCCTCCTACTGCACATCTTGGCCTTTTAGGGTGATGACCACCACTACTCAGAGAGCCCCAGAGAGGAGGCGAGGCTCAAACTCATCCAGGGAGAGCTCCACAGGACAGGTCTGAGGAAATCTCAGCTGAATCTAAGATCTCATATTTGTTTTTTGTGTGTTTTTTTTTAACATATTTTTATTGATTTTAGAGAGGAAGGGAGAGGGAGAGGGAGAGATAGAAACATCAATGATGGGAGAGAATCATTGATCTGCTGCCTCCTGCATGCCCCACACTGGGGATTGAGCCCGCAACCCAGCCTGTGCCCTGACTGGTAATTGATCCGTTCATAGTTCAACGCTCAACCACTGAGCCACACCGGCCGGGCTAAGATCTCATATTTGGATGGTAGCAGTTTCAAAGACCACGGAGTGACAACTCCCCTGAACTTATTTCCATCCATGAACAAGAAATGGTGTGGGTAGCCCTAACTGGTTTGGTTCAGTGGATAGAGCGTCAGCCTGTGGACTGAAGGGTCCCAGGTTCGATTCCGGTCAAGGGCATGTACCTTGGTTGCGGGCACATCCCCAGTAGGAGGTGTGCAGGAGGCAGCTGATCGATGTTTCTCTTTCATCAATGTTTCTAACTCTCTATCCCTCTCCCTTCCTCTCTGTAAAAAATCAATAAAATATATTTTTTAAAAAGAAAAAAGAAAAGAAATGGTGTGGGTTGGAGCTAGGAGAGTGGACTGAAGCCAGACATCTCCACCTGCGGTGTGGCTGTGGAGCAGTCGCTCAACCTCTACGCCTCTCAGCCTTGCAGAGGACTGTTGAAGAAGGTAACCTTCCTTTGTTTTTTTATTTTAGTTGTTTATTGCAGTAAAATTTGCATAAAATTTCCCACGTTTACCATTTTTAAGTGTAAGGTTCCTTAGCACTGTTGGGCATCTATCTAGACAAGACAGCCTGAACGTCTGCTGGATGGACATCCTGGGGTTCCAGGATGCAGAGCAGCCGATCTGTTACACGTGCTCCCCATGCTCTGTCGTAACCCGTGGTCCACACCATCTCCTCTCCCAACAGCGAATGGCCTAGAAAGGCAGGGAGGGTCGAGGGTGCTATTCCAGAATTGTGCTGACTGAGCACAGACGCCCTCTTGCTTTGCTTTTTCTCCTCTAAGGGGGCAGGTGGGCTGACCCACAGCAGAGATTGGAGGTGAGTCAGTGAAACGCAAGGGGCGGAGGGGAGGGAAGCGCAAACCACAGGCACAAGCGGGCTCTCTCCACAGCTTCCTCCGCCTGCTCTCACCCTTAAACGCGCCTGCCGAGTCCAGGAGTGAGCCAGACTCCTCAACTCCAAGTTCACTGTCTTGGCAGCAGAGGAGCTGCGGGAATAATCATTGCAGTGGAAAGAACAGTAATAATGATAATAAGCCTACCCAGAAGGCGAGGGACGCAGCAGCGGAATGAGCACTAAATCGGAATCGGAGGGTCAAGCCCAGGGCTGGGCTCCTCTGCGGACGCTCACCAGGTAAGGCCAACACCTTCGCCGAGGCCGCAGTGACCTGCGGCATCTCAGCCTCGTCTTCAGCCCTCGCCCCTCTCTCCATCCCAGCCTCCCCACTGTTCCTCAAGCACGCAGACGGACCTGGGTCCTTCCTGGGGCCTTTGAACAGGGTCCCCCTCAGGCCCTCACCCCAAATGCGCTTCTCCAGACGCCAGTGCAGCTCACTCCCGCTCTCTCAGGTCTCTGCACAGGTGAACTTTATGCAAGAGGCCTGGCCTGACCACCCCATAGAGGGCAGCCCCCACCCCGCTGCTCCCTACCCCCTCGTCACCACCTGAACACGACGCATGGTCTTTCAGTACTTACGCATGTTCGCTCTATGTCTTATTCCCATGCTCATCCTGGGGTGATCACCTCATTCCCCCTCCTGGAGCCACGTGCGGGTGGCTGAGGGCCCCCTGCACATAGAGACCAGCACCTGTGTTACCGCGATGCTTCAGCACCTACGCTGGTCCCCGGCACACGGCAGACACTCCGTCCACGGGTGAAAGGCAATCTCGCAGTTATGCCCTCAGCGCTTCTGTGGGCTCAGCTTTAAAGAAACAAGCACCAGCTGCCTCCCTGGCCAGGCTTAGTGAGGTCACGTGAAGGCGCCACGGAAGCAGGTGCTGTAAATCACTTCCCGTGCGGGTGGAGGGAGATCCACCCAGCCCTTCCAGGGACAGACTGCAGCGCCTCGAGCTCTTTGCTAAGCCCCATCTAAAGCCCTGTCACTCTCATCCCTGTCCAGGTCACACCCCCAGGTTCGGACTCTCTCCTTCCCCCTCCCCCCACGCCTCCCCCCCAGGCAGCAGGGACCACACCTGCATCCTAAACCCTCTTCTGGGGTCCTTCTCCAGAAAGGGCCCTAGAAAATGCTAGAGGGCTCTCTCCTGTCAACGAACCCCTCCCTGCAGCCCCCCGCCCCACCCCTCCCCACCTGGAGACGGGACTCAGAGGTTATGCAAATACCTAGGGAATTTGAGAGTGAAATCAAGACACCCCATGCGCTGCGGTCCAGCTGTCCCCAAGCTCACCCATGTGTTGTGTCCCTACCTGCTTGTCACATCGGTGTGGTGTGTGCTGGGGCAGGGCAGCCACAGAGCCGGCCCGTGCAACTCGAAAGTTACCAGACACCAAAGACCACGCTATGGCGCGGAACGTGTGCCAGGTACCTCCGCCTGCTCTCAAAGTTCCTAAGATCAACTTCCAAAGCAAAAATGATCTTCCCTCCATGTGGACCCTGAGCCTGAGGCTGAGAGGGTGGGCACGCTCGTCGGGCTAGTAGGGCTAGTTGGGGGCCGGGCGCTCGCCTCTCTGGGCTGTGAGCTCAGCCAGTGAGGTTCCAACTACGTGGGCAGCACAGGTGCGCCCAGGACCAGGGCAGGCGGCCCCGGGGCAGGAGTCTGCTCCCGGGATGGAGGAGCACACGCATCCCAGGCAGGGGAGGGAGGAGGGAAGGAGAAGCCAGGAAAAGGACGCAGAGGAAACAGCCTCACAGGCGTCTGACCTTGCCTGCTTCTGGGAACATCCTGAACTTGTTTACATCACTCCCAGGCAAGGGTCGAGGCGGGCGGCCTGGGTTACGTCTTTAGACAAGGTCCTTCCAGGGTGCGCATGGCAGGGACCGAGCTGGGCTGGAGTTCCGGTCCAGTCCCCACGGACTTGTTACGCAAGGGAGGTCTCTGGGGCTTGACCCCCCCTCTGGGAATGGGGGCCACTGCCCTCGCCTCTATAACGTGGGTGGGGGAGGCCTGGCGGAGCACCTGCGTGGGTCCGAGTGGGAGGAAATGAATGAATCTGCTTTCCACATCGGACGTCTCCTGAAGAGCCCGGAGACTATAAATTTCCAGGCGAAGAAATTGATTTTCGTGACCATCGGTGGCCCTAATAATTCAAATGTCCATCATGTGGGCATTTAAACTAGGAACTGGGGGTGCAGGCGTGACACGTGACACCCATTTGCTCAGTTCTGTGAGGATTCAATGAGCAATGCTCCCACAGGACTTGTACAGTATCTACTGAGAGCCCAGCAACACGGCGGCACATGCTGGCCACTCAGATCGAGTTTACTATTAAGACAGGGTCTCACTTCAACCCCAGAGCCTGGAGGGGAAGACAGATGGACAGGCCTCAGGCAGATGGACGTGGATATGCATTCTATGCCCAGATTCCTTGCTGGGCTCTTTGCACTTGTTTTCCCCCAACCTGGCATGTCCTTCCCCCACCCAGGTGCCCAGCTCGCTCCGGCTCACTTTACTCAGTCCTGAGGGAGGTCTGCAGGATGGGCTTCCGAGAGGCGGTGGCACACGAAGGATACAGAGTCCCAAGAGTGACAAGGAGGAACGGTGGAGATGCTGGTGACCAAAACGCTGCAAATGACAGTGGCTGTTCCTGCGGCTTCTTGGAGGAGAGAGCCACGAGCCCAGGGCAGGATGCCTTTGGCCCAGACGCTGCCTCCCCGCATGCGTCTTGCAACCTGGCTGCGGCCCAGGCGCGGCACAGCCTGCTCTGCTCTCGACCTCTGAATGAACGTGGCTCGCACGGGGCAGCCTATGTACTCGGGGCCGGCCCAGCCAGTGCCAGGCCTGGTGTCGCTGGCTCCCGAGCCAGGTGAGGAAGCCAGAACCAGCAGGACACAGCTCTGCTCCCCGCCTCGGGGAGCAGCGTTGGCCTTCACATTTATAAATGAAAACGTATGGCTACGTGGACTGAAAAGGGCTCTGTCAGCTTTACAAGTCCTGATTTTAAGTTTAATTTTTAAACTATAGGGGTAGCAACACTTCCTATATGGCATCCTTAGGATGATAATAATTATAGTAACAATAGCAACCACAAAGTGAACGTCTAAATGCTGGAATTTCTTGCCCGGCCAGTGGCTCAATGGTTGCGCATGGACCTGTGAATCAGGAGATCATGAGTTCGATTCCCAGTCAGGACACATGCCCGGGTTACAGGCTCGATCCCCAGTGTGGGCCACGCAGGAGGCAGCTGATCAATAAATCTCTTATCATTGATGTTTCTATCTCTCTCCCTCTCCCCTCCTCTCTGAAATCAATAAAAAATAAAAAATACTGGAATTTCTTCAGTCTATGTCTCTATTTCTCTTAACAAAACTGAAAGGCAAATATTATATGTGCAAACTTCCTAAAAAGTAAGGAAACTGAGGCCCAGAGAAAGAAATGTGCGGGTCCTGAATAGGGTAACTGAAAAAAATTGAGCTCCGAATCCCTGTCGGGAGGATCCTGAGGTGGGAGCTCTCTCCAAAGTGCATCGTGGCACCAGCACTAAGTTTCCTCCGTCAAAAATGGGGACACTTTTAAGGAAAACCCTGGGTACATAGAGACCAACAAGGCCCAGGCCTATGCAGAACATCACATACACGCTCGAGCCGCTGTAGCTCACGAGGCGCACGTGGGAAGCTGGACCTGCCCATGTACCAGATGACGAAGCTGAGGTACAGAACACTGATGCGGCCTGTCCAAGGTCCCCTAGCAACTGAGCGGCAGAGCTTGGGTTCAAACCCAAGTGTTCGGCCTCCAAATTTAGTGCTCCTTCCAAAATCTCAAAACTGGCCTACACAAGCAGACCAGGCCTGGCTTTTAAACCTTTACACAGCCCTGGGCTCTGGGCAGGAAGCGATGAGGACAGGCTGGGCAGGGCGGGGCTGGGCTGGGAGTTCAGCCAGGCAAAGTGGGCCTGGCCAGGATGGGAAGTCCGGTGGCCTGAGGTCAGTGGAATCCGGAGAAGTCATTGAAGGCCATTCCAGGGGGTGGGTCCAAGCCGGCCAAGGGTCGAGCGAGACCATCAGCTGCAGCCAGGTCTGGCCTTGCTCTGCCTGCTACTGTGACGCTACGCTTGGCCACCAGTCCTGGTGCCAGCAAAGAGCCACCTGGGGCTGTAGCTGAGGGGGTGGGGAGCTAGGGAAGGACCGCCCCAGCACCAAATCAACCTGGCAGCCACCACTGGGTCTCTACGGGCCGCTAAACTTTGCCCAATAAACCTTCACTCCTTTAATTCTGGTTCCTATGCACATAAATTTTTCCAGCAGTCACCTCTGAGCGCCACCAATGCACCAGGTCCAGTAGATGCAGTGAACAGGCCCAGCTCCAAGGCCAAGCTGCTCAGCAGTGAGCACAGAGCAGCCGGGACACCAGGAAGGGAGACACTTCAGGGAGAGGAGAGTCCCCAGGGAGGGGCCCAGAAGAGGGGCTGGTGAGCTGTGCCGGGAGCTGTACCCTCTGGGCACCTCACACGCACATCAGGGAGCTGGGCTTGATGAAGGAGAACATCACGGCTTAGAAAGATGAAGTACCTGCTAGGAAGTCCCACAGTTGGGATGAGAATCTCAATCCAACTCATGCTCCCAGGTGTTCCCACTGCACCGCTGCCTGGCCTCATGCATGGGCCTCATGCACGGCCTCAGCCTCATGCATGAACCTCATGCAATTGCCTGCAGGCACAGTCGCTGGAGTCTTCTTGGCCCCTGGGAGAGGCACAGTCGCTGGAGTCTTCTTGGCCCCTGGGAGAGCGGGGAAGCCAGCCTGCCGTCTCCATAGGAACAGGCAGGGAATCCCCAGACAGACAAAGCAGCTCAGGGCTCCTCATCAATGCGCCAGTGGCCTCCCGCTGCCCTGCACTTAGCCCTGCTCCTGCAGGATCCCCGGCCCCAAATCCATCATCTCCCGATGGCCCCTCAGACAGGCGTCTGCACACCACCTCCCGCTAATGCTGGGACGAGGGCCCCGCCAGCCCTGTTCTCCCAGACAGCCAGGCGCACTTGCCCAGCTGCTTAGGGTCCAGAACTTTCCTCCCATGCCCCATGGGTGGGGTGGAGTGGGGTCAGGGTGCAGGCCAGTCCCTTCAGCCTCCTCTGTCCCCCCACAAAGTCCCCCCAAAGCACGTCCCTCCGGACACACAGCATGCTGGGAACTCCTGGCCTTTGCTCAAACTCCCTTCCCTCCTGTTGAGTCTATTCCTAAGCAGAGTTCCCCCAGGCAGCTCCCCACGCACTGCGCTTAGGCCCTTCCTAAGGGAAATGACACCCCAACACGGACACCGATGGCAGGGTCTGCATAAATCGTTCTGCATAAATCGTTCAATCCGGACGGAAACGCTGGGGGATTTCTCGTGCGACGTGGATCTGGGTAAGTGGTTCTCTTTGAAAGGTGTGTCCACGGCAGATCCATACGCCTTCATCCTTCAGGCTCGCATCCCAGGCAAGGACACCCATGGCCCGCACTCCTCCTTGCCCCCCTCCTTCTGTCACTAGAACCCAATCTGAGCTGCTCCTACTCCATGAAGGGGGTCTTCACTGATTCAGTGCCCACAGCGTTCCAGGAGTGGGGACCGAGCGACAGCTCCTGAGAGGCAGACACGGGCACGTAGAACAGAGAGACGCCCCGTGACAGAGAGTGGGGGCTGGGGGAGAGGACTCCTCGCCATCCTGGGAAAAAGGGTGGGTACCTGAGCCTTCCCCAAGGGTCGGCAGGGTCAACATAAAGACGGGAATTCCAGGAGCTCATGTCACTGGCTGTCAATGCAAGGAAGCAGAGTCCGGTCTCCAGGACTCGGTGCCTGCCCTCTCTGCCCTGCTGGATCTTACAGCTTCAACAGAGGCAGGAGCAGCCTGGAGATCTAAAGGGAGAGCCAGGAGAGATGCTAACAACAGAGAAAGAGCCCGGCCCAGGTTGGGGAGGGAGGGAGAAACGCCCCCATCCCCAGCATGAGGCGCAGCGGGGGATGGAACAGGTGGCCCCAGGTTCCTACACGGGGTCCCAGCTCCCTCCTGCAGACACAGGCACAGACCAGCTTCCACAGAGCAGAGGAAATGAAACGTGTGACGTCAATTGATAAAGATCTTCTAACCAAAGAAGAAACATGTACAGGGGCATGTTTCTCCATTCACAGGGGCATTTCTGTGCAATGAAATGTCAACTCCGGGCCTTGACTGGGGGCGGGGAGTGAGGGGTGGCAGGGAGCCTCATCCCAAGGGAGAGGAGCCAAGCAGGTAAAACAGGGACTTCCTTTCGGCAGCCCCGCCTGCACCCAAGGCTGCCCCAGCTGAGAGGACTCCTCCCACCCCGAGTCAGCGAGCTGGCCCCGGGTCACCCCGAGAGACAGACCCCCGTGGCGGGAGGCTCAGGACAGCAGGTGCGAATTCGGAGCCAAGCACGGGTTCACCGCACTCATTCATTGACTCCCCGGGGGGAAGTCTTGTTCTCTCCACAGAGGAGGCGCTCTGAGCAGAGGCGGTGAGGTGACTTGGCAAGGTTAAGTGCAAGAGCAGAGATCCCTATCCAGACAGCGGCTCTGCCTCCACACGGGAGTAACCAGCCTCTCCCAAGCGCAGGCCTCCCCTGAGAGGCTCCGACTGCAACACGGGGCCCCAAAGAACAGCTGACCACGCAGACCACTCTAATGGCACAGCAGGCCAGGGGGGTGGAGGACACAGACACAGGCACACCCTTTGGGGGTTTGGGCACTGCCCTCTGTCGATTCAAGGCCCAACCCACACTCAGGGGGCCCCTCCGTGCAGATTTGACTATAGGAACTATGGATGCAAAGGGTGTGCACAGGACGAATTCAACCCGGGTAGGGGTTTAACTTCCTCAAAACGAAAACAAAAGAAGGGGGGCTGTGCCCGCAGAAACATCAGGGCAGGTGGAGGCGCAGGGCAGGAAACAGGGCCGGTCCAGGCCCGGTGGGTGGCACCCTTCACTCTCCGGTGAGCCTGGTGTCCACCTTCCTGTGCGTACATCTTGTCAACCGTCTGGCCTTTCAGAGCAGAAGGTTCCACAGCACATGCACTTGACCTCTACCAGTCACCCTCCCAGCACTGATTCAGTGAAGAGGATGTGGCTTCAATCTGAACCCTGACATCACAAGAGCCCCCGCTCTTCACGGAAATGGCTGCCGGAGAGACGGGCCACATTCCCCCAGGAACCCACAGAACCCTGGGAACCGCTCACCATAGTTTCATCAATGACTCTAGGACCAGCTGTCCATCAGTGAGAGCCCGCCCCACCCTGTGAGTCGCAGTATCCTCTCCTTGAACTTTCACAACCACCTCCCAGGGATGCCCCTGTCATTTCAGCTCGGAGGAAGCTGCAGCTTAGAAGCGTTCCATCGCGTAGCCACGATCAGGTGGCTCATCGTGGTAGAGCCAGAATTTGAATCTCGAGCCTCAATCAAAATAAAACAGAAGCAGGAGAGTCTGAGATGCTGCTACTGCAACCCAGAGGCAGACGGCACAGGCGCACGGGCTTCGGGTCGAAGGCAAGGCTGAGTGTCATCTGCGTACAACGTCTGCAACGTGACCGTGGGCAATGCCTTCCGGTGCTGGCAGTGCCACTCGATGGCTGACCATGGACTCAGAGTTCCAGGTGGTCCAGGACGGAAAGTCTACGCGCGGGAGCCGCCCACAGGCAGGTCTCCTTCTGGACCAGGTGCCGCCAATTCCAATGGGTAATGCCTGTGCCTCCAATCACTTTCAAGGGCATCAAGGAAGGAGACGCCTATCTCTGAGAAGACTAATGTGCAAACATTTGAAGATTAATAATAAAGCAGCCCTTCCAAGTCTCATCTATGCTTTTCCCTCTGAGGACCATGCATCAAGGGGCAGAAAACAGGCAAATGCCGTCATTTCCCTCCCAAAAGTCTTTCAGGTCCAACCCACTGCTTCCCACATTGTCTATCAGGAGAGGAGGACGCTTCGGTCCTACTGAAACGCCTATGGGTTAGGTCCTAGTTACCAGATGGAAGGTGAGATCTGTCAGCAGCGAGGCCCCCACGAGGTCCCAGGGCCCCTGCAGGCCACTGTGCGGGCCCCGGAGACTCGTCTGCTGGGAATCACGAGGGACAACTCTGATTGATGCGTGACAAACCGGGGTCTCACACTCTGCAACCGAGGTTCAAATCCAAAACAACACTAAGAAGGAAAAGGCTACGAGGCATGACTCCCTTTTTACAAACACTTGACAGTTGGTTTAAAAAAAAGTCTTAGCAGCTACTGATGAGAACACTGACCCACCAGACGGAGACACTTGTCATGTGCAGAACAGCCAGTCCCCTGGGACCGCAGCAGGCCATGGGGCTCTGGGGGGAAGTGACAGGATTTCCAGGCTAGCGCCATCGTCAAACAGGTTGTGTGACCTTGAGCAAGGTCACTTCACTCCTGTGTGGCCATCACCACCCATCAGATGGGGCGGTTCTCCTCTCCCGTGGCCCCTCGGGAAAGCGGGGCTGCAGGGACCACGTGCTCTGAGACATGCGGGGGACAGATGACAGGCTAATGTTTTCTTTTACAAAAGGCAAATGCTCCTTAAAATGCAAAAGGGTTTAGCTTTGATATGTTTGCTCCAGGGAACGGTTCTGGGTTCCCAACCACATGGGACACTTTTTCTAGTTCTTTCTAGAAAGGGTCATGCTCTTTTGCAAAAGTCAAACATAACTCCGAAGCGAACACCAGTGATCACCATCCTCCTGTTGGAAGCTTCTTGCATCTTGGTGTGTCTTCCCGAGGCGCAAGGACATCAAGGATTTGGGCTTTGCCAAGACATGCTCCTTGGCAACCCTTCGACCCATTGTCATAGAGGGCAGGGCAGGCCAGGCCTGGGAAAGCCCCACAAAGGCGAGTGTGAGCTCTGCCTCAGCCCCTATTGGCTGCCAGCTAGCTGTGGGCACCGGAGCAAGCTCACCTCTGGGCTTGGCCTCCCAGACCCTTGGGGACTCCCAGACGCCACTCCTGCTCTACGTCCTGTGACCCGGGACGTCCACCCTACTCTGCCTCACTTCACAAACACACATGGACCATGGTGAGCCATGGCTGGACCTGCCACCCCAGGTGCTTGCTGATGCCTGAAACTCCTCTCTGAAGAGAGGCGATCAAAGATGGTGCTTCAAAAGGGGATCCCAGAGACGGGCATCCACCTGCTGTCCTGCTCCGTCTGTCAGGCAAGTGGCTTTCTTGGGAGCTGTCTCATCAGAGAACCTGCCCAGACGATTGTTCTTTCCCATCTGAGACCCCCCCTCCCCCCCACATGCTGCCCTTTGGAGCCCCCCTCAGTAACCCGGACATGCGATTGTCACCTCTCCAGTTTACAGGGAGAAGTAAGTTACAGGATAACCTCAGAGAAGGACCTTATAGATGCCACCACATATTAACTCTTACATTTGTAGTTCACATTTGGATACATCTCCAAGAAAGGCGGAACACAGGAGGGCAAAATCTCATTCATACGTGGAATCTAATAAACAGAATAAACTGATGAACAAAACAGATCCAGAGACACAGAAGCATAGAACAGACTGCTGAATCTTAGGGGGAAGGCAGGGGTGGGTGGGTGGGAAGAGATCAACCAAAGAACTATATGCATATATGCATATCCCCAGGATACAGACAATAGGGTGGTGAAGGCCTGAGGGAAGTGGGGGGGTGGGGGAGGGAGGAGGGCAGCTAGAAGGGGTCAGTAGAGGAAAAAGGGGGACAATAATTTTTTTTTTAAAGGATGCCTTTTCAGATATAGATCTACCTTCCAAAGGAGAGTACTCAAAAAAGCACATACCTGAATGTTATAGCTCAGAAAGACCTTGGAGCCAATATAACAGCCAGGACAGAGATAAGGACTAGAGGCTGGGGGAGGGGACCAACTCAGGTCACACAGGATATTAAAGGCAAAACCAGGTAAGGGCCTGGGCCTCCAGGCTTCAAGGGCAGAAGCCTCTGAGTTGCAGAAAAGATAAGCATCCCCCACACTCTAGATCAGGGGTGGGCAAACTTTTTGACTCGAGGGCCACAATGGGTTCTTAAACTGGACCGGAGGGCCGGAACAAAAGCATGGATGGAGTGTTTGTGTGAACTAATATAAATTCAAAGTAAACATCATTACATAAAAGGGTACGGTCTTTTTTTTTTTTTAGTTTTATTCATTTCAAACGGGCCGGATCCGGCCCGCGGGCCGTATGCCCACGGCTGCTCTAGATCTTAGGGTATCTCTCTCTTCTTCAGTTTGTTAATAAAACTAAAAGCCATTCACTATCAAGACCTAAAAGCCATTCACTATCAATGTAACTGCCACAGATACCTCTGACACCCCTTAATGGGTGTAAATATGGAACGATACCCAACCTCTGTGGGTCTGGGGAACCCAGTGGCGTCTGCACTTTGTACACCATCTGGATTATAACGCTCACGGAATTATTCCATTTGGGTTACGCAGCCACGGGCCCTCTTCCCTTGTTAATCCCCAAATGCTTCCCAGGCATTTACTTCCCCATCAGCTCAAAGCACACGAGGGAAAACCCACGCCCACGCCACTGGATCTGTCTCACTCAGATGCCTATAAGCAACAGCCCAAAAATATCACAGGCCCCTGGGGTGGAAGATAGCAAGCCCTGTGCAGACACACAAAAGGCATTCCAGAAATGCGAGCGGAGTGAGTGACGCGTGCCGGACCTGCATTCAGGCGGTGTGCAACAGCTGTGACAATGGACTTGCACGCCACTATCCACTTTCCCAACAGGCGGCCCCAAGGATTCCGTGACCTCACGCACGTAGGCCCTCTAGGACAATTCTTGGAATAGTCAGCGATGAAGATAAATCAGCTGCCTCCACCCCCCCTAAAAAAGCACATTATTAGAAAGGAAAAAGGAACTTGAAAGAGTTTTTTCAATCAAAGTCAGCTGGAGGAGAAAGCAGGGCCCCCGTGGGGTCTGCTAAATAGAATGTAATGAGTTAATGGAAGAACCAGAAATGGAAGCCAGATGCCCAGCATCCTGTCCAGCTGTCTCCAAAAATAACCGGGACCTTCGCGGGCCGTGGATGTGCGGCGGCAGGCTTCTCACCTGGAAGGCCGGTCCTGCCCACGTGGCCTATGACATATTCCTCTTTCAAGTCTTGGCCCCAGAGTCATCGCTCTTACAAAAACCTCTGGACTCTGCATCCTAGTTGGTACCGCCATCCCAGCCCCCAATCCCATCTGACCCACTACCTACCTTTATTTAGGGCCTGTAACACCATCTTTGTAGGTCAGTTGACTAGTAAATGTATCTTGTTATTCATAGCACTGAGAACTGTGACTAATACTATATATTGAGGAAATACCCATTGAAGGAGGGAATGAATGAATGAATGAATGAATGAATATTAAAGGATGGATGCCAGGCACTGAATGTGCTGAAGGTAGGGTTTGGAAAATCTTGCCTCATTCACACTGAAAATGCCACCCAGGCTGGCAGCCACCTTCAGAGTTCAGAACACCAAAACCAAAATAGTTAGCAGGTCACAACACACCCTGCACCTGTCCTTGGAGCATCGGATAACACCTTGGGAGTGAGGGGTGACTATTTTCCAAGGGCACGTCAAGCCTTATATTCACCCCTTTGTCCCTTCAGGCTGTCTTCCCCACACCCAGACCACAGGCAGCAGAACAGCCTCCACGCAGCTCTCAGCAGGCTGCTCAGAGCAGCCGTGGTGGTGTGGACGGAAATGAGACTCACCTTTCTTCGTCCTTAAAGATGAATTTCCGTAGCTTGAGGTCACGCAGCACCAGCCCCCCGTCGTGGCAGTGGGCCACGGCAGAGGCGATCTGGTAGAACAGTCTGGCCGCCTCCTCCTCCCTCAGCTTCTTGCACGTGCGGACGAAGGAATGCATGTCCCCATAGCTCCGCTCAAAGAACACATAGGCTTTGGTCTCCCCCAGGAGAATCTCGGTGATTTGGTTGATGTTGCTGTGGGCAGACAGGCAAAAGCAGGGGGCCAGGGACTCCTGGTAGCAGCTGATATCGAACACCTAGGGCAGAGTGAACAACAAGACCAAGAGTCAGAGGGGCCTCTTGGACGGCCAATCACAGCATGCGAGCACCTCCCACAGGGACCAGCTTTTGCTGACAAAGGGTGTGCTGACCTGGAACCCAGACCACCCTGGGCCTGTGTCCTGCCAGCTGGACGCCCTTGAAGAAGTCGCTGGGCCTCTCTGGGCCTCCCAGACGTCATGTGTAATATGGGCAAATGCTATTTGGGAGGATGATATGAAAAAGTGAAGGTAAGAGTGTTTTTGCAAGACAAAAAAAATCACCACAAAAGGTCAATCTTATTACTTTTCTCTCCCAATTAACTCTGTTTAAGAAGAATTAATGCAAAATCGGAGAATGACCCATCCCAAGCTCCAGAGATAACACCTTATGTTCCTTCAGGGGAAAAAAAAAAAGAAAGAAAAGAAAAATGGACATGAACACTATTCAGCTACCTGTATAACCATTATAGACCACATACTCTGTGCAATACAACGGAGTCATATAGCACTATACGACACATTAGCAGTTACTAGATTACATGCCCAGGCCGCCATGCCTCCCTCTCACAGATGTGGAAATGGAGCCCCTGAGAGCAAGTCCCATCCAGCCCCTGGTGGCAGGGCTGGGAACAGGACGCTGTCCTTGCTCCCAGGAAGGCAGGCATGCTCCTCTCTCTCTTCCCTCCACAGATTCTAGCTCAATGAATCAGTTATGCAACGACTTCCTATGAATCAAAAGGAGCCTGTGAAATGCTGCCTCATTGTGGGGTTATTGAAAAAGAAAATCCACCCTCCACACCTTTTTGCAACAGACATGAGAGGTATTAGCCTGCAGAGAGTTCTGAGGGTGAAAAAAAATTAAAAAGCGTTCATTCATCTGCAGCCCTCCCCTGAATCAGGACCACAAAGGCCTGGGTTTGGAATGTGGTTTCACCATCTGCCTGGGAATGTGGGTTCGAGAATCCATCCTGTGCCTGCAGGAGTGGGGGCCGGCGCGGGTGGGGTGCCTCCCTGGAGAGCGGGATCGCTGTGACAACAAGATGCTTTGTGTGATCAATGCACCGTCATTTAACTTCCCGTGTTTCTTTTTCATGAGTTAAAACATGCTCTCCTTTAGCAGCATTCTGCAGGGCCGTGGGGAAAACGCTGGCCTAGAAATCACCAAATTTGAGGCTCTAATCCTGGCTGGGCCACTGCTAATCTGGATGAGGTGGGTACAAAGCATTAGGGCCACGCCCCCCCACCCCCTTCATAAACAGGAGACGTTGATTTAGGGCCCCACCGACCTTCTGGGGGTCTGGATCCCACATGAGAACCTGAAAAGAGCGCTTAGCCGACAATGCCTATTCCCAAATGCACCCACGATACTGGATTTATTTTAAGAGAAGACACAGGCCTCCTGAAACCATCCACGGATGCAGGCTGCCATCTCCGAATCCATGAGTGAAGTCACTCTCAGCTTCAAAAAATAAAACCTATGAATCAGACAGGGTGAGCAAGAGCCTGGGAAGCGCCGGTGCTAAACCCTGGGCGAGGAAGCGCAGTAACTTTGTGAATGAACCATAATGAGCCATCTCAGGAAAGCCCTCGATTTTAAGAATGAGTCCGTCAGCATCTCCAGGGACCACAAATCACACCCCGAGGCTGTCAAAGGATGACCTCCGAGCGCTGACCCTGGAGGTCCATTCAATTAAGCATCTGCTACGCTTGAGTCAACTGTAACACCCAGACCCCGACTGCAGGGAGCAGGGACCCAGGCAGCCTGGGGAACCTGGGCGAGTGTGAGCGCTCTGCAGAGGCTAATGCAGGCGCTGCGCTTACATAACCGCCGCGTGTCTGCCAGCGGGCTGCAGGTACCGTTATTTACAATATACTTCCCGTTTCAAGTGCATTTGTTAAAAATAAAAAGTGATTTTTTTTTTTTTTTTGCTCAGCACCTTTAGTCGATGATCCCGCCCAATGCTGAAACACTGAATGGATGTAGATTTAAAAAAAGAAAATCGAACACCTTCATGGCAGCATCAATAGTAGCCATAGCCTTTGTAGAGGAGACCAGATTCCAAGATGGTGGACGGAGAATGGAAAATAAAGCCAGGACGAATGTTTTCCCAAATGGGCAGGAACCAAACGTTTATTAGCAGCTATAACAGGCATTTATGGGCTTGGATTGGTACTTAAACCATCACCTTCAAGTGCAAAATTGAGCCATGAGCCTGGTTGGCGGCTGCTTTTGAATGTTTAATTTAGACCCTCAGGTATATAATGTGACAGTTCAGATAAAGCAGTAAGATTGGGCCATCTTTAATAGCATTTGCAAAAAAAAAAAGGGGGGGGGGATTCTGCCAAGATGGTAGTATGTCAATCTGCACAGTAACTACCTGCACTTCCATGAAAGCCAGAAGCTACAGGCCCTTAAAACTCCCTCCCTCCCTTTGCTTACTGTAGGCATGGGGACAATGAGCAGGCCTGACTATTTGGGTTAAATGACCCTCCCCCCTCCCCCACCCCCCACCCCCATAATGTCCCATAGAATTCTCTATACAGTCCTCTGCAATAAGTGGCATCTTATTTGCAAACGTTTTTTCTTGGATCAACACCGAGCTAGGAGACAAGAACTCTAGATTTTAAGTCATCGATGCATAGGTTTCACTCAGCCTTGCAGTAAGCTAAGCGCCCACAGTACACATCTGAGGGGAGCTCATGGAAGCCACCCTGAAACACCACTGAGAGCTCCCAAGCACCTCCCGCACGCCACTGTGCTTGCATGGATGCCACCATCACCTCTGGTAAAAAGGCAGGGGCACAGAGGCTGCTGTGTCTTAAAGGGATGACCTCTGTCAAGCAGAACAATGATACTGCACTTAAAGCCACTCGCAGCCACACAGTAATTGGCGAGGGGCTGCTTCAATCTTTGCCATCACAAAACCAGCAGATGAAGTACAGTGAGGGGCCAGAGAGCAAGTCTGCAAACGACACTGTGAGGTCAGCCCAACGTGAAATATGGCTCGAAGAAGCCGAACCGAGGAAGAAAGAGCAGGGGCCCGAGGCACCTCTGCTTTTTAAACAAAGAAATAACAGCAAGACGCTGCTGCAGACTCGGGTGGCAGAGTCCCCTCGCTTCAAAGCACCTCCAGCCTTTGAAAAAATATGAAAATGCTGTGCCCGAGTTGAGCGAAAGGAGTGAAAACGCTCACTGCTGGGTGATTGTGCATATTTCCTAGCAGAGTGGCAGCTCTGTGGAATTCATTCATTTCAAAGGATGACTACCCTATTGTGCAACGTTGTCGGTCTTCTGAATAGCCTACTGAATTTTGGTTAACCAGGCACAGTTGCTCTGGGTGTCAATAACTCAGAAGATGCAAAATACCAAATGCTCGGTGCAAGCAGAGAGCAGTATTTAAAAGAGTCTCTTCTTTTCCCCCCGAGGTCTAATCCGAGCAATTGCAAAACTGACTGGAGAGTTCCACAAAACCCATGTCTTACAATGAAACACTCCAGTCCCCTATGAAATAAAGCCTGTGGTTGATGGTAAAAGTGTCAGGCAATTCAAAGACAGCAGGGGTCCCCACTCCTGATGGCCCCCCTCTCCACCCCATCCCTCTAACCCCCAACCCCCACTCCCACCCTCCAGTGGGGGGGAAAACAACAGTGAGCAAATCTAAAATGAAGTGACAATGAGCTCTTGATCTATGTCCAATTCCTCGGTAGAGGTGTGCTCTAATGTCCTTTTTTTTTGCTTTTGCAACTATCCTCCTGCTCATCCCCTCGTCTGGTGCCCCGTGGGTGCCTACAAAGACACACAGACACACATGCATAAACCAGTCACTGTTCAGGGTCAAAGACAAAAAGGAAATCAATCGTAGGGTCCATCTCTGCATTAGGGAGAATATCCTGAGGCTCCAAACCTTTCAGGCAAAGGTGTTGGGGGGGGGGGGGCAGGGGCTGGGGAAAGGGGGAGCGCCAGGGGCCTTCAAGCACGGAAGTCTGGGGATGAGAAGAAACAGACACAAGCCAGGGACCCAGAGGAGTCACTATTTTCCTACACCCGGAGGTGTGCAGGCGGCTTTGATTTCCCACCCACCAGGCCTCCTTTAAGGCTCCAGGCAGAAGCAAGCTCCCTGCGCTGGGCCCCTCGGCTCAGCCAGAGGGGACACCTTTGTGCGTCCCTTTGAAAGGGCACCTTCGGAACAAAGCTCGAACACCTGCACGCTGCTCAGAACAATGGCTGCGAGAGGAACCGGGTCATCTCTGCCTTGAAATGAGCGGGGGATTCCCTGCTCCCGGCTGGAAGGGGAGGGGGCTGGACACCCGGAGACATCCCCTGGGCGGTAGGACGCAGGGTCCCGCGCGGAGGCGCTCCACGAGCCTCTGGGGCCACGCGTGTCCGTGGCCCTCGCGGGGTCCCGCCGCCCTCGCCGCTCCGGGCTTCCCCAGGACGCCCCCGCCGCAGCCCTCCCCATTGTCTGCACCGCTCGGAAAACTTCGCCACAACTAGTCGCCCGGGAACAAATAAATAAAGAAGCCCCTGGAGCAAGGCCACGGATGTGTTACCCGGGGAATCTCCCTCCCCAGACGCCAGGCTGGGCGACCTCCCGCCCCCTGCAGAGGCCTGGGAATCTTTTTGAAAAGACAAAAAAAGCCAAACCCAGCCGAGGGCTCGTTACCTTGCACACCAGCTCCTCTCCGCTGTGCAGATGCACCGCGCGGAAAACGCGGTCTCCCTCCAGAGGCTCCAACAATAAGTATTTCCCGATGCAAGAAACGCAATGCGACAAGTTCGGAGTCTCGGGCGGGCTCGGGGAGCCGAGGTTCGGGCTGAAACTCTGGCTGGGCTCGGCGGACCTTATAGACGACAACTCTTCGAAATCCTGGGTTTTGTTCCGCGATCTCCCATATCTCGCTATTGTGATGGGGGTAGACCTGTGTATGTTCATGAGTGTGGGGATCGCACACGACCAGCAAACAAAAACCCGCCGGAGGGATGAGTCGCTGGCGAGCGCGGCTGCAGGCGCCTCCGTGCCACGGATTTTAAAAGGGGGCGCGAGGGGAGGGGACGGGAAGGGGGCTGCGCGGAGAGAGAGTTAGAAGCCCCAGCAGGGCGCAGCTGGGCACCTGGTCTGCTCCGAGCCCGGCTCCCGGGGGCACTAGGTCGGCAGCGGCTCGGGTCCTTTTGTTGCCCCAAAGCAGCCAGCGATGTGCAGAATCGCGGCACTTTTAGTTTCTCTCTCCCTCTGTTTCCAACGTGGATCTAGGCGAGGAGCCGGGTTGCTCAAGTGGGAGCTGCAGCGCCGGGTCCCCCGGAGCGACCCCCACGCAGGCTTCAGACTTGCAGGCGGGTTGGGTGGCAGGAGCCCTGCTCGAGTTGGTGCAATCTTCGGGGAGCGCACGGCGGCCGCTTGCTCTCCGCGCGTTAGAAACCCGACAAAAAGAGAAAGGAAATCAGCACGGGTCTACCGGCTCGCGCCGCGCGGCAGGCGGAATCCGCGCTGCACCCCCTTTTTTGGTGGAAAGGGTGGGGGGGCGTGGAAGGGGGGGGGGTTGCCGGAGAGGGTAGTTATCTACGACTTAACTGTAGATGGCGTCTGAGGCTTTTCCAAGATCGCAAGAGCTCTCCCAAGAATTAAACAAACAGACCAAAAAAAAAAAAAAAAAAAGCAAGGGAGCATTTAACTTGGAGCGGTCAGCGCGGCCAACAAAAGATTGCAAAAGCCGGGCGCGGGGTGGCGGCGCGGGCCGGGCTCAGGTACCGCGACGAAGCGCAGGCTTGGCCGGCCGGCCGGCGGTCAGCACAGGCTCATGCTGCCGCCGCTCGCCGGGGCTCCGGGTGGTCCTCCGAGGAGAGGGAGAAGCGCGGGCAGAGTCCAGGGCAGATCAATGGTCTCCGATTTCCCCGGCTGGCCGAGCTTCCGGGGGTCCTCCGGGCGCTGGAAGGGGATGCGCCCCCAGCCCTGCCAGCCCGCGGCGTTCCTTCCCGCCGGGTCACCGGATCCTGCCTCGGAAGAATTTGCAACCACTCCGGCTTCCCCTACCCTAAACCCGATCTGCCTGGACGGATTGGTTTTGGAGGAAATTGCCGGCTTTTCTTCCTCTTCTTTTATGTGTTCCTTTCCCCCTCGGAGGGAAGAGTGTTTAAAATTGCAGGGGATGGCCGACGGTGCCCGAGGCCAGTCCCCGAGCTCAGCACGCCCGCATCTCCCGGCGAGGCGGTATTAATAGTTACTTACGTGGCCGGGATCTCTAAGCTAGCGGGGCTGGCGGGTGTGCGCCTGTGTGCGCGCGCGCCTCGCTCGCGCTCGGTCTCCCCATTCAATGTCACCGACACATTTCCACCGAGTCTCCGCCCCTCCCGCCCCGCGCCCCTCCGAGGCACTCGCCATTGGCTCATCCTGGAGACGGCCCCGCCCCTCCCCCGCGCGGGCTCTCCTCATTGAGCCCCGCGCCCATCAATCAACCTCGAGGCTGCCAGTCCTCGGGCGGCTCCAGCGCCCGCCGGCGGCGCGGGCGGCTGCCTCTGCCATGGCAGCTCCGGGCCCGGGCGCGGGCCCCGCTCCGGGCTCGGTCCCGGCTCGGTAAACAAAGTGCAATATCCTTCCGCGGCTCCGGGGCCGGGGAGTGAGCGCACTCGCCGCGGAGAGGAACCGGGCGGCGCCTCAACTACCCGCGGGTGTCCCCCTGGGGGCCCCGGCAGTGCCTAGTGTACTTCATGCCTAATTCACCTTCCTGGCGCTTTTCCCAGAAAGCCAGGCGTCGTCCGAGCATCAGGCCACCGCTGCTGCTCTCAGATGGTGCACTGAGCCTGAGCCCTTCTCTGTTGACGAATGTGTTTGCCTGGGAGCTGCATGAGGTTGCAGAAATTAGTTTCCTTGTCTTTTCTTTTTTAACCCTCCTACCCATTTACAAAGAAACTGATTCCTTTCTTTGAGTTGGAGTCACCCTCCTCCTGCCACCCCACCCCAGGCCCAGGGCTTTGAGTCTTTTCAGCAGACTTGCTGTGGGCACCTTTAAACTCAGACCAAATGTAATCATGAATTCTTCCCCTTCCACAGCAGGACACCGAGCACCCCCCATACCCACACCTCAAGGCAGGGGCTCCTGGCTTCCTCCTCCTAGCACACCTCACCCCTACACACAAGTCAACTCAAATGCATTCAACACTGAGAGTCAAGCAGAGCTGCTGTCTCATTCCCCCGCCCCCCGCCTCCCCCCACACACACACCCATTATTCTCAACTTTCCCCGGAGGTTCCAGTTCCCTGGTTTGGACACACCAGGTAAAGGGCCAGACTCGGCAGAGGCTTCAAGCTCCAGGCTAACATACTGTATCCTGGTAAATGAGAAGCAATCTGATTGGGGGCAAATTAAGGTAAAATAAAAACAGCCAGGGGACTAGGAAAGGGGCGTTTGGAAGACTCTGCTGTCTCTGAGCTATTACCTGCCTGCATGCCTATTTTCTAGTGGGGGAGGGAAAGGGGGCCATGTATTGCCCGTATTAGGCCACTTTTGACTAAAAAGAAGAGCTATTTATAAATATGCCCACTCCTGTCTATTTATAACGTATCATTTTGCACAACCCTGGGCTCTAGTGATACGGGGTTCCTGGGAAGTTGGCCAGAGAGGACACAGCAGGACCAGAGTTTGAGAAGAAGGTCAAGCAGTGGTCCTACCTCCTGGCACATATCATCCTACTGCTGACAGGCCTGCCTAGGACTCCGTCATCTGCCCCCAGGCTGTCACTGTGACTGCTAACCAGGGCCCCTTAATCCAGTCTTCTTCCATTAAGACACTTGTGTGTTCATGTTGGTCTCAAGAGCAGACCTAAGGCAGTTCTACCGATGGGGCGGTAAGCAAGGCCCAGCCCTGCTCTGCTCAGTGGCCACCAGTACTGCTTTGTAACTCGGATTGGGAGACCTGGTTCCAATCCTGACTGTGTCCCCAGTTTTATTTTATTTTTTAAAAAAATATATTTTTATTGATTTTAGAGAGAAAGGGAGAGAGAGATAGAAACATTAATGATGAGAGAATCATTGATTGGCTGCCTCCTGCATGGGGATCAAGCCCAACACCCAGGCAGATGCCCTTGACTGGAATCAAATCTGGGACGCTTCAGTCTGCAGGCCGATGTTCTGTCAACTGAGCCAAACCTGCCAGGGATGTGTCCCCAATTTTAAATGAAAATTGAGTCAACACATTCTTTCCCCCTCCTTGGGTCTCCATGTCTTCAACTGTCAAATAAAAAGTCTCACAGCCTCCCTGCTCAGCTCATAGAGTTCTGCTTTAGCATTCTCCTTTCCAGTCCAGGAAGTCCATGCAGGCTTACTCTCAGCCAGGCCCTGTGCTAGGGACCCACGCATGAGTAAGATTTAGTCTGTGCCACCCAAGAGCTCAGTCTAGTCCCAGAGAAAAACAAGAAATGTTTAATCTCATTGTGTAATCATGTGGCAATTAGAATTTCCAGGCATCTGGGGAGCAGAGAGGCAGAAACAACTTTTCTTGGACTTCAGGGCGTTTTCCCAGAAAAATGTTATTTTTTTTATCTTGAATTAAACCAGATATCTATTGAAACCTTCTATGTACCAGGGTATACTGGTGCATACCAAGGTATACTCTGGGTGTAGAGATAACAGTGCTTTTTAAAAGTATATTTGTCTTTGTGGATCTTGGAAAAATTCTATGAGTCATAACGTAAGATGAATAAGAGATTGTCGCTGGCATTTCAGGCAGAGGGAAGGAATGTGCAGAAGCGAAGTGGTGGGATGTTCCAGAATTTCTAGTAACTCACCATATCCCCAGTACTGGCCACTGGGGAACAACAGCCAGGCATGTGCTAGCAAAGTGTATTGGGATTAGAATGGGGAGGGCTTGGTAGATCAGCTAGAGACCGTGGTCTTAGTAGTAGAGGAGAAACAGAGTCAAGGTTGATGTGATATAGTTGGAGTGAGGTCTTAGAAAGGTCATA
>NW_005871213.1:284972-293538 GCF_000147115.1 Myotis lucifugus | reverse complement strand
AAGTGCCTCAATATTGACCTGTATTGACAGCAATTTTCAGGTTGAAAGTAAAACAACCATGTAATAGGACAATCTGGGTGGTGATGTTTAGTTGTTGACTTTTTACCGATATGACCTTAGATTAATTTAGACTATCTTAATTATAAAGTGGAATTATAATCTGAATTTTACCTAACATAAAAATTATAAAGCAACTAGCACAATATCTTACACATTGTAAATAGATATTATTATTATTATTATTATTATTGGAATACATCCACAGAAAGCAATCCAACATGCAGTAAAAATACAAATAATAGATAAGATGCTACATCATCAATCAAATATGTGGGAATTGTTGAACATGCAGTTGTAGGAATGGTTAAATGCAATAAGCTTCTATGATAAAATATGTGCTAATTAAAACTAGGAGGATATAATTACGGGGAAACATTTAAACCAGTCTGCTCTGTAGGACAGTCAAACCCAGTTGCCTGCTGTGAATGCTCTCAGATCATTCTCTATCTTGAAATATATTTAGCTGCTCCTTCACTCACTTCATTGCTCATTAGTTCATTAATTCAGCAAACATACAGTGGGTGCCTGCCAAAGGTGAAGCCCTAAGCTAAGCACAGTTTGTGGATCAAATAAATGGTTTTGGAGAATGACTTCTAAGACCACTATGTCACTTTAAGGCTGATATGTACCACAAGGGATGCCATTCACCTTTCCTGAAGAGCTCTCCCCGAAAGCCATTCCTCGGCTCAGAAACCTGTGACAAACTTTCAGGACACATTGTATAGGATGCCACCTCATGGTGATGCACTGGCTGTGGACCACACAACCCATGGAGGTGTCTGGGAAGGAACCCTGGAGTTGGGCAGCCCACATTCTTCTTGGCCGTACATGGAACCTTGAGCATAGACACGCTGGGCTGAGGTCAAGAACTACCCAACAACATCATCTCTCGCTCTTCCTGGTCACACACCCGGCAGCCACTCACCACCTGTGGACTCCGGTTCCCACCTCTCCGCCCCATGGAAATCTCCCATAACAGTGATCCTTCTCTCATCTTTTAAGCAGCTCATGTTCGCAAAGCCATTGTTTATCTACAAGGTGATTCCTAGTACCGCCTATTCAAAGGTGCTTGTTTGTGTGTTTGGCCAGGGCTGGGTCAGGGAGGTGTTTCTTTCTTTGGATGAATGGTCCACTGCGACAAGTCCAGGATATAAATACAGAATTGCCACGTTGGAACCATTTTTACTTGGGCCCTGGTGTTGCATCTCTCCTTCTCCCACAGAAAAATAGTTGTGGAGTGCTTGCTTCCAAAGGACGCGAAGCCAGGGGAAATCTGGTCGGTGCTCTTGAATTCAAGGAGGGTGGGAAGCCAGCATATGGGCGTTTCCTGGGGATTGTAAATTGTCTGCCATCCGGTTACATATTGCTGCACAACTAACAGAAAAAGGTAAAAGGAACCAGCTGGTCCAGGAAGTGCTACAAACGTCCATATTACTGTAAGGATAGGTTCCGCTCGAAAGGTGTTGTGGGAAATCTAGTGTGTGTTTTGATCCCTGACACAGCAAGGCCTGGAGGGAGAAGGCAGCCCTGGATCCAGATCCTACGCCCTTCTGTTTCACAGACTTTAGGGCCTTGAATGACACTTAACTCCCCTGTCCTGTGTGGAATGGAAATAATAACACTGTCTTTACAAAGGGAATGGGCTAAATGGAATGATCACTTACATCCCCCTCCGGCTTATAAAATCCAACTTCCAGGATGGGGAAAATGAGTTTGTCGCTGGTAGGCCAGGGGCTGAACAATGACGCATTGAGTTTTCATTCCATTGGGCCCCAATTCAGCCAATTAGGACCATGGCGTTGGACGGCCCCCCTTGCTCAGATTAAGGTTTACAAGAATTACTAAGTGCACCAGGCTTGCCAGGTTAAAAGCACTCTTAGCACTTTGTCCCACTGACTCCTCCCCTGAGCTCCGCGGGAGGAGGTCCCACTATTGGCCTCAGCAGAAGAAACTGTGTCTCAAGGAAGTTAGCTCACTGGCTCGGGAGCCAAACACAGGGCTCCTGACAGCAAATCCCATGTTCATTTTATGACACAGCTCTCCTTCCTCCCACTGCCTTCCCCTGGTGCCTGTCCTCGCTCTATTGCCCCCTTTCCTCTCCTCTCTTTCCTCTTTAATTTCTTCTGTGTCCCAACGTCATTCTAAATTTGAAACAGTTTGGGGGTCAGGCACTGGGGCTCCTTGCATAGAATTTCATTTGATCACAACGATAAGAGCTGCAAACCAGGAAAGCATGTGTGAACACAAAGGTGACAGCTACAGAAGAGTAGTGCCAACGCGTGAGCCCTGGGTCCCCAGGTGGGCTTCCAGCTGAGCCTGTGTGGGTAGCATGGAGACCCAGACATATGTGGGCAATCTGCTCAGGACTACAGATGGGGGAAGCGTCGGTCTCACCGTATCCCTGCAATTCACTTGCACATAGGCACGCTTGCTCTTGTGGTTCATAAAACACAAGCTTGTACACAAATAACTGATTTCATAATACGTTTTCCTGTGAGGCAGTAATCTATCTAAGGATAATTGCTATCACTCAGGACAGCACGGAATTCTGCACCATTCAGTCTGGGTCCCAGGACTCAGAAACGCGGAGGCTTGTTAGCTCAGTATTTCTGATTATCCTTTTGCCTCAGGCTCCAATGGCTGGCCTCGCCCTGTTGCTGACCCTTCTTTCCCCAGAGGAAGGGAGAAAAGGAAATAAGTAATTTTTTTTCTGCATTTAGTTAGTGACCAGCACTTTGCAAACCCTCCCTCACTCATATTCTTCATGATCAAAGTAAATATAGGCAAGACGAACTCCATTTACAAGGAAGAAAAGCCGAGTCCCCGTAAAAGCGAGTTGCTCTGTTGACTAGAAGAAGAAAAGAAAGTATTCAAAGTCAGGTGAGTCTGAGGCCCCACCCTCTGCACTTTTTACTCCACTATAGACCTAGTCAGCGTAAAGGACAGTGAATGGTCTGCACAGGAACCCATAACAAAATACCACTGACCAGGACCTAAATGACAGAGGGTTGTTTTCTCACAGTTTGGGAGACTGCCAATCAAGATGTGAGCTTTCTCCTGAGGCTTTTCTCTCTCTTTGCCTTGCAGATGGTGACCTTCTCATTGTGTCCTCATGTGGTCTTTTCTCAGTGTGTGCTCACTCCTGGTGTCTCTGCTTCTTCTTATAAGGGCACCGATTCTATTGGATTAGGGCCCCTCCCTTATGACCTTATCTAACCTTAACTACCGTCTTAAAGGCCTCATCTATAAATGTAGTCAAATTAGAGGTGAGGCTTCAACATATGAATTTGGGGAGACACAGATTCAGTCCATAATAGACAGTACAGTGCTCTAGGATTTTTTTTTTTTACCACAAACATTACAGAGCATACTAAGATCCTATCTCTGCCTTTGAATTTATTTATTTATTTATTTTTGTTAATCCTCACCAGAGGATATTTTTCCATTGATTGTTTAGAGAGGGGGATAGACAGAGAAAGAAAAAAACACCGATGTAAGAGAGACACATTGATTAGTTGCCTCCCACACAGGCCAACTGGACCAGGATGGAGCCTACAACTGAGGTGCCCATGACCTGAATTAAACCCGGGACCCTTCAGTCCCTGGGCCAATGCTCTATCCACTGAGCCAAACCAGCTAGGGCTGCCTTCAGAATTTATAATTGAGTTCAAGCACACAAGATGTACATAAAGTAATCCTACCATAAAGTCAACTGTAGAAACTATAATGGAAAGTGGAAATTAAATAAAGGTCAAAATTTTGTTTGCCATTTCATTCTTTAGAGTACTCCTTTGCAGAAAATAGGATATATATATTAGAGGCCTGGTGCACGAAATGGTTCCGGGTTCGATTCCAGTCAAGGGCACATGTCCGGGTTGCAGGCTCGATCCCCAGTAGGGGGTGTGCAGGAGGCAGCCGATCAATGATTCTCTCTCATCATTGATGTTTCTATCTCTCCCTCACACTTCCTCTCTGAAACCAATATATATATATATATATATATATTTTTGTGTATATATATATATATATATATACATATACACACATATTAATGGGCAGAGAATTCCTCAATCCGAAGACATGGAGGTCTATAAGACCTAGGACCCGTTTTATTTCCCTCTGTACCCACAATGCTAGGGTGGTGAGGAGCACATGGTGGTTGTTATTATTGTTTTCTGGATAAATCAATCTCTGAGTGGCATCCTCTCAGCCTGGTGTTGTGGAAAGAGCCTGGACTCTGGGATGGGGCAGAGACACCAGGGATTGACCCAAACCTGACTGTGCCTTTGCATGCCTGTGCCCACCCAGGACCCGCAGGCAGTGCTTGAGCGAAGGGGCTGCACCTTGTCACCCAGTCTTCAAGGGCCTCCTGGATGCTTCTAAGTGATTATTTTTAGGTCCACATTTCACAGCTAAAATGATTCCATTGTGTTCTGAAAAATCTTCTTAATTGAATGTTCTCTTTGTCAACCCAATAAACTGCTAGTTTTGCAATAAGATTCCCCTGGCACCTTCCTGGGAAGTTTAGTGTGAGAAACTCACTCACAGAACAACAAATATAGTAACAACCGCCTGTCAGTTAGCTCAGTTCTGTTGATGGATCACCTGCTATGTTCTAAGCACCATGCTAGGCGCTGGGCTGAGTGGAGTGGATCGCGTAGAAACTCATGATATAACTCATACTCTGCTCTGTTTTCTCCTCTGAGATTTTTCTTTCTTTCTCCTAACATGGCTTACTTGGGCCCTAAGCACCACGATTTTCTTACACACATGAAGTGAACACAGTAGAGAGGTATATACAACAGGTTAAAATGGGCACAAATTTTGGTCACTCTGCCCATTAAGAGATGGGCCCATTCCCCTCCCCTGGAATATGGACTGTTTTGAGACTGCTGTGACCAATAGAGAATAGTAGATATGACACACAGTCAGTCCCAGGCATTGCCCTTGGAGGACTGGAAACTCTGGCTTCATTCTGGAGCCCTGAGCTCCTATGCAGTAGGTCCAGCCAACCACCTGGATAGAGGAACCAGATGGAAAGCCCTCAAGACCATGTGGGCGGGGAGAGGGGCCTGGTGCAGCTGAGCCTTCCAACCAAACCTTGACAAGGCTCCAGGCATGAGAATGAAGCTGCCTCCGTCCCTCTAGACCAGGCTAACAGCCAACAGAATACCACCCGATCAACCGCCAAGTGACCCCAGTTATGCCATCCGTCCAAATTCCCGCCCCACAAAATCACGATATAATAAAGTGGTGGTGGTTTTATACCATTAAGTATCAGCTGAGCATTTTACTCAGTAATGGAATGCTGGAACAGTGTGGTCTGGTTTTCATATTCGGTCTTCTAGACAAGTCCCTTCTAGGCAAGTATTACCCAGAGGAGTAAAGACATTCCGATGGCAAGGTGATCTGAATAAGCATGGGTTAAAGAACCTCAAGTTCTCCTTCTCCTGACATTTCGAGCTAGGGGAATAGCTCTTTTCCTGGTGGGCACAGCATCATTCGACAATGATCTTATGATGAATTCTTCATGGTTAATATGTCATGGTGGTAGATGATAAACACTACTTTCTCAGTGATCAGGAGCTTGCTGATGGCAAGGACCATATCTTCTCCCCTCTCCTCTGCTCCACTCTTGTCACAGTGATGGGTATATATGCCTGCTGAGAGGATGCAAATCCACTAGGAAAAAAATGGCTGCATTTATTCTAAGCCTTTAAAACAGTGGTTCTCAACCTTCTGGCCCTTTAAATACAGTTCCTCATGTTGTGACCCAACCATAAAATATTTTCGTTGCTACTTCATAACTGTAATGTTGCTACTGTTATGAATCATAATGTAAATATCTGATATGCAGGATGGTCTTAGGCGACCCTTGTGAAAGGGTCGTTCGACCGCCAAAGGGGTCGCGACCCACAAGTTGAGAACCGCTGCTTTAGAATTTATTCAGTCCTTAGAAGAGCCTTGACTGTCATTCAGGGCACCTCCCATTTGCTGTTGCTCTGCCACTGATTTATCAGGTTCCTATGAGCAAGGCAATTTCTCTCACTGGACCTCACTCATATGAGCTGCAAAGTAAGGACATTAGGGTAAATGATACTCAAGACCCTTGCATCTCTGACACTCAGTATTCAAATGAGAAGTGTATTTATTCATTCATTCTGCAAACACTGCTGCCAGAGAAAACTTCACTAGGACACAGAAAGCAACACGTGTTTCTCTGGGAATGAAGATAGTAGTTCCTTTCTTCAGGGATTTGCATGCTAAGGAGCATCTACATGGAGGAGGATGGCTGCTTTCCCCTCATTCTAATGAGTTCAGCATTTTACAAGAAACAATTTCCCATAGAGATGGGCACAATCGTTGCCAGGGACATTGGGAGAGGTGAGTTGCTGTTGCCATAACATGAGGACTCTCTTTGAAATCCTTTTCTTGCTTTTTCTAAAAACACTGATGCTATGGTAATAACTAATATTTCTTAATAGTTATGAATATGGATTTACTCCCTGTCTCTCTGTGCAATGCATTATATTCTCTGGTAACTGATGTTCATGACCTTGACTGCTGGAAGACTCTTCTCATCTCCGTAAGTCTTGCCAAGATTCATCTTGAGCACCAGCTCTTTCAAGAACTCTTGGGTTGAGCTGAGTGTCCGTGGTGAATAGCTGTCTTAGCGAAGCCATATAAAAATATCTATATTTTTATTGATTTCAGAGAGGAAGGGAGTGGGAGAGAGAGATAGAAACATCAATGATGAGAGAGAATCATTGATTGGCTGCCTCCTGCATGCCCCACACTGGGGATAGAGCCCGCAACAGGGGCATGTGCTCTGACGGGGAATCGAACCATGACCTCCTGGTTCATGGGTCGATGTTCAACCACTGAGCCACGCCAGCCATACACCAAGCCATATTTTATCGAAAGGATCTCTGCATATTTCTGTTTTCAACTTGTTCATTGCAAGTATGGATTGTGTCTTACTCATGGTGGCATAGACAGTGCCTGCCCATTATCCATGACTGAACTAACTCTTATCATAGTACAGTTTATAAAGGTTGTTCATCATGATCCCTGTTGACTAATTGAGCTGTGTGTGGTTCAGAGAGGAAAGTGACTTTCTTAAGATCACCCAGCCACAGGGGCCCGCACACAGAGGCTTGCTAATATGCGTCCCCACATCCTGAGAGCATGGGACATCCTTCTGGTGGGAGGGAGAGTGCTCAAGCCCTGGCCTCCCTGTGGACGCATCTCCTTTGTTTTCCACGTCTGGGAAATGCCCCAGGATTCCCTGCTGCCTTACCCCGGGAGACTATTGCTCAACCCCAGCAGCTGTTTGGGAGGAGAAGAAAAAGCAGACATTCTGAATGCATCATCCGTACAATGCAATATTGAATGGAACATCGCTAATGAGCGAGAACTCCTTTACTGCGCAGTCTACTTCCATGAGGTCTAGCTCTTAATTTTCAGTGGGCGTAGCAGGAAGCACCGGTGTAAAGGAGAAAACGTATATATTACTAATACTGTTGCTATATAAAACAATATTTGGCCAAGATGGTTAAGATATGATTCAGCCCTTGTTCATCAAGTTGCTAAATATTATTCAGCCAGTGGAATCACCATATGGTCTGTTTCCTTGGGAGGCTGGGTAATACATCGCATTGGATATAGAATGTGGAAATGAGCATGCCTCTGATGGAAAGAGTCTGGACCAAGCTGCGGACTGCTAATTCCATTACGCTCTCAGGCAAAGACTGAGATGCACATGGCAAGGGGGAAAGGCATCGCCCTGCATGCATCACCCCACGGGGCCGGTTACTCTCAGAAACTGATGAAGAGTGGGCAGAACCACACATCTAGACACAGATGCAATCTCTGAAGAAAAATGTGTGTGGGCAAGTACAGTACCAGCTGGAAAAGTCTAAATGACTGAAACCTATGACTCAGAAATCATAAATTGCCTTGAAATTAATGAAGCTCTGTGGGGATGACTCAGTTCATTCATGTCCCTGGCTTGTGGGCTTAAACACTTGCAGAAGGGGCCATTGTCCAACATTTGGAAGATCAGGCACCACAGAGGAAGCTGGTCTCACTCTGGGAGGTGGTCTGGGGGGGTGGGGGGGCGTGCCTCAGGAGCATGGGTTACAGAGGTAGGTTACCCTGTGCTCATTCCTCCCCTAGGCTGAGCGACCTCAGGCACTGGGAGCCCTTGCTGGCCCTGGCTTCCATCTCTGTGAAATGAAAAAGACAGATCAGCCCGGCTGGCGTGGCTCAGAGGTTGAGTGTCAACCTATGAACCAGGAGGTCATGGTTTGATTCCCAGTCAGGACACATGCCCAGGGTTACAGACTCAATCCCTACCCAGTAGGGGACATGTAGGAGGCAGCTGATCAATGATTCTCTCTCATTATTAATGTTTCTATCTTTCTCTCCCTCTCCTTTCCTCTCTGAAATCAATAAATATATATATATATATATATATATATATATATATATATATATATATATA
>NW_005871213.1:210572-284317 GCF_000147115.1 Myotis lucifugus | reverse complement strand
CCCACAGGGGATGGCCCCTGGGGCCCCGGATCCGAGACAAAATACTCCTTCTCTCCCTTGTAGGGGCGGTAATACAAAATGCTTTACCCCCTCCGCCCTTTTGGGGTTTTTAGGGTTGTTTTCCCCTCCCCCGCGTTGGTCCCCGCGCCAGACAAATGTTTTTCTCGGTCGGGATAAAGCATTCCCAAACAACAGTGTTCTTCCTTTTGGGGGGGGGGGGGGGGGGCGGGCGGGGGGAGGACCTGGTTTTGCTTAGTTGTTTAAGCCATCAGAATGTGTGGGAATGTCTGACGCACAGTAGAGAAGCAGGGTATACTTGTTGAATGAAAGGCTGATCACAAATCAACATTTATAATCGTCTCCGGGAGTACAGAGCGCAGCGCATGCTGGATGCTGTTAATATCTGCTGGATGAATAATGCATGTGTAGGTTCAAAACAAATTACGTAATCCTTCGGATGAAAGGTTCTGCAAACCTCAGGCAAACCCTGGGTATCTTTGTTCTTGTAGTTGCTTTGAGTATGATTTATGGTTGTCATTGCACAATCTGTGTAAATTTCCTGGACTGTGGAAATGAGCCCCACCGTGTGAGGCTCAGTGATGTAATGAATTAATAAGCCAGAGAGGACTTGAAAGAGACATCTTCTGCCTGTCGCCAGGGCTGAGCCGGACTAGCAGGAGTGCTTAGAGCAGTAGAATGTGTGCACATTCGAGTCCCCATGAAGTCACCTCCTGACACGTAGATGTTCTTTGGAGTCAGACGGGCCGAGGACGGACACCCACCAGGCCTCTCTCCGCTCTCTGACTGGAGACAGACACTTGCCCCGCCCGCCTAGCGGAGTCAGAGTAGGAACTGAATGAGATGATGTGAGTCTTGGTCCGAGTCAAGAGCCCTGCACATAAATGATGTTCACCTCTCCCCAGTCCCATCTGCAGTATGGAGCCATTGATTTCCTTAGAGTTGATGTCTGGGGTAAGACCAAGGAAAAGATGCTTACTGCGTTGCCATGCATACGATATTTAAAAGAAAGTCACTTCTGCCCTAGCCGGTTTGGCTCAGTTTTAGAGCACGTCGGCTTGTGGACTGAAGGGTCCCTGGTTCGATCCTGGTCAAGGGCACATGCCCGGGTTGCAGGCTTGATCCCCAGTGTGGGGCGTGCAGGAGGCAGTCGATCAATGATTCTCTCTCATCATGGATGTTTCTATCTCTTTCTCCCTCTCCCTTCCTCTCTGAAATCAATACAAATATATTTAAAGGAGAGTCACTTCTATGACAGGGGCAAGCTGTGTATAGGAGAGGCATAAGAGATAGTAAACTTACAGAACAAACCTAAACCATTAGTTTTTACTATTCATATTCAGGACCTGATGCTGACACATGCCATCTCAGCACACAGAGGATCATCACAGGTACGTGTTGTCAGTTCCCTTTAGCGTTCGCTCAGCTCAGGTGCAGACCCTGTTGTCACAGCTGCAGCCATGGTCCCATCTTCTTCTGTGACAGTTAAATCCAGCTTCCTCCACAGAGGTTGAAAGGCCAGGTACTTTTTTCCCAGCCTTCCTTGCAGCTAAGCAAGGCCACAGGACACAATGGACTGAGGAAAGCATACTTGGGAAACTTTGGGAAGGATTCCCCCTCCCCCCGCCCCCCCCCCCCGCCCCGCCTTATGGTGAAAGACAGAACTTCATGGGAAGAAGCCTCATCTTGCTTTGAACTTCTTGGGTGAGGATGTGATGCTTGAGGCTGTAACTGCATCTGGACACCATACAGGGAAAGCCAAGATGCACTATGTGATTTATCATAAGAAAGATACCTTTGGTCTTTCTCCACCGTTCCTGGCACAAACTCTTGTAATTTCCTACAGAAGGGCCATAGGAGCATCTTTTGTTAGAATATTTCATTCTGTCCTTAGTTCCTCAAGGAGCTCCAGAGCAATACAAGTGAAATGGGTGTCCTTTGTCACTTACAAGAAGCCCCATTTAATTACATCTGAGTTTCTGTTCATGAGGTGAGTTTGGGTAAGTCCTCTAAGGATGGGGGCTGGTTGCGGGGAATCAACCTAGATTACAAGGCTGGAATTCCAGCCCTACCCCAATCTCTAGCAAGGGAGGAAGGGCTGGAGGTGCAGTTCCATCACCAATGGCCAATGATTTAACTCACTCACCCGAGAGGACAGGCTCACAGAGGTTCCAGGTTGGTGGACCAGGAAGCATCCAAGTGCGTTGAGGGTGGTGCACCCTCAACTCTACAAAGACAAGCTCCTGTGCTCAGTGCCTTCTGTCCCTCGCCCTGTGTAGCTCTCCTTCTGACTATTCATCAGTGTCCTTTACATCCTCTGTAATAAGCCAGTAATCTAGTAAGTAAACTGGCTTCCTGAGTTCTGTGAGTCACTGCAGCAAATTAATCGACCCTTAGGAGGGGTCAGGGGAACCTCCAATTTATAGCCATTGATCCTACGCACAGGAAACAACCTGATGTGAGACCGAGCCCTGAGCCTGGGGGATCTGACTGTCTCCAGGTAGACAGTGTCAGAAGTGAGCTAAGCAGCAGGACACACGATGGGTGTCACAGAATGGCTCCATGGGTGGAAAACCCACACCTCTGTGAAGTGGTGTGACAGCAGAGGACTGAGAGTAAAGGAAACGCACACCGGGAGTGTTGCTTTTTCCTTTACACAAGAGAACTGGGGAGAAGTTGCCCAGAGGCCTGGTGGAATCGCACTGTGACAACCAAACTCCTACAAGAATTCGCGTGCATCGAGATTCATTTACAAACACTTATTACTTATGCTGTGAGTTAGTCATATATTTTGTTAACATGCAGCCAAAAGCATTCTGATGGAAAAGTTCTATTCAGATTTTTTTCTGGAGGAATAATTGAACTTCTTTTGTTTTTGTCTCTTTTCTCCAATAAATAGGTCATTAGAAGTCTAGAGGCGAGAAATCACACTAGAAGTTTTTGATTCTTCCATCCACTTATTTATTTGTCCATTGAATCAATCATTCATTATTTATCCAATCAGTCCAACAAGTACTTAGTTAATACTACACATTCTTCATTGCACTGGTTGAAACTGGACTTCGGAACCATGCTCCCGAATCGTGACCTTGAAGAAGTTTTCCTGGGATCCCACCCTCAGCTACATGCCCTCCCTCTGAGCCTCCTCAGTTGCCAGGCATTATAAATAAGTTTTTGGCATCTATCATATTATATTGAAATAATTGTTTTGTCTGTATATCTTTCCAATAATATACTTTTCTTAAATGCTGGAACTAATCAGTAGTCCCTTCCCTCTCTCCCTTCCTTCTTTCCTCTCTTTTCTCCTTTTTTCTTCTCCTCTTCTGTATGCTCAGAATAGAGCAAAGTTCTTGGCCATCAGTGAGAACTCAGAACTCGTTTTAGACCAGAATTGGACTGGGTGCTATGGGAAACAGAGAAGAATAACAGAGCTGGCAATTAAGGGCTTTTTAACTTGCAATCGTAGGACATGACCCAGGGAAAGTGCTTAGTCAATGTTTGTTGAATCGGAAAACTGGAGTCAAGGAGAATCACTTTTGTTGGAATGACAAAACCGACATAAGAACCATTTTGGATGCGAGTCAATGCTGCCTTGTGTAACATTAGTGATATTTCATAAATATGTATTAAATGAAGAATGTATACCTTTAATGCATCCAGAATTTAAACTTTTAAATTTTGTGAG
This sequence comes from Myotis lucifugus, assembly GCF_000147115.1. Lineage (NCBI taxonomy): Eukaryota > Metazoa > Chordata > Mammalia > Chiroptera > Vespertilionidae > Myotis > Myotis lucifugus. The sequence continues at coordinate 280,614 of NW_005871213.1, read as the reverse complement.
TTGGGAGTATGACTCTATCCTAATAGGTAATGTCTTTGTCTCATCTTGTGAGTAGTTTATTCTTTCCCTGAGGATTTAGATGATTAACTTTATCATATACCAGGTACTTACATAGAGAATGAATCACTATGTGTAATCTTCATAAGATTACTTCGCACCTTGCAACAATGCCACACTATTTTAATTAGTGTGTGTATCACCCTTTTGTCTTCCTTTTGTTCCTCTTGTTTTCTAATTATTCTCAGACACTTAAGGATCCAGATACACTTTGGTCTCAAATGCTGAGCTCCATAAACATCTCAAAATGACTTCTTCAAGTTGAGACAGTATTCTCTTTAGAGATTTTGAGATGCAGCACGGCTGAGTGAGTCAAAACAGCCTAGAATCAAATGCCTGCAGCTAAAAGGATGATTTCACAACTTTCCAACCTGTGATCTTAATCAACTCAGAGAATCAGTGTCTTCATTTGTAAAATAATAATACTATCGATACAAACCATTATTAACTAGGTAAAATAAAAAATGCATAAAATATTTAGCCCAGCAACTGGCACATAGGAAGTATTAACAAGGGTTAATTAGATATCTAATTTCCCAACATTTTCCTAAAACTTCACACACCCCATCCCCAGCTGATGAGATGAGGGATGACACTAACTCAAGGGAACCAATTCACAGGAAGGGTTGACTCGTTCAGATTTTCTGTATTTTTATGAGACCCTAAAATCACTTAGATGACGATGGTGAACGTAGAACTAAGTAGCTGTGTATAGGGGGCTAGGGGCTGCCTGCCATGGTGGGTCCTCAGGAAATCAGTGGAGTCAAATAAGAGATGGAGAAAAGCAGCCATAAGTAAGCCATTCCAGGTGGTCACTGCAGAGAGAGGACAGACTTCCTGACATCTCAGCTCCTACGATGCCACGTGTCCTTCTGGGCTGGAAAGGTGATCCTTACAGTAAATTTCCTTCTCAATTGACCAAGTCTGCACAATTGTATGTTCCTTGCAACTCCCTCAGCCTTGGGGAGAGAAGGGTATCTAATTTTCATGCTGACTTTCCCATGAGATGGTTTTCAGGATCAGAAGAAGCAATGTCAAACTTGAAAATGGGGGGATGTTTTCATTTTTCTATGAAATATAGGGAGAATTGTAACATGGGCGGGTCCTCCCCACAGGTGACGTGGTAAATCCAGTGGAGGGACATATGTGGAAGTGTCATCTGAAATGAAAAGGGTGGCAGCCAGGTGAGAGCGGCGCTGGCCTGCTCACAGGTGCTGGAGTTGTATGTGGAAGATCACACCCCGAGGACTGGACCCACGATGGGCTTCTGACCTTCAGATGCCTTCGTTTTAGCTGCAAAGCACTCGAGAGTGGCTGCGACCTTTGGAACAAGAGTTGCCACTTGTAATATTATTTTAAATCTTTCTAGTTAGCTGGCAGCTAGCACATAGGTCATGGGGCCTTAAAGTGAGGGTTTTAAAAATGTTGGTTCGTGCCAAGAGAGCATTTCATTTTTAACTAGATTTTTGACATTTTTCTGCTATTTAATAGAGAGGTTCTTATAAGTAAACATGAGTAATGATTTTCTTGTGTTTTTTGTTTTTGTTATCCTCACCCGAAGATATTTTTCCATTGACTTTTTAGAGAGAGTGGAAGGAAGCGGAGAGAGAGAGAGAGAGAGAGAGAGAGAGAGAGAGAAACATTGATGTAAGAGAGACACATTGATTGGTTGCCTCCCACATGGGCCTGACCAGGCTGGGGATCGAGCCTGCAACTGAGGTACATGCCCTTGACCATCATAATTTGCTTTCTTGAGAAAGAACATTACACTATACATTCCATTAATTATGAACTTTCTTTAGTTCTTTCACGCCACTATAATGGATAAAAGACAAAAATTTTATCGAATAAAACCATTACAAATAGTGGTAGATTTTATATTAAATAATATATGAGCCCTCTTCTCTTTAAACACTCAGGGCCCCAAATCAAGCCCTTACTCCCATGGCCCTGGGGTCAGCCAGGGGCTGAGTCTCCTGCCGGGCACACACACCCGCCATGTCTGGGCTCTGCCCTCTGCTTCTCCCGTCCTCCCCCGGGGGCAGTGGGCCAGACATTTTGCTCAAGGCAATGACAGAAGCAAGGAAAGGTAAGGTCAACCCTGCCACTGCTTCTAAACCTCAGGTCACAGCCACTGCCACCTCATGGCCAAACCAGCCCCATGGCCAGCTCCAGGGGCAAGGCGCAGCGAGGTCGCCTGCTCTTGAAAGAGAGCGAACGAAAGTGGATGCTTCTCGACACTCATTTCCCGCCTTCGGAGTCTCCGGGGAGACCCAGGAAGGCCCATCAGCCTTCACTTTGGGATATTTCTTAGGCGCCATCTTTTTGTGAGGCACTTTGCAATATACGTAAAAATACATTTCTCACGCAATCATCCCAATTCTCTGCAACACACACAGCACGTCATTATTCATAATTGACACATTGAAGAATGAGGCTTCACGGGCTGAACCTTGGCTCGTGGATGACAGAGACGAGACCAAACTCCTCAGGTCTGCGTGACCTCACAGCCTCTCCTCCCAGCTCTTCAGCTGAAAGCGCTCTTTCTAATTATTTGGCACAAAGAGATGCCTTCCCCGACTGCTGCTAGCGGTCCTGCTAGCAACTTGGAACGCGCCGCCCTCTCCTCTGAGCAGACGATAATGGTTGATATAATTCTGCGTGGCTGTAATTTCATGCTATGAAAAGAAATCGCAGCATGCATCCGCAATGCGGGGAGGACTTCGGAGCTGAGGAACACCAAACGTGCGGGGAAAGCTGCCATCTGCACAGGATCCCGGCGGCATCTGCACCAGCTCCTGCCGCCCCAGCACCCCGCGGCCGTCCAATTTGTTCGCCAGGTGACTCGATCAAGTCCTGGGGCTGAGCTGCGCTGGGCCCAAGGCCCGCTGTCCGCTGCCAGCCTGTGCCTAACAGAGCGGTGTATTATTTCACCGTGTGTCAGACACGGGGCCAGCTTGCTCCTCTTGACCAAGTGAATAAAGAACTTCCCAAGACTATTTGCTTTCTATTGAGAGTAGCGTGTTTATGATAATGCACCCTGCGCGCCCCTCCCAGTACCTAGGAGAGCCACGGTGTTAGCTCAGACCTGAGCTGAGAGGAGTGAGCGGGTTTGAGGGTGCGAATGGGGATGCAGTGACAATGACATAGGTTGCTCATGGACAGGGGGTCCTGACGGAAGGGGGAGTCAGGACAACCTAGAATCTACGGGTTATAAACTACAACTGTGGAGCTTGCTGGGATCTCAGAGTCTGCACCAAACTTTGCTTTTCTAAAATATATATATATATTTTTTATTTATTTCAAAGAGGAAGGGACAGGGAGAGAGAAATAGAAACATCAGTGATGAGAGAGAATCATTGATCCGCTGCCTCCTGCACGCCCCCAACTGGGGATCGAGCCCACAACTGGGGCATGTGCCCTTGACTGGAATGGAACCCGGGACCCTTCAGGCCGACGCTCCATCCACTGAGCCAAACCAGCCAGGGCCACCTTTTCTTTTTATAGTTGAGGAAATGAAAGGCAACGTGAATCGCTAATGTCCGAGTAAATCAACCGCAAAGGCCAACGGGAACCACCACTCCCAGCCCGTGTGCCAGGGCGGTGGTTGGGTCAAAGCCTGGCCGAGGCGCTCTGGAAGGCATCTGGTAGGTGTGACTAAAAATTAGAGAGAAACAAACCAGTCCTATTGGATGAGGCCCCGAATCGCCACATTTTCACTTGATTATCTCTGGGAGGCCCCTCTCCAGATACAGGGTCACGTTCCTGGGTTAGGACTTCAGCATATGAATGGGGGTGGGGTGGGGGAGGGTTCAATGTGAGCTATAACAGCTTGAAATAATTTATTATTATTATTATTATTATTATTACTACTACTACTAGTACTACTACTACTTCTACCCATTTTTGAATACTAGGTGCTAGACTCTTTATAAAATTATCTTATTAATCTTCCTCCATATAGTGCAGTAAATAATATTGGCCTTATTTTTGGAATGAAAAGACCAAGCTTCAAGGAGGTAGAGTAACTGCTTTGGGGTCACAAGGAGGAAGCCAAGAGCGGAGCCTTTATGACCTGGGTCCCAGGGCTCAGGGTCCATAGGTTCCCATGAAAGCCGGGCCAGCCTGACGGGGACCCTAGAGTCCTTTGGTTGCTGGGACCTGCTTTTCCTGCCGGGAAGAGGGCAGGCTCCCTTGTCCTGCCATTCTCCAGGCACTGCCTCCCGCCAGGCTCAGGGGAGAGGTACTGGCATTGAATTAGTAACGGGTCCCCAGCACCAGCTGCTTCCTGATCCATAGCCCTGCAGGGCCCAGCCCGGCGCAGTGTGGGCAGAGGGGGGAGTGGGGCGCAGGTTGTGTGAGTCTTACGGGAAGACAGCCAGCAAGGGGAGGAAAGCGTGCAGCGGGGTCCCCACACAGGCGACCCACAGGTGACCTGAGTGTGCTGGGGTCCCGAACCGGTCACCAAGTGCAGGGCGAGAGGAGCCATTGCTTCCGTGGCCTTGTCGGAGTCCTGGTCTAGACTCCATCAGTTACCAGCCACTTGCTCAGCTCAGTGCAGCTGTGGGCAAGAAACAGGTCCCCAGCCCTGGCCGGTAGCTCAGTTGGTTAGAGCGTCAAGGTTGTGGGTTCAATCCCTGGTCAGGACACATGCAAGAACCTACCAATGAATGCATGAATAAGTGGAACAATGAATTGATGCCTCTCCCTCTCTCTTTCTCTCTCTCTCTCCAATAAAAAAAAAGAAAGAAAGAAAAGAAAAGAAACAAAGATGTACTGAGCTGTGTAGGCTGCACCTCACATATGGAGACAGTCCATGTGGTGTGGGACCGTGGAGTCTGCAGTCCCACAGAGGGATCCCCTTGGCCCTGTGTGCAGAAGAAATGTGCAGAGGAGCTGGGAAATGCTGAGGGGAGGCTCCATAGGCTTGGGACAGAGGGTAATCAAGAAAGGCTTCTTGGAGGAGGTGATAGCTGAATCCTCAGAGATAAGTATGGAGTAGCAGAGTAGTAAGGAAAGCAGCAACACAAAGCGAAGGCACATGCCTGCATGGGACCAGCCCACGTGAGTGTTTTAGAGGGTTTAATTCGGGCTAGAAGTGCTTCTTCTGGGGAGGTGAGTAATGCCAAACTCCTCTTCAAGGGTGGAGGCAGCTCAGCTTCCTAGCTTCTTCCCCTAGAATCCCCCAGGGCTGGAACATAACACAACCCCCTCCAATAGTACAATTTCGCTTTGGCACAATAGGCTTCGAGTTGCCAAATTTATACTCAGCTGAATATGAATCAGAAAAAATCAAAGCACTTGAAGGAAAGGATTAATTATTGAGAGCATCTCTCTGAAAGCTTAGCACTTAGGAACTATCGGCAAATCGGCTCTGAACGGAGCAGTGAGGAGACTGGACGCTTCCTTAGGCTCTTGCAGAGTATTAGCTGACCCAGGTAATAAAAGGAGACATTCGCATAAGCCCTGCTCACTGTGAACATTCTTCCATTGCCCTCCCTTCGAGATCACCCAGAGATTAGCCAAACATGCGGGAAGGGTTCCTGCGGCTGCGAAGTTTCATGTACTCCACCTCCCTGCTGGCAAAAACGATGCTTCGTTTGTAAAAGAAGCAAGGGGCAGAAATTCCAAAAAAGGGCTCTGTTGTTAGAGTAAATACACTCCCCTCCACCGTATTATGCGAGCAGAGATATCAGATAAAGCAACTGCATCACAGGGACACATTTTCCCTCGGAACAAAAGCCTGTTTTCTTTGTAATGTTCATCCTAATGTGGTTCTTACAAGAAAATTAAATATGGATGAACCTTTTCGAAAACTTGTGGATGATAACGTGTCTTAATTCATTATAAAAACTTTAAAAGAAATGGATGATTCTTTCAAAATCGCCTTTCTGAAGTCAAAGTAAACTCTTCGATTTCTATGCAAATAAAATGTTTGCTGTTAAACATTCTGAACCTGTGGTGGACCTCCTCTTAAGGCAAGAAGTGTAGAATCTGAATCATGTGCTGTATGGTCAAGGGGGCATGTTTGCTAGCCCACGGCTTTCTATTGTTTCAAAGTACACTTGCTTGTCATTCCAGAGGAGCAGAAGTTACTTAGGTATTTAAAACAGGAGGAATTTGATCCAGGGAATCAGCTACACTGGTGATGGAAGAGCTGGGAAGCCCAAGAGAATAAACAACAAATGCAACAAAGCAACCCAGAGGTCAGCCAACGAAGCAAAGCCAGGACCATCCCAAATGCGATGCAGAGAGATGAGGCTGGGCCAACCACGACCAGGGCCCGGGCACCAGCAAGGAGAGAGAGAGAGAGAGAGAGAGAGAGAGAGAGAGAGAGAGAGAGAGTCACCCAGCTTCCCTTCCTCTAGCGCTTTCTCATCCGAGACCCTCATTGGCCCCCTGGAGCCCAGACCAGCCAAGATGGGGGTCTGGGAACTGCATTGTCAGCCCGGTGCGGTCTCAGCACAAACATGAGAGTCTTCCTGTTTAGAATCTCCCTCAACCCTGAACCTGCTGTAACCAGAGGGAGGAACGCAAAGGGGGTCCCAGTGCGCCCTTCCTAACACACGTGCCGTGTCCAAGGGGCTTCTTCTGTATTTGATGCCCGTGGGGAAGGCTCCTGGGAGCCCCAGGCCCTGGGAGCTGCGGCCCCACAGCGGCTGCTTTCACATCTCCTGCAGGACGGCAACCAGATGGACCCGGGCCTTGATGGAGGACTTGGACGCGGTGTCGGGGAGGAGGCAGAACTCTATCTCAGGTCCCGCAGTGGAGCAGCCCCCGGCCACTCCGGGTTAGTGAACAAGTCATTCATCTTTTATAACGCCAACTGTCAGAGCTTCCTTTCGGGAATGACAACGGGCTACACACAGCTACCTGCGTGCAACCTAAACACGGCATGGCCCGGGGCCAGAGGTAATGGGCAATAAATAATTCAGCACCGAAGCTCTCTCCGTTCTATTTGCAGACTTAGAATTCATCTCCGGGCCGTGGGAAGCCCACGCAGTGGAGGGCAAAATCCAAACATGTCCAGTGACCCGATGGGCAATGCGAGGGCCCCAGCCACGCCAAAGCCCCTTCAGAGCCGGGAATTCCTTCCGTCCCCCAGTCAACCTATGTCTTCTTTCCCTCCCGGGTGCGTTTACTCCAAATTCATCCACCTCCTGATAGGGCCACCTCTCTGTGTGCATCTTCCAATGCACGTCTCAGCCCCCACAGTGTGTCCCACCGATACTGTGCCCCCACAGTGTGCCAATGCTAACTGTCTAAAGAGTTTCCCAGGGAGGTCCTTCCACAAAAAGGGAAACTGAGGCGGAGGGAGCTCAGACCCCCACCCCCACCCCCACCCCCACAGGCAGTGATGCCTTCCACACGCGGGTGTGCCCTTATCATGGGCCCTGGGTTCCGATGTCGGAAAAGACACAGGTTGTCCCTGACCCCATCAAACTGGTGTTTGACAACAGACATATACTCGCTCCTTATGTATGTGCGTTAGGGCTTCATCACTGCCGCGGCAATGCCATGGGGCGTGTGGGAGGGGGGCAGCGAGCCCTAAGGCAGGCCTGGGGTTAACCCGGGCGTGAGGAGCTTTCCATTCTACCACGCTGCACGTGACAAGGCTACGGAGTTCTCAGGACCCCACTGAGGCTCCTCCCTGACTCCCCCCCGCCCCCACCGCTCTGCCCCACCCTGAGGAAAAGCCTTCTGTTCTCCTGAAAAGACCCTTTAACTACCTCCCCGCAAATGGCGTTTATTTAACAGTCTGTCTTTTCCATGGCCTGGGAGCTGCTCAAAGGCAGCCAGACAAGGGCTGATGAAGCTAAGCACCTCCCCCTCCCGATCCCCACGCGTGGGCAAGGGCCTGCCATCCAGTGAATATGCTGATAATTCACTTCATGACATACTTCCGTTCCCAGTTTCCTGTAGGAACTGATGGGGGAGGCCCAGCCTCCATCTCCTTTCCTTTTAGAAAACGAGTTGTGAGGTGTTCTGCGTGTAGGTGGTGGTGGGGCTGGGAGGACAACTTCTTTACTAAATTTGGAAACAAGTTCACAGACATGCTGTAGGCGAATGTTTGTTTTTTTAACAGCGAAAGCTCTCCACTTTCAACTGAATAATGCATAGTTACGGACGGAGAGAGGTTAGACATGTCAATGGGACCCAAATCTAGCTCATCAATCAGATACCTCTTATGTAAGCTCAATTATTGAACTTTTTAAAGTTATCTCCTGCTGACTCATGTTCCCCATTAGCTGTCTTGCAAGTCACAAGCTCTTCCGCTTGTCAAACTTTTCAATGCCTGGAGACATTTCTGTTTCATCTGCCTCCTCCTGCCAGACGCTCCCAGGTCTTCTCTGTCTTCCAATTAGACACGAACACTGATTCTTAGATAATTCATTCAAATGCGCAGGAACTCAATAGTGTAGGAAGGCATTTTAATGACAGGGGAACTCAACCCTGGTTTTCTTCCTTTCATTTCAGAACATCAGATTCGCCGGTTTTCTGTGAAACTCTATGCGGCCTCACTCAGTGCGGGAGAGTTGGTGCCAGCCCCCCGCCCCCACCCCCACCCCACCTCCAGTGGGTGAGGAGGAAGAGAGAAGTGAAGATCTCATGGTAGTTAAGAGTTCAGAGAAATGTCAATCTTGAAGCAATTTTAGAGACTTAATTGTGAAGCTTCTTCTTTCTTGGGGAGGAAGCTGAGACCCCTAGAAGCAAAGGTTGCAGCCCAGGCTCATGCAGGAGTTTTAACTCTCGGTCTCCTGACCTTCCCTCAGCCACCTGTCACTTTGGGGTCTACCGATATGGATGAGGCCACGCTCCCTTCCACACAGACAAGTCCAAGTGTGATGAGCTGTACCATTGGGCATCTCGCTTTGAGACCTTTCCTGATTTTTCCTTCTTCATCTTTCATTGTGTCTAGGATCCCCTCTCTGGACTGGTGTCCCATGATCTACTAGACAGGGCATAGGTTTTAAATCAGAGCTTAGCAGGAAACAGGCCCATTGGAAGCAAAGAGATCACAGTGGTGTTGAGAGTTTGTGCTTTATCTCCAGCCCTCAGGAAGCTGGCAACTTGAAACTTTTCAAAAAGATGTCTCATGCTTAAGCAGCCAACTGGCAAGACACCTTTCTGAAAGATGCTCTCATTTAAATAGTTCAAACAGAGTTGGCCTGAGAGAGGTTAACAGTTACTGCCTATTCACTTGTTACTGGCTATTGGCTGAGGTTCCTCGAGTAGGAATAATTTAGAGAAATCCAACCGGGAATGGACATGACTTTGGTTGTGAATTGAGAAATCTACTGGAGGGCATTTCTGAGTTGGACTAGAAAAAGACTATAGTTTGGGAGTTCCTTAAAAAATTATTGTGCAACTACTATAGGAATTCAGCAATTTTTCCCTAGGCATGTCTCCCAGAGAAATGAAATGTATGTTCACACAACATCAATATGTGCATGTTCATAACAGCTGTACCTGTAATAGGTAAAAACTAAAAATAATTCAGATGGTCCTTAATAGGTGAATGATATGACAAACTGGAACATACATGACACAGTATACTAGCCAGCAATAAAAAAACAAAACTCCTGAAATAGGCAAGGACTCCCATGAGTCCATAGAGTACTGTGCATAGTGAGGACAGCTAATTCCAAAAGGTTATGTACTATATGATTCCCTTCTCATAAGATTTTTCAAATGACATTCCAGAACAGATCAGTGGGCCTGGGACCTAGAGGTAGGTTGGGTGGGATGTGGGTGTGGCAATAAAGGAGCAACGTGAGGGGTCCTCAGGGTGATGGAAACGCTCTCTCTTGACCGTGTCAGTTGTCCTGTCTATGCGAGTCCACTCTTGTTTCGCAACACGATAGTAAAATTGGAATCTCACGGGGGGAATCAGTCAAGGGCCATGGGATTTCTCCATATCGTTTCTTATAACTGCATGTGAATCTGCAGTTATCTCAAATACGACATGGAACTTTAAAAATCCAGGGAGTAAATGTGATATAAAATTATACAATACAAAGATTAACACAAATATTAATTACTATTATCACTGTTATCAGTACAATTAACATAAAAGAGAAAGTTTTATGGAGCAAGTAAGCATTAAGTAAAGAATGAGAAAGGATTAAAAATGCAGATGCCATTACCTTGCCTGGGGATGGCATTCCGGATCCCTGGTTGGAGGTGAAGGGAGCTTGTCTGCAGGGTCGGCTGGAGTCTGCTGTGCTCTCCTGTGGATGCTCTCAACAGGAGTCGTTCATGGAGCAAGAAGCGGGTGGGCTAAGGGTGCCCATTCTCAGTTGAGCCCCACGAGGAATGCGGTTCCCTCCCTGAAGGAAGGGAAGGCAGATGTAAATTCACGGAGGTCCACGTGCATTTGATGGGAGAATCAGCCAGGCAGTGTCAGGTCAATTGATGGAGGCCAAGACCCACGGGCGTTTGGAGACAACAGGGAACAGCTGGGGCTGTTACACGGAAGGGGGCCGAGGAACCCACCTTCCACACTGGCTGAGCTGTGGAGGGGGACGAGGGGCGGACAGGAGCAGGCCTGGAGGTTGGCTCATGGGCCAGGGTTTGTGCAGAATCCAGGGAAGAGACGGAGGGGCCAGAGGCAGAGCAGAGGCAGGAGGTCCCTTGGTGAGAGAAGGAGGCCTATTGTTTACAGGTTTTTATAAACCAGCAAAGGAGGAGTTGGCCTGCTCCCTGTTGAGAAGATTGTCTGGGGTTTCTTACAAATGTGGGAGGGGGAGGCAAGTGGAATGAATTAACAGGATGAGATTAGAAGAATTAGAAAGGAAGGTGAGTGATTGATGACTGAGCGGGGCCCAGCGGTAGGCGGCCAGGTTGACCTCAGATGGGAGCAGGTCCGTGCTTTCCTCTGAGACCTGGAGAAATGACCACCCAGGCCCAGCCCGAGGCTTGGTGAGGGAGGCACCTTGGGCCTGAGGACAACGTCCTACTTCATCTGTCCTCCACCCGCAGAATCCAGACCCTTCAGAAGTCCCCCAGAACACCCCAGTCTGAGATCTCCATTCAGAGGAAGAAAACATCATAGGCGACATGTCCCCAGCGCACGAGGAAAACTCATTTCCTTTTTTTATAAACTAGGTTACAGCTTGTGACGTTCAGAAAATCAATGCCATTGCCTGTGCGTCCATAGCATTTGCTCAGCTGAATAATCCTCCCGGAGGGCATTCCTTCCTGACGGCTGTGACGGGAGGTGCCAGTAATTCAGAAAAGCCTTTCTCTTCACCTGTTTGATCTCTTCCAATTCATAAGCTTGTGCGGCGCTGAAGCCGGAACTCAAGTTTCACCGCCTCCTTTGAGGAAGAGAGGAGAAGGGCTACAAAATAAATCAATGAGGCTAGAATCTGTATTTCCTGGCTACATTCTAATTCTCTAAGGTTCTTTAAGTCAGTAACATGGTTTGCAAATGACTTTCGTTTAATACAGCCTGACCCAGATCCTGGCGCTGACTCTCCCCGGTGGGAAGTCCAGCGGGTGTGAGGGCTGGACAATCAGGAAATGAGAACTAACGGGGCTGGAGTTGGTAGAGGTCAAGGTCCAGGTGAGAGAAATGGGCAGCATTGTCAAATCCGAAAGGCCAGTTGAGGAGTGCAGCCTGGGAGACAGGTGAGTACGGCAGCAGGTGGCCCGGAGTGCGTGGGGGAGCAGGTGTGGAGACTTTGAGCGGCCTGTGTGTCCCAGGATCTTCATCAATTTTCGAAATCAACATGGCAGGACGGGCAGGAATGAGTCCACATAGCACGCACGGCAGCTTGCCAAGCTTGTGATTGGTGGGAGGGAACACAAAACCTTATAATATGATTGTTTAGTCTTTTTAAAAATGTATTTTTATTGAATTCAGAGAGGAAGGGAGAGGGAGAGAGAGAGAAACATCAATGATGAGAGAGAATCATGGACCGGCTGCCTCCTGCAGGCCCCATACTGGGGACCGAGCCCACAGCCCCGGCATGTGCCCTGATCTGGAATGGAACCGTGACCTCCTGCACAGGTCGATGCTCAGCCGCTGAGCCACGCCGGCCGGGCTGAGTGTCTAGTCTTCACGCCCAGTGCTTGCTGTAGTCGGGGAGATGGGATTCACCTTGAACACTCGGGGCCAAGGGGACCGGACTGACCTCTGCCACAGATTCCCCGGGGGACCAGCACTTCCCTTCTGCTCTCTTGGCAGAGGAGGGGAAGGTATTAAACCCGTCCCTCGGGACCAATTCGTCTCTGGAATGCGCTCATTGTTTCTGGACAAGGTGGTCATGCAAAGCGTAACCGGTGAACTCCTTGAACCTCATTTCCTCTTTCATCCCAGCCTCCCCAAATTCCAGCCTCCTTTGGGGTGAGCTCCACCTGTGACAAAGGGGCTCCCAGTTCTCCCATCGTGAGAGCCAGCAGCTCTCCTTCCCTCGCGGTACAAGGATATGTGGTACTTCCTGCCCAGCCCTTAAAGTCCTCGGTGCCAGCCTGTGGGGCCGGGCCGGGAGGCAGGCGAGCCCGGGTGCCAGGCGGGGGGATGGCCGGGCCTGCTCTGCGCCTCGGTCTGACGTGCACAGGATGTCCTTGTCCTGATGTCATGCTATAGGAGTGACCTCCGAGGGCGCGGGGTGCAGGGAACAGTTACATAACCGGGCAGTTATGCTGCAGGGAGCAGAAGCCTGCGGAGACGGGCCCGCAGCTGAGCACAGAGGGAGCGGAGGGCAAGCAGAGATCACACCGCTACACCAGACCCCGCGGCCACAGCACAACACAAATATGTCTTTAGGACGCGTTCCAGCTCAGCCCAGTGTGTTCTTCTGTCATAACCCATTGCCTCATTCCAAGAACACAAATACAGTGACTCTCAGCTGAGCCACACGTCTTTAATTTAGAATATAAACTTTTATAACTTTAGGTTGTCCAAACCCTTATGCAAGATACATTTCTCATCATTTAGTATAACTGGAAAAATGCTTTAAAAAAGGTTTGGTTTGCCCAGCCAGCGTGGCTTAGTGATTGAGTGTCAACCTACGAACCAGGAGGTGGTGGTTCGATTCCTAGTCAGAGCACAAGCCTGGGTTGCAGGCTCCATCCCCAGTAGAGGGCATGCAGGAGGCAGCTGATCAATGATTCTCTCTCTCTCTCTCTCCCTCTTCCTTCCTCTCTGAAATCAATAAAAATATATACATTTTTTAAAAAGGTTTGGTTCTGCATGGCACTCATAGGAAGGTGTCTGGTAGTGAGCCTGGTTCTGGCACGACTGGCTCAGTCCTCCATCAAATCACTTTCCCTCTCAGGATTTCCACACTTGAAGTAATATCTTCCAGCTTCATGAAGCCTCTATGGCAGCGGTTCTCAACCTGTGGGTCAAGACCCCTTTGGGGGTCGAACGACCCTTTCACAGGGGTCGCCTAAGACCATCAGAAAACACATATATAATTACATATTGTTTTTGTGATTAATCACTATGCTTTCATTATGTTCAATTTGTAACAATGAAAATACATCCTGCATATCAGATATTTACATTACGATTCATTACAGTAGCAAAATTACAGTTATGAAGTAGCAACTAAAATAATTTTATGGTTGGGGGTCACCACAACATGAGGAACTGTAGTAAAGGGTCGCAGCATTAGGAAGGTTGAGAATCACTGCTCTATGGGGTGTCGCCCATGTGCCAGGTGTTGGGAAGTAAAAGAAAGCTACTGCCTTCGAAGACAAATGGTGATGGTGAGCTCCGTTACATGAGCGGCAGTGGCCGCAGGCTTCCAGTCACTCCTTCAATTCCTGGAATCAAAAGAAGGATGATGGTATAAGGTTTAGGTCCCCGGTCATCAGCAGGCACCGAGTGCTGTGGGAAAAGGTTTTGTCCCTGGGGTGTGCAGGTTCAGACCTGGGCTCCCCTCCATCAGCCTCCACCTTGGACCAGCCTCACAGACTCTGACCTGCTTTCCCTCTGTCAACTGATGCTGACGCCTGTCTACCTCACAGGGTGGACACCTATGACGCTGTGTATGTGAAGGCAGTTTGGAAGCTGCAGAGCGAGGTCAGGGGTCAGGGGTTATGAATGTAGGAGAAGTAGAGGAAGCTGGATATCTAGGACACAAATCTCTCCCTGATTGCCAAGGTGGACAGTGACCCCAGATTTTGTTTCTACTTCTAACTCTAACTGAGTGCTACTTTTAAGGTTTTCACTGGGCTCTGTATTAACCAGTGGATTTGGGAAGGTAGCATAGGGAAATGCTGCAACTTGGTGCAAAGTATGGGCTCCAGAAAAAGCCAGGAAATGCTCCTAAACGTAGACCTTGGGGGTCTTGTTGGAGGAGATTCTGGAAATGATGTATTTTAGCCCCAACATGTTCTGGTGAAGAAAATGAAACCCAGAAAAGTTCATGATTCTTTCTGGGTCAGGTAGGAATCTGACCCACATGTTGAGCTGCTGCTGGCTTCCAGGTCTTCTGGTTCCGAAGTTGGAGTTTGTTTGATTGTTGCCCTTCCCCTTGTTGCATAGCTTTTCCTTGGATTAGTGACTCTGGACTAGAAGGAGAGATGCAGTCTCCAAGTGCTTTGCTCTTCCAAATAATGCTCTGTGTTTCTGTCAGTTAGGATGCCATTGGTGTTTCTGGATTTATTCCAGAGATTGAATTATGTTGGGTGGGAAATGGTGAGAGGTCCGTTGTAACCTTCTAATACTTCAGAGTAATACTAATTCATTCCAAATCCAAGAGTCTTCACGGGTCATTTAAGGATGACCGTTCAATAGGAACAACAGACAAACAAGCATCCATGTGTTTCCATGGAGGGAGGCTGAAATTTGCATCTTGGCTCCATTATTCACTCCCTGTCTGAGCTTAAGTGAACTCCACTATTTACTAAGTTCTCTGAGGTTTCTTGCTCAAAAACATGCGCCAAGCAAGGATGGTATATGAGTTTCCTTAGTCTGCAGTAAGAAATCATCACTAGTTTCAAGGCTTCTTCCTTCACAGTTCTGGAGACTAGAAGTCAGAAATTCAGCGGGGATGGTCCCCTCGGGGAGTGATAAGAGAGAATCCACTTCTTGCATCTTGTATCTTCCAGCTTCCGGTGGCTTCCCTTGTATTCCCAGGCTGTGGTCACACCATCTCTGCCTCCCTCTTCATGTCACCTTTTCCTCTGTGTGTCTGTCTATGTGGGACTGTTAAAAGGGTGTTTTCAGTGGCTGAGATCCATCAGACAATGCAGGGTGGCCAACTCACCTCCTGAGTCTTCATTGAATCGCTTTGCAGACTCTTTTTCCAAGTGAGGAAGCATTCGCAGGTTCTGGGATTTGGATGTCAGTGTATCTTTGTAGATGCCCGCCATTCAACCTGTTACAGAGAGGGTGAGGATTACATGCGTGAGCCTAATGTCTGGCCCCCAGAGACAGGGCTCCACAGGGATGGCAGTCTCCTAAACAGGCATTTAGCCAAAAGGCATTTTTCTTTAAAAGTCGAAAGTGAGTTTTTACCTGGATACCTGGATAACTTGGTTAATGTTGAACAGAAAACCGGCTGCCGTTTACTGAGCAGCTACTTGGTAGCTGGAATTTTGCACGCATTGCCTGGCTTGGTCCTCACACCTGTAAAACTAGAAACTGAGGCTCAGAGGGGCTCAATTCTTTGTGCGGGGACAGTCCGTGAGTGGCAGAGCCTGGAGTCAGTCCCTGGCCGGGTGACCGGCTGCTGACTTTGATGGATCTCACTGACTCTCCGTAAGTCCCTGAACAGACCAAATGCTCAGGTAGTTCAGGCTCCTCAAAAAGTATCCCTCTCTGAAGGCAACCAATGAGAATGCACTGCCTGCCTTTTCATTCCGATTTCTAGGCCACCCCATCCTCGATGGGGAAAAGTCTTCTAAAGATATCTGAGCTTTTCTCTAAAGCAGCTTTACAAGTTCTGAATCATCTATGTATGCGTTATGATTAGGCTATTAATCAAATCTTAACAAAAATGTTTTCTACAAGAGCGCACCCCATGAATTAAGGAAGACTTGCCTTCCCTTGCCTCATTTACAAGCAGGGAGCACCATCATTAAGCATCTCTTGCATGAACATTTGGGCTTCTCAGAAGAGCACTCCATTGAGATTTACTGAGGTGTGTGGAGAGAGTTCTATTAAAACAAGAAGACTCATTGAACTGAGCTGATAAAAAAAAAACATTCAGATGTCTGTGGGCTCTGAAGCTGAAGGTAATTTTCACATCTGATGATTCTTTTGGGTCCCAGTGTGCCTCACTCTCACTCTCTCTGTGGTCCTAATGGGTGCCTGGAGGTACTTGTGAAGATGGGAAGGGAATATTGCTTTAGACTAAAGGGTTATCTTCCCAGAGTCCTTGGTCTGAGTTAAGGATAGCCACCTCAGAATAAGACAGCAACAGTCTGGCTTAGCTCTGCCTTGGCCAATGAAATTTCATATGATTGTCTATGGATCTGAATTGATGAGTGGGACACATTCTGAGAAAAGAGAGCAGGATTGGGTGGTAACTGGAAATCAGGTTATAGGAGATACGGTGGAAGAGCATGGTGGTGGTCCTTTGATATTCAGCTCAGGAATATGGAGAGTAGACAATCTGCCACATCTCAAGAGAGAAAAAGAGAACCAAAATATATGAAAGATGCAAGAAGCCCACAAAGGGTGTCAGCATCTAACCTGGTGCCCACATATTTGTACCCAACACATATGTGTTCAGTGCATAAATGAATGAACGTGAATGGGAAAGGCCTTGGTGTGGAAAGATTAGATTTGGAATCAAATAGACTCCGCTTTGATCTGCATTTCTTCGCTGTGTGTACTTCATTAAGGTGCTTGAATCTCTTTGAATTGATTCCTCTTCTTTAGTATGACAGTGGTATTTACCTCTGAGTTCTGTTGTGAGGATTAAGATTAAGTGGGTGAAAGCACTTTTGGAGTCATGGTTGGGCTTGATGAGAGCACACTGAGAGGAGGTACAGGGGAAGCTCATGACCAAAATAAGAGCAGACGTGGCCACTGTAGAGCTGGGCAGTCAGGGACACCTCACGATGGAGGAGTGGTGGGACTCGGTCCACCAATGGCACTGTGTAATTCATGTGTGTGATGATGATGCTGTGCTATGATTTTTATAAATATATGCATTAGGCGAGTGTTCTATAAAAGCTGTTGTTTTTTAAATTTTGTTTTCTTAACAAAATGTGTTTGTTTATTTTTTATTTATGCTTTAGCCCTAAACAGGATAAAAATCATTTTTTAGGAAATGTTCTTAGGTGTAATGGCTCCTTCTCCAAATGAGCAGTAAAGCCTTCATTCTTCAGTTGAATGCTTGGTGTTCACTATGATTTTATGAGGCCAAACACTGCTCCATTTGAATAAATACTTTCTCTTTCTAGAATATGAAACTAGAGGAACATCATGTTAAGTCTCAATTGACATGAGTTACAAAAACATGCAGGTTTTCTTCCCATTAAGGGCATGGTCGAGGTTAAAATGGAAGCCAGGTCAAGGTTAGCATGGCAGCTGGGATTCTTGATGGCTCTCCCTTTCCCGAATCAACACTTCTTCCTGTTTGCCAGCTTAACGATTCTCCCTGACGGCTGTGGGAAGCTTTTCCTGACCCCGACTCAGTTCCTTCTTTTCTGTCGTGTTTACTGAATTGTCTACTTGTCTTAGAGCACCAATAAAATAACAGCAGTTCTCTTTTACCGAGCGCCTAGGATGTACCAGACAATACAGCAAACGTTCTGCATATATTGACTCATGAAATCCTTTCAAGAACTTGGAGAGAAGATATTATTATTCTCATTTTATAGATCTAACGTTTCAAGGGCTTAGGAAACTTGCTAATAATCACTCGGCCAATAAAAGGCAAAGCCTGAATTTGAATGGAGGTTTGTCTGGGCCCAAAGTCATTTTCCTCAGCAATTACATTATGCCCTGTCTCTCTCCGCCGGGCTGTGAACGTTTTTTAGGTCAGACACTGCATCTAACTTACTTTAGTGTCCCCATTGCCTCCAGTAGGGCCTGGGCTGCATCAGAGGCTCAGGAAATTGTGTTAGTATAATTCAAGGTACTTCTGAAATAGACGGTTTCTAGGAAGGAGAGCACACAAATAGATACTCACAGACACATGGGGAGACATGCTCACAGAAGCAGAGACACACAGAGGCACAAACACACAGACACACACACTCATACAAACACTCCCTACACATGCATACACACACACACACACACACACACACACACACACACACACAGAGCCTATTAAGGAAACTTCCTTTCATAGGCTAACAAAAGAATGTAGAAAGTCCCTGACGTATATTCAGAAGGTCTACCATGTCTCAGTGATGTCGCTTCTGACCCATGACAGGATCAAGTCTAAAGCCCTAATGAAGGTGCCTGGTCAGCCCACTGCATCCCGGGAGCCAACGCTTTTCAAAGCTGTCAGGACCTGGGAGTTTTCCCTTGAGAGCTGGCAAAGGCGGCTTCCACGGGTGTGTTGGTTTTGAAGGCTGTCCATCCACACAGCCACTTGCAGCACCAGAGAGCAAAAGCAGACACTGAAGTGGGTGAGGGAAGGCGGGGAAGGGAGAAGAATGCTATGTTCCACACTCAGCCAAGGTCAGGGTTGGGCTGTGGCTCAGGTTGAAAAAAAACAAGTCTCCCTATGCAAATTGTTTTGTTTTTCTTCAACAAATTCATCTAGCAACTTACTCAGTTTCGCCTCAGTCTGTACTATCATTTTTCCTGCCTTTCTGGAACCGGGGAAATAAGCTACATTGCTAATGCTTGTCATATCAGTTTCCTAGGGCTTCCATAAATAAAAATAACCACACACTGGGTGGTTCCAAACAAAAGAAATGCATTGTCTCACAGCACTGGAGGCCAGAAGTTCAAACTCAAGGAGTTGGCAGAACCTTGTTCAACCTGAAAGATTTGGGGAGGGTCTGTTCCTTGCCTCTTCCAGTTTCTGGTGACCCCAGCATTCCTTGGCTTGTGGCCACCTCACCCTAACCTCTGCCTTCTTGGTCACATCTCCTGCCTTATAGGAATGTAGGGCCCACTCATATCACCCAGGGTAAACTGCAACGACACTGTCTCCAAATAAGGCAACATTTACAGGTCAGGGGGTTGAGAATACAGACATATAATTCTAGGGGCCACCATTCAGCCCACCTCCGTTGATGTGGCTTCGTGTGAATTACTTGAAAAGACACATTTCTAAGCTCAGGTTTAGAAGACATGGGTCCAGGAATCTGAGTTCAGTACAAGCTCCGTGAATGATTCTGATACTTCATTTGCAAAACCCTGCCTCTAGTTAATACTAGCACATGATTAATTCAAGAAGTCTCCATAATGATCTTCCTAAAATGCAGCCCAGAGCATGCCAGCTCTCAGGTTCAAGGCTCCACTACCCCGTGTCCCTGTGTCCCTCTTCATGTCCCTCCTGACACTCCATACGCAGAAGATGCTCTGGCCATGCAGGGCTCTTTGGAATTTTCTGAAGGTGAAAAGCCTTCTTTTATCTCAAATTCATGTTTTAGCATTTATTTCAGGTCACTTCTCCTAGGCTGGGATCACTCCCATCAGCACAAGGTTCCCATCCCCATCACACTGGATGGTTAGCCTGTGAGCGCCCTGAGGACCGGAGCCATGTCTCACTCACCTCTCTCTCTCTCTCTCTCTCTCTCTCTCTAGGACTTGGCAGACTGTGTCTGACAGATAATAGGGTTCAGTGTATTTTTACCAGGAAATAAGGAATGAATGATTGCTACTTCTACGAAGTCTCCCTGTCTCTCACGGTCTTTACCAAATTTCCTATGTTTGCGGATTCCAAGGAGCATTTTGTTGAAAGAGGGAAGAGTTCACTGAGTTTCCAATTGTATTGCATTAAAAACAAAACAAAAAGTCATGTGTGGTTTTTTTGTTTGGGTTTGGTTTTTTTTCCATTGGTGGCCTCGGGTCCCTTTCATTTGGGTGGGCTTTTTAGTTCACAGAGCACATGCATGCAGGTCACCTCACACACCAGCCCAGTGAGGTGGGCAGGGCAGTGATAGGGGCTTCACTTTACAGATGACAACACAGGCCCAGTGAGATAATTGACTTGGTCAAGCTCACCCAAGCGTTCAGTGGTGAAACCCGAATTCTGTGACTCAAAGCCAGGAGAATTTGTCCTGCCCAAGTTTGGAATTTAAGTTGCTTGTTAAGAAGCACAGGAGGAAAATGTTACTGACACGAAGCTGATCTGTGGTGAGGACAGAGCTTGCAGGGGAGGAGGCCCAAGGGGGTGATGTACAGGGAGGGAGGTAAAATGCACTCCCGTGTAGATTGCTAGCCTAGAGATACGCATCCAGCTCTCCAAGAGTCCTCTCTAAGCCAGGCTGGCGGCTCTCATCCAGTGACTGCCACGCGCCATTCCACAAATCTGCTCGGAAACACAAAATAATGTCAGGCAGCTGCCTCTGGAGATGCCATAGGCTCAGAGTAGGGCCCAGTCCTCTTCCTTTCTCCTTATCCCTCCAGGTGGTACACAGCCAGCTGTGCCCGATCTAGGCCTCGGTTTCCCTGCTGTGCAACCAGAAACTGGCAAAGAGAGTCTAAAACCTTCTCTATCCTTTATGCTTCGTGATTCTATTAATTAAACTGATGTGGGGGAAAGGGCATTGCACCAAGAGTCAGGAAAGTCTGATGCTCATTTCTACTTTTTTGTGAATTTGCCCTCTGTCATTGCATCTGGGCATCTCAGCTTCCTTGTCTATTAAATGGAAATAACAGCATTTACTAGAAGCCAGGCATTCCAATCAGTGAATATTTAGAAACTCATTTAATTCATTAACTTTAAGGCCACTCATGGTTATAATCAGTACTTTATCGATGAGGAAATTGAGACTGACGATGAAGCTCACCCAAGGACACATCACTAGTGGGGAGTGTTATGCTCAAGTTATAACCCTGTTCCTTGGTCTCTAGAGGCAGGTCCCTCCCCACAGTGTGTCAGCAGCACCTGGTGAATTATGGTGCGGAGAATGGCCACGCCAATGGCCAAAATCCCATGGCGCAAGAATTCCATGATAACAGATCCCATGGTGCAGGAATTCCATGATAACAGATCCCATGGTGCAGGAATTCCGTGATAACAGAATCCCATGGTGCAGGAATTCCATGATTCCAAACTAAGGGAGAACAGGATGTGTCTGTGCCTATGAAATTTGCAGAGTCAGATTCACCCAGCAGCCTGAGGGTGGCGCTGTGGGAAGGATACAGCACTGGGCATCGGGGTCTGAGCTCCAGCCCTATGCTGTCATAGAATCAATGGGCCAGACCTTCCCTTCCTGTGCCTTTCAGCTTCCCCACCAGCAAGACACCAAAGGTGCCTCTGGCACTAAGGATGTATTCTGTGCCTCATGCCTGTGGGGAAAATTCTGAAAAAAGGAGCTTATTTCATGTGGAGGCTGAGAAAACCAGTCACAGCTGCGTTTGCTCTGCTGGAAGATGTCAGAAATGACTACATGTACCCAGGGCTGAGGCCCCGCAAGCAGCCCACGTCTGCAGCCTTGGCCATCTCTTTGCACTGTCAGCTGCCGCTCGCCACCTTCCACGGCGGGACGGGGACTAGATGACTTAAAGGAGCTGTGATGAGCCTAACACATGGCAGCCAGGGAGCCCGAGGCCCGCAGGCTCCTCTCGGGAGCACAGCCTGTGGATTCAAATGATCCGTCGCTAACAAAGACCTTTCCCATGTTGCCTTGGGATGTCAAGGGGAGCGTCAAACCTGACTTGGGGATCCGGGAGGATCGCAAAGGCGACGTGTGACTGTGAAGAGAGATGATCTGAACCCGACCATGAATGTGTTCTGTGAGCCTGGGTGGCTCATTTTTCTGGTCCAGACTCATTATCCTTGTGAGTTAGTAGCAGTTTTTAAGTCAATGACAAAACAGACAGCAGCTCACCACCATCATCTCACGCACCTGGAAGATAGGTGTCAGTCACTGTGCCCATGACTGATGACAAATAGAAGCTCCTGCAGGTTAAATGCCTTAGCCCAGGTCCCCCGGGAGGCAGGGAGAGCTGGGACAGAAGCCCAGGCCTTTCAGACTTTCTCGGGGGCCTGGTCCACACCCCCGGCTGCCTCCCTGCCCACCGGGGACAGCTCACTCAGCGAGGCTGTAACCGAGCTTGCATCCCCAGCTTCCCTCTCACAGAGAGGTCTGGGCAGGGTTTTGTGTCATTTGACACAAAGAATTCTTTCACCAGCTGCCCCCACCGAGGACCACCCAGGACGAAGCCGGTTCCAGCCACAGCTGGACAAATTTAGGTCAGATTTGCCGAAGAATTTCCTGGCAGGGCGGCGAGACAATGGAGCGAGTTCCTGAGCCACGTTGTAATTTTCATCCTCAGAGGATGTGAAAATCACAGCCATTTGCCTGTGTCTAAAGAGCAGGAGCATTAACTTTGCACCTTCTCCGGGTCCCCTGACAGCAGACGGGTCCTCACAGCCCGGGAGACACAACGCTTGGCCTGAAAAGAAAGACGTCTCCTGGAGTCATAGGAAGAGGCGGTCAGGCTGTGAGAGTTTATCAAACCCCCAGTGGACCTGGTGTGCTGTCCAGACACCAGGAGCAGAGCAGTGGACGAGACGTGATCCCTGTCCGGATGGAGGTTTGATTCCAGTGAGGGGAGACAACGCCATAAATGAATATGATGGTATCATATACGGATGAGGATGGAAACATAACAAGATAATTTGATAGACAGGCTTGGGCTGCCTTAGTGGTCCAGGCGGTCCAGGCCCTTCTCCTCTGAGGCAGCATCTTCTGAATTGTGACCTGAACCATGAAAAGGAAGCATCCAGGTGGACACACAGCAAAAGGGACAATAAACGCAGAAGTTAGTAGCCAAACAGACCCATTCCTGTGTATTCCATCTACGAGATGACTGTACCTCTGGAGCTTGAATTTCTTCATCTACAAAACAAGGACAGAGCCCGGCCGGTGTGGCTCAGTGGTTGAGCATCAACCTATGAACCTGGAGGTCACAGTTCAATTCCCGGTCAGGGCACATGCCTTGGTTGCGGGCTTGATTCCCAGTGTGGGATGTGCAGGAGGCTGCTGATCCATGATTCTGTCTCATCACTGATGTTTCTATCTCTTTCCCTCTCCCTTCCTCTCTGAAATCAATAAAAAGATATATTTAAAAAAAACTAAAACAAGGACAGTATCTGTACCTATTTATTGGCTTGTTATGAAGATTAAATGAGAAAAAATATAGATATGACTGACATATAACTGACACCCTAGATCAGTGATGGCGAGCCTATGACATGCGTGTCAGAGGTGACACGCGAACTCATTTTTTTGGTTGATTTTTCTTTCTTAAATGGCATTTAAATATATAAAATAAATATCAAAAATATAAGTCTTTGTTTTACTATGGTTGCAAATATCAAAAAATTTCTATATGTGACATGGCACCAGAGTTAAGTTAGGGTTTTTCAAAATGTTGACACGCCGAGCTCAAAAGGTTTGCCATCACTGCCCTAGATATTATCAAATTATAGCATTTTGGTATTCAGGTCTTCAAGAGAACGAATTGGGTGGAAGCCTTCTAAAATCTGGTGTCACCGTGGAATGAATACCAAACGTGGAGTCAAACAGACCTTGAATTTGGAGCAGCACGATCACCAGGGTGATTGTCATCAAGTCAGGTCCCCGCTTCAAGCCTCAGTTTCCCCTTCTGTGACGTGCAGAGGCTCTGACACTGTCCTCTGAGAGGGTCACAGCCCTCTGTCCCCATGGGCACACCCTCCTGCAGAAGACAAAGAAGGGCTTGCCTGTTGTTGATGACGGCAAACAGCGCAGCCTCTGGCTCGCGCCTGCTTTTCTTCTTTCTTAGGTTACGCTTGCTGATCGATATTTGAAAAATTGTCACTTTCCGTCCAGGCTGCTCGTCTTTGTCTTCTGGCCCAGGAAGATGGGCTCGTATGAATGATCTCGATTGTCTAGTGTTTCATTTTAAAGGACACGTCTCACCTTCCCAGGCAGTTAGAGGCCACGGTTCATGCTGATTATAGCTTGATTCCAGGGGGCTTCGTTTTTTAACTCCCCGAACAGGGCATTTAGAGACTTCGAATACAAGCGCTCCAGTTTCATTTGATCACAGTATTGAATGTCTGTGAGAGGCTGCGCTGTCCTAGCGAGGGGCTTATATGCCAGGGGGGACTGTGAAATCAATTCAAGAGCAATCTCCTTGGAAAACAGTTCTGTTCCATCATAAGGAGCAGGGCCCAGGCAGCATGCGGACGGCGGTGTCTCCATCATAACGTGAGGTGTCTCCCAAACGGGTCCTGTCCCCACTGCGCACCCACTGCTTCCGGCCGCATCACGCGCTGTGCTTACTGCCCGTGGCCTTGACCGGATCCCTACTTAGCTGGTAAATAAATGGAGTCAGAGAGGTAAACTTGACCATAATCACATGGCTGCTAAGGGGTGCAGCAAACCCCTAGGCCTGTTTCCCCCCCCCCCATAATGCAATAGTAGTATTCCTATCCTGGAGCATTTTGAATAAAGGGTAAGATTCAGTTCAAAGGCACAGGAGGAGATGCTCATTTAACAGGTACTATCATTGCACAGAGCGCTGGTCATTACAAGATAACTTGATCCTTTTCTGAGAATGGAAATCTCTCGGACGTGCTTTCACCGTAGTTGCCTCTTTGCGGGAAGGTTTCCTGTGCGCTCCTACACATCAGAGGCCCTGCCCGACGTGCCCTTCTCCGCCTGCCCCTGCCTCTCGGCAAATTCCTCACTATCCTCTCCAAAGCCTCCCAGGTGCAGGGGACCCCTCTCAGCTCTGCTCCCCACAGCCCGCACCCCCATCGCGTCGGGTGGTCTGAGTCTCCATGGTCACAGTTTCTCCACGGCCAGGGCTGAGGCCAATTCCCCTTCGCTTCCATGTTGCTCAGCAAGGGGCCTGCACACAGTAGGTCTCAGTGTGAGCTTGGAGAAGAAAGGGAGGCAGAGGGAGAGATGGGTGAGGGGTGTGTGCCTCCTTCACCCACGTGGATTCAGATATGAGACAGAAGAAAATACTACAGAGTCCCTGACGCAGAAGGTCCCGAGACAGGGTGCGGGGACAGAGGGCCGACCAGCGGACTTCAGAGTCTCGAGAAAGGCCCAGCGCCCACAGGGCAAGGCCATCCCTGGGCCGAAGAATCGGTGCTCAGGACACAGCCATTGGTCAGATGGGGGACGGCATCCCATAGACTGCACATTCCTGTGTGTTTGTCATCCGCCTTCTGTGACCGAGGGGCGAGAAGAAGCCGCCACACCCCACAGGGTGGCTCTCCTGACTGGGGGTGTTCCAAATCCTGGGCCCCACAAGACTTCCTGAAATGCCCCGTCTACAACAGCGCAGCACCCCTAAGCGCTCTGGCCGAGACAATGAGAGAGGCAGGGGTGTCCCTGGGTCCCCCGGTGCAGACGCCACGGCCACACTGTAAGTAGCAAATGTGTGAGCCACGGCCACCTGAGATGCGCACGGCCATCAGCCTGTGTCTGGGGAGGAAGCTCATGTTCAGAGAGGTTACGTCAGAATCCACAGCCAGGCCTGAGCCCCTGCTCTTCGAGCTTCCTGCCTGGGTAAGCCCTGCCCTCTGAGTGTCCCTGCAGGGGTGGGCATCCTTAGCTCCATTGACAAGCCAGGAAACGGCTCAGAAAGCACAGGGACCCCTGCCTCCTCCGTAGCCGGGAAGGGCGAAGCCTGGAAAGGAGCTGATGGGAGCAAGCCAGGCGGCAGGAGGTGCTCTGACTCAGCTCACTCGTGCGTCTCCATCACAGTGTGGTCCTCACAGGGACGGGCTTGCGTTTGCTGAGTGCCCCGAGAAGCCAGGCGTCCTGCCGGGCACTTTCCCACGACAGCCCGGTCGGCCGGAGAAAAGCTGCTCCCACTCGGAGCAAAGTGCCGAGACCTGAGGCATCAATGAGGGGGGAAGGGCCTGAGCTATGCCCATGGCCAGCACTGTTTATTCTCGTTACCCTGGTCTCCCCTGGACATTCCTGTGGTCCCACAGCCTCCTCCATCATCCTCGGTTCAACCTCCCTGCTCTCAGAATTCACCATCCGGGAGCCCAGAGGGGACCACAGCCCGCGGAAGGGGGTGGTGTGACTTGCAGTGAGATGAAGCGGGGGTCTCCACGGCCTGCACACATAGTTGCAAATAAATGGCCATAAGCAGTTTCCTCAGCTGCACTTTTTTTAAAAAAAGAACTTAAACATTGCAATGAACACAGACAGGAAGTACCTCTCCGGCTGCTCCCCACATAACCGCCCCCCACTTCCACCTACACCCTCCCTCACACATACATACACATAAAGGAAAAAGAATCCCTGTAAGGAACGCCCATCCTCACAGCTCCCCTCTCCTGGCTGTTGCTATGGGCAACCGCTGCCAACAGGTACCATAGGTTGGGGGCCACCTAGCAAGGTTGGCTGAATGTCACATTGCAGCCTGACAACGAGGTGCAGGCGAGAGAGGGGCACTCACAGGACACGTTCTGTCATTAATTCTTCCCAGAACAGCCTCTTTGTCAATTTCAGATGGAAAGAGGATGGCTTTTCCCAGAGAGAAAGATGAAATAGCCGAGTTCTTGGTAAAGCAGAAATGTCCTTTCTACAGCTCTCCGGGAGTGCTGCACATAACGGGGTGAGAACGTACCGAGCATCAGCACCCCAACTGGAGAGCCTGGGGCATGCGGGGTGGCACTGGGCTGGGCTCCTCCAGTGCAGTCACGCCCAGGCCCTCCTTCCTCAGGGCAAGCCCTGCAAAGCTTGTGCTCTTACCCCTGTTTCACAGGATGGCAATCAGGGACCTTAGAACACATAGTAGGGCCAGGGCAGAGCTGGGACTAGACGTCTTTTTTCTTTCTTTTCTGACTCACAGCTTATTCTCACACCACAGCCCTGCCCCGCTGCCCTCAGAGGAAGCTCCCGGGCAGGGCTGGCCTGGCGGGAGGCTGCGGGGGCAGAGGCCAGGAGGGGTGCATCTTGGGTGTCTGCGGATGTGCTGATCTGGCTTTGCTGCTCAGAGCTGTATGAACCCGGCTTATCCCTGGCCGCTTTGGCCCTCTGGCTTGTGGGACCACATGCACCTCCCACTCAACACTGCTTGTCCCAGGCAGCAGTGTAACTCTGACATTGATGCTGTAGCTTCTGATCCGTGTAATCTTTTTAAAAAAATATTCTCTATTGACTTCAGAGAGGAAGAGAGTGGGAGAGAGATAGAAACATCAATGATGAGAGAGAATCATTGATTGGCTGCCTCCTGCACGCCCCACACTGGGGGTCGAGCCCGCAACCCGGGAATATGCCTTGACTGGGAATCAAACTGTGACCTCCTGGTTCCTGGGGCAACGCTCAACCCCTGAGCCACGCCGGATGGGCTGATCTGGGTAACCTGGAGGCAGGACAGCAGAGGCCCGCCCCCTCACAAGGTGTGCATCAGTTCAAAGGAAGACACAAAACCAGGAGGACAAAAATCTCCTAAAGGTGAATCGAGCTCAAAATAAAATTAGGTTGTACATGTGGATAAGATGCCAGGAATGTAGGAACTGAATCCATGTTATGTTTTCTACTTTCCTTAGGTCCCTCCAAAGCCTAGCGTGTTGCTAGGCTTATAGGATGTTTAGTGTATGTTCGCCATGTCCCGTTAACTCAGCAAGCGACTCGATGATGTCCACGTGGAACAAAGCCCGTTGGCACGCAGCTCCCCTTACGCAGAGGTGGGAGCTCTGGAGCCCGACTCAACAGCTTAAACTGGGTCAGTTTTGTTTCTGTTCTTTGCGAGTGAATGCAGTTGTGCTCTGGATTGGTCGTTCCGAGTGGTCTTGCTGAGTGGGGAATAGAGTCAGTTACATGCACAACCTGAGCAGCCTGCCCACCTCAGAATGAGCCACAGGCTGATGCAGGAGCAAGCATATCTAGTGGTTGCTTGGATGCCTCGGTAGGACAGAGAGGAAAGAGGGAGTCTGCATGGCCTTGTCACCGGAGTTAATATCTTCAGATCTCAATGGTGTCATCTGTAAAGTAAGGGTGGGTGAGCAGATGGACATAATATAATGACAGTAACAAACATTAAGTAACCTACTACCAGGTCCTGGGCCTCTAACAGAATTAATTTTTCTTTCTTTCTTCCTTCCTTTCTTTCTTAGTTGCTTTCTTGCTTTCTGTCTTTCTCCTTTTTCTTCTGTGAAGGTTAATTTTATGTGTCAACGTAGCTGCATCACACTGCCCAGATACTTGGGGAAACATTATTCTGGATAGTTCTGTGAGGGTGGTTTAGGTTGAGACTAAGATTTAAATAGTTGAACTTGGAGTAAAGCAGATTGCTCTTCATAATGTGGGTGGGCCTCATCTGATCAGTTGAAGGCCCGACTAGAACAAGCCTGACCTCCCCTGAACAAGAAGGAACTCTGCCAGCAAATTGCCTTTGGAATTGAATCGCATCTCTTCCCTGCGTCTCCAGCCTGCCGGCTGCCCCATCAGATTTGGGACTTGATAAGCCCCCATAATTGTGTAAAGCAATTCCTTAAAACAAATCTCTCTTTCTCTTTCCTGTTGGACTGTTTCTCTGGAGAACTCTGACTAATAAATATACTTTCCTTTCTTGTTCATGTTCCTCCTTCCCTTCTTCCCTCCTTCCCTTATTGATAAGGAAATTGGCTCAAGGAGATGAAGCAAATTGCCCACGGTCTACTGGCTTGTAAACTGGGACTGAATGTCAGGGCTGTCTCACTCCACCGCTCCCTGGAGTGAATTTCGAAGTGCCGTGCGGACAAGCAGGCCGCTCTTTGGCAGGTCTTGGACCACAGAGGAAATCTGGCTGTGCTTCCTCACCTCTCGTTGTCAACACTGCACCTGCAAGAGCTTCAATGAGACCCTCACAGGCTCTCTCAGACCTTCTGTGCCTCCCAGGGCCCAACATCAAGTTTAAATGCTCTCTCCTCTGTTGTAGGGTGTGACAGCAGACATTTTATTTGTGTTAACATAGCATTTGATGGGGGGAAAAAAAAGGAAAATTGCCTTCTGTCAGTGGGTCTAATCCATCCAAGGTGCAGTAAAGGCCGCTCTCCAAGCTCTCATTTGTCTCTTTCCTCTCCACTCCTGTCTCACCTCCTGAGCTGACCAGGACGATATGTTTAAACTGCAAATCTTCCCGGCCAGTGTAGCTCAGTGGTTGAGCATGGACCTATGAACCAGGAGATCATGGTTTGATTTCCAGTCAGGGCACATGCCCAGGGTTACAGGCTCAATTCCCAGTGGGAGGCATGCAGGAGGCAGCTGATCAATGATTCCCTCTCGTCATTGATGTTTCTATCTCCCTCCCTCTCCTATCCTCTCTGAGATCAATAAAAAATATATTTAAACTGGAAATCTGACTACACTACCCTCACTTCCAGGCAAAAACCTACCAATTCCAAGATTCTTAGTCCTCTAAAGTCCCCCATTATCTATTTTCTGCCTTAATCACAAGTCTCCATGATACCTCATTTTCTGCCCATAATAAGTGATGGGCATTTCCCCCAGTGGTAGGTTGCATTATTGTTCAAAATATTCAATGCCACTCATTGGGCCCCTCCATGTGGAGCATTAAACAAGCCCCGAGTGTCAGTCTTGCTCACGTCACTTGCTTAGGCCAATCAAATGTAATAGGAAGTGATCATCATGTGAACTGAGTAAGAAATTCAGACTTATTTTAACCTGATAAGATTTTAGGGCTGTTTGAGATCATCACACAATGTGGTCAATGCTGACCTCTCTCGTTCTGAACCAGGTGGCCCTTCTCTTAGGGCTCACTGTGTCATGCACTCTATTTTTCCATAGCACTTACCACATTAAATGTCATTTGCTGTTTACATACTTGCCCTCCCTAGTAGCCGGAGAAACCCTCCAGGGCCAGAGATTGTGCTTGTTTACCTCTGTATTTCCAGCCCCCAGAGCAGCCCGGTGTTTAAAACATGTTGTCTCGTTGCATTGAATCAAGCTCTTGATCCATCAATCTTACTTAAATGCTGATTAACTGAATTACCAGAAATCAAAGACAATATTATCAATCCCCAAGCTTAGAGAGAGGATTAAAGTATGTAATGCAGGTCGGAATGGTATGCCTTGAAATGAACCGACCTTGGCATTTTACATAGAAAACACTGTGGATAGCACTGAGAAAAGAACGCTGGGCATGATGGCAGGGCCAATACCGGGCCGCTCAAAAGACCTTTCCACTCCAGTCCCAGACCGTGTGGATTCACTTCTCCTTTACAGCGACTAGAAGAAAAGTGACATTCGCAACACCCTTGCCTTTCAAGGGAGGCGGGATTTGGCTGCACATAGAAGATATGATAAAATGGCATCAACTCTCTTGGAGCCCGAGACTCAGAATAGCTCTTCTGACATTCAGTCTCCTGCCTTGACCGAGCCCCGATGTCACTCGCTGATATGTCTGTCGATTCTGCTACCTTTTGTAAAACTCTTGCCTCATTCTCATGCCATCCTGATCCCGGCACTTTATATGCCCAAGTTCATGGAGGCCAGGACATTTAGGCTATGTAAAAAGCAACCACAGAAACACACATTTTCTTGCAAAACAAACCCAAGTGAAAATATAAGAATGCATTGATTCATTCACTCATTTCCTGATTTAAAAATGAATATGGATGGGTTTAGCTGCTAGCAACCCCACCTAAGGATGCTTCCCTGTCTAAGAATTGATCAGGAAGAGGATATCCTGAATCTTTCTTTTTCCTTTCAGTTTTGCCATCTGCTTTCCCATAACATAAGATAGTCCGAGATGGACGTACTGATGAAATTATTAAGCCCAAACTCCTGATTTGATTAGGCTCAAATCTGAAAAAAAAATGACTCACTCAAGGTCAAACAGTGAATGTGTCATCAAAGCCAGGACTCAAATCAGAGCAGCTTGTGTTCTAGGCTTTCTTTTCCTCTCCCCCCCTCCATTTAAAGATACTTACTGAAGAGAGCTTCAGAGAGAGTCAAGGAACTGCCACCCTGCCTTTCAGTATCATGCCCATGTACTTATTTCCAGTGCTCACGGCAGCCTATGTATTTGGGTTACAATACGTGATCTACCCATCGCCCAGGGATGCAGCTCTGAAGCAGTGGGAGTCAGACAGACCTTGGTGTACATCTTGGCTCTCTCCTGACCACTGCATGTTCTCAGACAAGTCGTTGAACAGATCAGGACCTCAGTTTCCAGAACCTGTAAAAGCTACCAACCCATCACAAGGCTTACAGGTGACAATGCCTGAGAAAGTGCCTCTGCAACTGCCCAGAGGCACACCGGCCAGCATCGCCATGTCAGCTGTGCTCTTACACGCTGGGGTTCAGGTGAATGAACCGTTCTCTGTTCCTCTAGACCAGCGGTTCTCAACCTGTGGGTCGCGACCCCTTTGGCGGTCGAACGACCCTTTCACAGGGGTCGCCTAAGACCATCCTGCATATCAGATATTTACATTATGATTCATAACAGTAGCAACATTACAGTTATGAAGTAGCAACGAAAATAATGTTATGGTTGGGTCACAACATGAGGACCTGTATTTAAAGGGCCAGAAGGTTGAGAACCACTGCTCTAGACCGAGTGCAGGCCTAGCATCTCCTGCATGCTTAATTTCACTGTTAGGCATTGTTCGGTTTAAAAGGACCTATCTTTTCCTCTCTCATTACTTACAGCATGCGATTTCTCAGTAAAAACATTTCCTCTGTGACTTTCATGAAATCACTGTAATTTCCTAATAAGGAAATCTACTCGAAGTCTACCCAAGGCCTGCATTTCCCACCGCTTAGGGGCTGCAGTTTCTGGGAGTAATCACCGGGGCTGTCATGCTCATTGCCATTCAAGTTTCCAACCGAAACTGATGGGCAGAACAAAGCATCCAAGAAAACAAAGCAAAACACAAAGGAGTTTTTGTGAGATTTTTTTTTAAGGTTGATATTTATAAAGGCTTTAATTCCAGTTGATTTCATGACAAATTCCAATGTAGACCAAAAAATAGACGGTTGCTCAGCCAAAGGTCAGTTTGGATTGACTGATTCTTTTATTCGTTCAGCACACATCCCTGAGATGCAAAAATGAACTGAAGTGCCCGTGCACTCAAGGTGTCCGTGGGCTAGTAAGACTAGGAGATACATAAGCAGGTAAGTACAGAGGTATGTGAGAGGTTGTTTGATGGAATTCTGCACAGGGAACAGAGTACAGTTCTCCTGGGGGAGGGGAGGAATAATAGGTCAGCAAAGGCTCTTCAGAAGGGATTGGTAACCAAGTAGATGCTTGCCAGACAGGTGTGCCAGGGCAGAAGAGCTAGATGGTCACTCAGAAAGTGGAACAAGTGTGAGCATGACCATACGAATACAGAAGAATTTGGGGAGTAAAAAACAGATCCTAATGTCTAAGGTCATGCAGGTTGATGGGGAGTGGGAGAGGAGATGGGGATCGGGAAAGGGAAAAACTGAGGAAGTAAATAAAGGTCTTCTGGGTAAGTGAAGATGGAGACCTGAAGCAAGAAGGACGAGCCGGGCCGAATGTCAGAGATACTTAGAAGGTGGCCTCATGGGAATTGGGAGTGTTCTGGTGGGCAAGGGAGGAGTCCCAGAGCCAAGATTGGATTTTGAACTTGTTCCACTGGAAATACAGTGGTCCTCAGCCAAGAAGGGAACTCTAAGAGGAAGGGGCATTTTGATTTATTTTTTTTATTCAAAGAAACAAAATCAGTTTCTTATTTATGTGTATATGTTAAAAAAATGTAAAGACTTTTCTTGGCTGGTAACTCATGGGGCCATAGAAAAACCCTTGCCCTTATATAAATTCACGAACAACAAAATAACTATTGATAGTAGAAGAAAGAAGGGTGGGTAGATACATAAGGGGAAAGAAAAAAATAGAAAAATGTGAACTATGGACAGATCCAGATTCAAATCCCAGCTAGACCACAACCTGAACTTTGACTATGAGGCTTCCTCGCTTCTAGCACATTTGTTATGTCCCAGAGCCCAGGTGGAGGTTGAAGGAACCCACCTTCCTCCCACAAGGGCCCAGGCCCCCTTGTCCTTCCGCATCTCTAAGTGATGATTAGCAGTTAGCACCTCTACAAGATGGCATTTCCTCCTGTAAAACCTTCCCCTGCTGGCGTCCTCTCAGGCACTCTGCGGGCTCAGTCGCTCCAGCTCTCTAACACATTAGAGCTCTTTATTTCCTCTGACAGCTTTTGTTGACCTTTCAGCCTGCTCATGTTTCCTCCAATCGAGAAAAGACAGGTGGAAACAAACCAGCATTCCCCCTCATCTTCCTCCCTGCCTTCTGTCTCCAGCACTGCAGTGTTAATACCCTTCCTCCAAGCATCATTGCCCATGCAGTCCCAAACCTGAACCTGAAGATACATTGGTGTCTTTCTGCCGCCTTTCCAGCTACACCTAGAAGAGGTGCTCTCTGGAGCTTTGTCACCGAGGGGCTACTAAGGGGAGCCATGATACTACATGCCAGGAGGCAAATCTGAAGGGGCCACAATCTGAGGACGCTAGAGGTGGCATCCACACTGGGTGAAGAAACCAGGAGACTGCGGGCATGGAGAGAACATGGTGAGTTGACTGATACATGCATATGGGGACTTGGGTTAGGATAGTCAACATTGAGTAGGCATATTACCAGGCAAATGGATCCTTTCTGAGAATAAAAGCTTATAGAAACCCCACTATACAAAGCCTACGGGCTGTTCTTGTTGACAGTAGGCATGGAGAACTTGGTTGATGGGCCTGCCTTGGAGGGCAAGGGCAGACAGGGAGAGCCCCTTAAGAGGTTCCCCATGGCCCATCTAAGCATCTTTCCTCTGTCTCTCCTCCAAATCTCTACTGCTTTTAGCAATTTCTCTATTTCTCTAATCCTGTTTCTTTGCACTTTCACGGGCTCCATTTGCCCCTCAATCCATCACAATGAATGCCAGAGCTCCGCACCCCTTTCTTTACCCCAATCTGTGTGGAGAACTCACTCCAGCTATCACCTCTATGGAAGGACGATCCACATTTACACCCCTCAGGCCAAGTCACCTAAAGCATCAATGTCCACTGGGTCCCCCACTACATTGCAACTCAGTACCTCTAACATAAAAACCGGTCTCTGTCCCCAAATATCCCCTCTTCCTTCCATCGGCCTTTCTCTCCCTGCTGCCTCTGTTCATGTAGACCTGCCAATCAAACTCGACTCTGCCACTGCCCAGATCCATAGGACCGTCAGCAGCCTAGACTTACCTGATCTTTTTTGTTTTTTGCATCTGTCACCTTTTCTCCACCCCCACTGCCTCTGCTCTAGTTCTCACCTGGACTTGTGTAGTGATCTCTTCCCTGATCGTCATGTCAGGGCTTCCTTTCTCCTGTGATGTAACAGTCTGTCACTCTGCAAATAATGGGCCCAAGCTCAGGGCAGTTTAGTGGTGTTTTCATGGTCACATGCCATGGAATTGGCAAAGCCAGACTCAAACCTGAGTCTTCGTGCCTCCTGAGTCTATGTTTTACACTTAATGTTTCTATACCTGGGATGTTTCATGCATGTAGTATACACATACAGCAGAAGAGGTGGCAACCTTATACATTTGAAATGGGTGAAGAATACACAGTAAGGGAAGTCACTTAGGCTGCTGAATAAATGATGAAGCTTAAAAGAAAGTGGAGCTAAAATGGGCCGGACAGAAAGACCTTCCAGTGTGAATGCCTCAAGGATACCTGAGCGGCAATGGAAAGAAGCCCTTCCTACCTGCTTCTAGCATCTCTGTGTTCTGCTCTTTTCTCCCTTTGGCTGCAGAAACCCACCTGAACTGTGGAGTTCAAGGTCGCAGGGAGGATGAGTGGTCTTGTCTTTAATCCCTGGGCTGCCTAACCCACCTGGAACCAAGCCCAAGACCTGTGTCTCCTGCCTCCACCTCCTGAGCCCTGTAGTCCTTCCTCAGCCTCCCCAGGGAGTCATTTATATCACAATCGCTTTCTGTCTCTTTTCATAAAAGAAAAAAATGAGCGCCTTTGATAGTCATTCTTCCCTGATGAGATGTGGAATAAGCTTTCTCTCTTAGAGGGGAAGTTCCTTTATCACAGTGTTTTACAAACAAGGAGAAAGTTGTCAAAATCCAAATGAAAGCGGTGTCTGCTTCTCCTGCTCTGCCATTCCACAGAGGACAGCTGTGGCTATGAAATGCAGCAGCCATGGCGGCAGCTAGAGGCTGATGGGTCACCCCAGGAGAGCAAGGAGTGGCTTTACCTGCAGCCTCTGAGATGCAGGCCACTTGCCCCTCCAAGACAGAAGAGCATAGTGCAAAGAGACTAGATTGGCCTTGGATTTGGGCTCACATCCTGATTCATCTTACTCTGTAACCTCGGATAGTCACTACCCTTTCAACCTCTGTCTCAACATCGATTCTAATTGAAGGGAAAGAAACAATCATTACAAAGGGCTGAGGATGTGCCAGTTCTTTACAGATATTGCCCCTCCACCTCCTCACAAACCCACAAATCAGAAATCATCTCCCGTCCTCTGCAGATGGGTGATTTTCTTAGTAACTACCTCATACCTCCTTTCTTTGTTCTCCAAGTAGCCGAATTTGACACCCAACATACTCCTGCCTTTACTGAGTGGAGTCTAAGGAACCTGAATTTATTGAGCCCTTCCTAGGGGTCATGCACTCTATCAAGCCCTTTATATCAATATCCTTAATTTATTCTTTTTCTTAAAATTTTTATTTTATTGTTGTAAAACACTTCACATGATATCTACCCTCTTGACAGATGTTAAGTGCACACTCCATCCTTGTTGACTGTAGGTACCATGTCGTACAGTAGATCTCTAGAGCTTATGCATTTTTCTGAACTCAAACGTCAAGCTCATGGGTTGGCAACTCCTCATTTGCTCCTCTGCCAACCCCTGGCAGCCACCCTTCCATTCTTTGATTCTATGCCTTTGATTACTTGAGCTACCACATGTGTACGGAATCCACAGTGGCATTTGTCTTTCTGTGACTGGCTTATTTCACTTAGCACAATGTTCTCGAGGTCCATCTATGTTGTCCCCAAATGGCAGAATTTCCTTCTTTTTTTGTGCCTTGATTATACTTCATTGTATGGATATACTGCGTTTTCTTTATCCAGTCATCCTTTGATGGCTGCTTAGGTTGTTCGCATATGTTGGCCATTGTAAATAGTGCTGCAATGACCACAGGAGTGGTAAAATCTCTTCAAGGTCCTGGTTTCTACATCAGGCCTAGAGGCAAATATACTCCCTATTTGCAGCGGAAGATATTCACCAAGACTATATCGCTAGCTTACAGCCACCCAGTTAGTAGTGGCTAGGTCAGAACTCATACTCAAGTCTGCTGCCTCTAAAGACTGCCCTTCAACCCCAGCTCTGCTTTCTGCTCTATTCCCTTATTGTCTCTTCCAGGACGTAGGAAGCCACTAAAAATGTGTCATCGTTCTTGATTAAAGATATAATTTTATGAGTCACATCAGTCAATCTTTATTAAAATCTCCTAGAAACTCCAGTTTGTGACACTGAGTCAGTAGCAACATTTACAGTAGTTTGGTGGGTTGTTTTTTTTTTTTACTTAATTATGTTAATTGCTATTTCTAAGCATAATTAACATTTTGAATTAGTGTAATTACATCAAACAACATGTTTAATTTGTCATGTCAAATACAATAATTAGTAATGATTCTTGAGAAGATGTCATTACAAGTTTGAGGTATTTATAAGGTGTAATCATGTCAAATGTGATCATACTAAAGAGCGATACTAAGGCTTATAGAAAAATCTTGCTGTGAATGTTTTGAAAGTTTCACGTTGTGGTCACTTTAAATATTTTGCCCCTCAACAAAAGTCAAATGCGGCATGCTTTAGTGATCGGTTTGCTAATTAGTTAAGGGAATAACAATGGAGTCTTGAATTACAACTGAACTCATATTTAATCCACCAAATGTCCCCAGCTCCCCCCCCCTTTTAAACTCCAGAGTGACTATTAATGGTTTTCCATATTAAATAGTTATACTTGAAAATTGACTCTGGGGAAATGGGGACAACCCAGAAACAAATGGATTTCTTCCAAATATGGCGATTTCAGACTAACATTAGAGGTGAGTTAAATTAATGGCCCAACCATTTCATGGCTATGTGGCTCACCAAATCACGGACATGTTTAATTTTCACTAACTTTTGCTGTAACATGGGATAACGCATACTTTGTGGAGGAGACATAAGATAATGCCAATCAAACTACAAAGCCAAAGTGCCTTGTGGCCTAAGTTACAGGTGGCCTACCTGTGTATGAATCTTTATCTGGATACATCAGACTCCGACAAGAGCAGCAGGAAAAAATCATCGCACGTGGTTCAAGTCCCGTCATGGTGGGGTGAGCTGCTGACACCTGGGTGGTCCTGGACACGCCATTTTTGCCTCTTTTGAGCTTCAGTTTCTTTGCCTTATAAAATGAGGGGAATAACACACATTTCAGAGACATGTTGAGGATGAGATGAAGCAGTGAACATAAAAATAGCCTAGCTTTTCATCCACGTGATGCTACTTGGTGAATGTTTGGGTTTGCAATAAGGCAGAAGTCAGGGACCCCTTACTGGATCAAGTCCTGGTCCCCTCTGTCCCTTTCTTCCCAGTTTCTTAGGAAACTGAGTGAGTGTGTAGGTACAGGGCCCAGCCTTTGCGCTTAGACACTGTTGACTAGAACCCCAGCTCTAACCACTTACTCTTGAAAGGTGGAAATAAACAAAGGACCCACTTCCCCTTCAAGTTTTCATATTTGAGGGCAGGCAGAGGAAAGGAATGGTTTAGAATAGAGGAATTCTCATTTCTATCCCAAACTGATTGGGGAATCCTTTTGCTATTCTTTGCTATGTTGGAACCATATCTCTCCATGTGTGAACACAAGCCCTGCAGAGCCAATCACACTTCCAGGAGTTGGTTACGCTTCACCTTCATCTGCCAGGAGCCTGTGTTCGACTGGCAAACACCTGTCTGTCTTTCAAGATTCATCTGGGCATTAACTCTTCCGTGGAATCTTTCTTCTAACCTTCTTTGAGGTAGAATTGGTCACTCCCTTCTTAGTGGTCCTAACTTACCTGCACAGAGATTTATAATAATATCAGTTCTTAGAGATCTCTGTTATTTTTACTTGCTCTTTTTTCCCCATTGCAATAATTGAAACTCTTTGAGGGATAGAGCCTGCGTCATAATATTCAATGAGTATATGTATATTCCCAATATCTAGCACTGGCCAGGCATAGAGTAAGAGTTCAGCAAATGTTTGTTGAATGAGTTAATAGTAATAGGAAAAGTTCAGGATTTAAATTCAGACAGAAGTGGCTAAGTTGTTCATTCATTCATTAGTTTGTTAATCATATAATCATTTCTTGATCATTGGCTAAGTAGCAGGCCCCTGGCTAAGCTCTGGGGATGTATCAGGGAACTAATTTCACGGATCCGTTTACCTTATAATCTAGCAAAGTATTTCTCCAAGTGTGGTTGAAAAGGCCTCGGATCAGGAGTGGATGCTATACATGAATATTTCTACCATGAGTGGTAGAAATGGGCTACACCTCTGACCTGCTAGGTTAGATTCTGTGGGTAGGAACCGTAGATTTTCCACTTTTAACACGTACTTGATTCTTATAGTGGGTAAAGTTTGAGTATCTCCAGATTACACATTGACTAAGTTCCAAGCTAAGTGTGTAAACTTGGGAGCAGTTACTCAACATCTCTGGACTTCTGGTTCTTGGTCTGTGAACAGGATGGTACTATGCACCACAGAAGTTCACGGTGAGGACGGTGCGTCGTCTCTTTAAGGTGCCTGTGAAGTGCTCAGCTACTGTTCAGCGACTGCTTCAAAGGAAATGGTTCTGCACGTGCCTGTCCCTGGAGACGGCACGAGCATGTTGTTTTCTCAAATCACATCTGATTTTAACTCTAGTAACGAATGCCCCCATTTAAAATGCACAGTGAGCCCAGCTGGTGTGGCTCGGTGGTTGAGTGTCAACCCACGCACCAAGAGGTCACCAGTTGGATTCCCAGTCAGGGCACATGCCAGGGTTGCAGGCTCAATCCCCAGTAAGGGGCGTGCAGGAGGCAGCTGGTAGATATTTCTCTCTCATCGATGTTTCTATTCCTCTCTCCTTCTCTCTTCCTCTCCCTTTAAAAATCAACACACACATTTTAAAAAATAACTAAATAAAATGAACAATGACTTCTCAGGTCTGCCAGTGTTGTCAGCCTAGATTTCACAGGACATAGTTTCAAATCCATAGGACAACAATTTAGGAAGTACCCACTCTAACGGGATTGTACAAAGAGGTGGGGAGGGTTCTGACTTCCCGCAGCTCAGAATCACGCTGAGGATCCAGACCGTATGTGGTAGTCATGGTCCAACCGGAAGAACACACAGTTGGGGTGTGACAGGGTATTGGTTATGGGGGGGACAAGAGCTTGAGAAGCCAACCAGAGAACAGAAGGCGGTGCTGAAAGTGGAACCACAGTGACCATTCCCACCCCTCAGCTACAAGGACAAAGGCAGGAGGTGTGACCAGAGGCAGGGGCTGGGTCACGCACAGGCTGAAAGACTCCAGTTTTCCTGGGACCGCCTGCGACACAGGAGGGGCAGAAGGAGCTGCTGTCAGGGGCACTTAGGAAAAAGTCCTGCCTCTGCCCCTCTTCTCACCCTCCCATCTCATCACTGCCTCCTATTGGTGAAGCAGCAAGAACCTGGTCAGCCCTCTTCCCCCCACACAGAACGCGAGCAGAGGCCAAGGCCTGAAGCCAGTGGCAGGCCTGACGCAGAAGGGAGATGTGCTGCAAGAGGCCTGCGGTGAGTGCTAACGCGGAGGTGCAGGGACAGGGAGAGAGGACAGCGAGCCTGCAGGAGCCAGGCTGGCTGCCCGGCCAGAGCCTGGGGAAGAGGCAGGGAGGCGATGAGGTCACCGTGGTTTGGCATCTCACCCACGGATTTTCCAGCTGAGAGGCTGCATTTTGCCAAAGCGCCCGAAGTGATCAGACTCGGGGTTATCCATCCTTCAAACTCCGCAGGCAGGAAGGGAGGAGCTACAGAGGGCCCGGGAGCAAACAAGCTCCTTCCACCAAGGCTTTGGCCTCCTAGCTCAGCGCGCACTTGGACTTGTATGGAAAGCCCAGGTCTGGAATGCGGGACATTCACAAAGGGGCATTGTTCTCCGGGGGACAGTTTATTGCACTGGAAGAGCGCCCACACTCACCCCCTGTGAATCTGGGGGCGGGGGGGGGGGGGAGGGCGTGGCGGGGAGCTGACCTCCACTCAGGACCAGCTTACTCCTTTCCTGACCCAGATTCAGAGAAGCCTGCTTTTAAACACCAGGCACCTTTTAAGGTCAAATCAGACCTGCACTGTCTCTAAATATGCTTGTTATTACAAAATATCGAGACCAGATTTAGATGAAATATGAGGTGGAAGAGAAATGGCATCACACATTCAGCCGCTGGGCCCCTGGCAGGAGACCTGTGGTGGTTAGTGTGGGAGGGCGTGGACCCACTGGGCGTTCACAATTGTCATTGGACCAAAGCACAAGAATCAAACGCAGTCTACATGGGAATCATCGGTGCTTTTCTTCGGCCTTGCCACATCGGCAATGCAAGGCTCACCAACACCCCTATTGGGGCCAGTCCTTGACGCATTTTGCTGATCTCGGCTCAGGGACAAGGCATGCATAGGAAGGCTGGAAAGGCCTGCCAAATTGTCCTCAAGGCTCAATTTTAAAAGGATAATCTTATTTTTTAAAATATAATTTTATTGATTTCAAAGAAGGGAGGAGAGTGAGAGAGAGAGAGAAACATCAAACACCTCCTGCATGCCCCCCCACTGGGGATCAAGCCTGCAACCCATGCATATGCCCTTGACCAGAATCGAACCCAGTACCCTTCGGTCTGCAGGCCGACGCTCTATCCACTGAGCCAAACCAGCTAGGCAATAATCTTATTTTTTACTAGAAGCCCGATGCACGAAATTCGTGCAAGGGGTAGAAGAGGAGGCCACGTTCTAGGAGATGAAGGGAGGAGAGTGAGAGAACTCAGGGGACTTTGCCTGAGTCTGCTCCCCTGTGCTGTCCAGAGCCACACCCCAAACCAAGCCAGACAGCCCCCCACTTAGGTTGCATTTTTCCCCCTCAGCCCATTCCTTGTCCTCAGTACTCACCACAGCTCAGCACACTGCAGTGAGGAGGGTATGGGCTACTCGGAAAACTGATCAGTAAATTAACTGATTCCTGATGTGTTTGATCTACAAACAAAGCCAGAACTCCTGAGGCTTCCTTGTTGAATAATAAGTGGATTTAAAAAACATATATTGTGGGGCTTTAATGACTTATTCATTGGGGGCTTCCCTATAAAATGGGAAATTATGTTAAGGGGCACACAATGAAGACCCCAATTGCCCTGACACACAGCCCCGGGCACCACTAAAGGGACAGCCATGCGCAGGGAGCGTATCAATCCAGCGTTTGTTAGCCCCGTCCTGTCGGGAAACACATGTCCACAGCCCGGGCCCTGCACTCCCTCCCCCGGGCCTGGCTCCGCAGACTGCGAGTCTGGGGTTTGGTCACAACAACTCCCTTTATGGGACACGTCCAGGCACCAGGCGCTGCACACCTCCTCGCCTGCGTTACATGAGTCCTCACCACCTCCGTCCACCCTCAACGAGGAGGACACTGAGCCTCAGAGGGGTTACCTGATGTCACCCCACTCACCAAGTGTCGGGGGCAGCGCTCCGCCCTTGTGTGCATGGCACCAGCTTGTCTTTCTGAAATGAGCCCGGACGGTCTTTGAAGCTAGAGGAGGGGGTGGGATTATAGACTTCCTTCCGGCCAGGCCTGATCCACAGGCCGCGTGGACTCCAAGCTCAGCCCTATGATGGACTCAATACAGACAGATCCTAACACTGAGATTTGAAAGCGCCTGGAGAAGATGCGGAAGAGCCAGAGACACACACAAAGGGCAAGATGTGAAGGTGTCTGTGCTAACACGGGGGTGAGGGCAGCGTTTTCTGATTCCTCTGGGACAGGTGAATAATGACGATGAGAATGAAGCCCCTTAGAAGCCGGGCCTACAGGAGAGAGAGCTTCCCAGCTCGCAAGCCTAAAGGCGAGACTGACCGTCTGCCCCCGGACCCTCGGGCTTTGAAGTTCTGCAGTAAGGACCTGACCCAGGCACTGAACACCGCCTTTTCTGTGAGCATGAAGTGACATGGAGTTCCACAGGCTGCACCTCATGCATCTCTTCTTTCAGCCCTGCCCTGGGGGCTGGCTTTGTTTCTGCACCAACTGCTCCGTGCTCTTTCCTGACCTGCACCTGAGCAGGAAGCTGAGGGTGTCACCCACCATCATGCAACCAAGCACAGGATGAGCCTTCTTGCTCAGATGCCTCTCACAGGGAGGCCACCACCCCGGACGGTGACAGGTGTCAACCTGAGGATTCTGCTTCGCCTCTGTGGCCCCTCGTGGCCCTGTCCCCACAGGGCAGCGCACACAGCAACCCCTTCGCTGCCTGCCTCCCTAACAGCTTAGAACTCGAGGTGCACCTTTCAGATAGATCCTCCGAAAGAAGCCAACGCCACGTGATTGCAAGGTGATCGTGGCTGATGTAGTTTGTTTTTGCAGAGAACTTAATAGGTTTATCCTGGAGGTGATAATTGGGAAGGGCTGTCCCCGAGCCGCCAGGCACCAGAGGAACCAGGTTGAGCTCTGTGAAGGGAGAACTTCATGACGGAGGCCCAGTAGGACATGAACTCCGGTGCAGCCGGGGAGGCGCGCACTGATTAACGCGGGAGAGGGTGGTGGGCGCTGGTGCGCAGCTATGAGCAGGCGTCCTTCTCCAGCACCTTCAACAGTGAGAGCTGTGGCTTCTACGAGCGAGCAGGCCCCTGCCTTCCCTGCTCAGCCAGCTGATGCCCGACCTGGGGCCTGGGGTCCAGGAAGATCAGGTTTACATCCTAATCCCTTAGGAAACGTTGCCTCAGCTCCCCGGGTTCATTCCAACCAAAAGGTGAGAGGAAGCGAAGAGGTAGCTGAGCCAAGAAAGGCGATCACAGCGGCTCGGAGCAGAGCTGCGTCACGTCACGCTGGGCTTTCCGCCCCGTCGCCGCCATTAACACCTGGAAAGCCTGTGATTCTCACATTAGCAAAACATGCCATAAAGCATGGCTTCCCCTCTCCCCACAGACCCCGGCCCCGTTGCAGGGGGAGGGGGACTGTCACAATGGCACCATTCAGACCTGCCAAGGCCTTCTGGGTG
Organism: Myotis lucifugus; assembly: GCF_000147115.1. NCBI lineage: Eukaryota > Metazoa > Chordata > Mammalia > Chiroptera > Vespertilionidae > Myotis > Myotis lucifugus. Next base: position 237,218 of record NW_005871213.1, on the reverse strand, counting down.
AGGCCTCTGAGGGGAGACTTGGGCCAAGTCTTGTCACGGGACGCAGGCCGGCACGGCATCCCGTCCCAGCAGCCACCGGGCGAAGGGCTCCTGGGGTGTCCGAGCCCAGGACAGTGGAGATGAGCGAGCCCAGTCACCCAATATTAGAGAGAACGCGATGGACGGCACAGGGCGGGCTTCAGTGGGCGTGCATTCCCAGGTCCGCCTTGTGTCAGAGACTGCGAGATGTTAGGATGCGGGGTCCTGCCTGCAGCTCATCTGGAGGAGGGGACTGTCCGTCATGGACCTGGTGCCAGGAAGCTCCCCACCCAGGACTGAACACAAAGCAGCTGGGAAGGCCATGGCCCCCCATATCCCCAATGAGAAAGCCCAGATAGGGTTGCACACACACATGCACCCCCCCACACACACACTCACACTATCATGCATAATAAGTATACAAGCAGCTCAGTTGGTCCAATACTTCGTAAAATATTTCAAATGAGCTATGCCTTTAAAATGACATCCTTTATAAAGTAGGTTAAACCTTCCTACTCTCATTTCGCAATGCGAGTTTACTCAGAGTCTTCGCGTGGCTCCTCAGTGTGGGTCTCACCTCATCAGAAAACTGTCCTTGAGTCACTAGCTGGTGGCAGTGTCACTCCCATTGGTTGGAAAGGTAGCTCGTCTCAGGATGTTGTCACAGGCAATTTCATCTCAAGTCACAAATGTCCCTTCACTATCCAGGATCTTCACAGCTTTCTCTATGGCTTTTGGAAAGTGATCTTTTGAAAGCTTTGTTTGTGACAGCATGCCGGGCAAGGGCCCGACCGGCCAAAGCCTCCCCCAACCCCGGAGGGAGAGTTACACCTAAATTAAACCCCTCTGCCGCCTTTGTCAACAATTCCATGAGGGGAGTTCCACGGGGATCCAATACCAACAGTTTCTGAGGTTGCTCATGTGTCTTCTCCAAATAGCACTCTGATTTGGAAATGAAATATGGAGGACAGTCCCCTGTTGTAAACTCCATGCAACTCCCTGCTTTCAAGAAGAGCATTTTTAGGGAGGTATTTGGCCTTTGTCTCCAGCATTTGTGGGTGGTAAACCAGCGTAAATGAAAAGGCGATAGAGAGGAGAGTGTGGTTTTTTCCGGGGGAGAGAGTGGATGAGTTAAGAAACTTCTCAAAGAAGCGATGCCGGAGGGTGGGTGGGAAGGGTGGGAGGTGGAGTGCGAAGGGGTTCAGTTGGGAGACCCGCTCCTACGAAGGCATCCTGGTGAGGAGCTCATGCATCGTCATGTCTTTTGACGGTCTGAGGCCTGCACGCCTGTGTTCCTTCAGACGGAGCCTGTTTCTGTCTGTCCTTCCTCCCACGCTTCTCACCTTCTCGTGTGTACATGCCTGTTCTTTTTTCTGGAACTCGCTGTACTCTGGTTCTGTGGTCACCATTTTCTTATTCACTTAAATTTGCCGAAGGCAAATGTTCTGTTCCTTGGAGATGGCTGCTCTGCACCGACACAGTGTGAGGGCATTTGCAAAGTGCCGGCTTCCGGTGCTCAAAGTCTTCCTCTCCACCCACAACCGCTCTTCTCTCTCCCGTCATTTCAATGATGTTTTCCCTTTTCCTCTAGAGACAGGCTTCTCTGTTGACTGGCCCTCTACAGCAGTTGGCAAATCTCAGTAAAGGGCCAGATAGTCAACCACATAGGCTTGTGGGCTATGGGATCTCTGCCCTAATGCTCTGCCTCTGCCTCAGAAAACAACCATAGACCCATGTAAATCAAGGGGGGAGGGTGCAAATAAAACTTCATGCATGACATTGAAATTAGAACTCAAATGCTCCATGTCACAAAATTGTATTATGCTTGCTTTTTTTTTTCTTAACCATTTGAAAATGTGAAGCTCATCCCTAGCTCAAGGGCCATAGCTCACAGAGGTGGGCTAGATTTGGCCTTTGGGCTAGAATTTTCCAACTCCTGTTCTACATCATTGATTCCACAAGTATCGATTCAGCTTTGTACTGCCTCCAATATATATTTTAATTTTTGGCATTTTTTTGGCTTAATTGTATTTTTCCAACTAACTGAGCCAGCTCCTTGAAAACCTAATCTGCCACTGAACCAACACAAATTCCATCCCACTGCAAAGCGCCCATATTCCCTTACATGCCGAGAATACAAAACAGATGCACCTAATGTTTTCTGCCATTCGGGTTAAATTATTTTCACAAACGTGCTTCTGCTCTGAATCTGCACGGTGGTGTCTTACCTTTTTATATTCAGAATCCCTGCACACAGCCCACACCGTTGGTTGCTGCCATGTCTCTGAGTTCTTCCCAGGTGAGGTGAGGTGAGCACACGTCTGCTCTTTGCCAACACACAGGGGCGTGAATTCACTGTGATCTCTTCTACTGTCCACCTGGGAGCTGCCTCCCCACCCTCCTCACATCGTACGCTGGGCTCTGAGCACGGCCCCAGCCACATGTCCAGTCTCCGGTGAACTTCCATCTTGTGGACTTGGCTGCAGGGGGTGTTTTTTCCTGATCCCCACACCAGGGTCCTCTGACTGTCAGAGATGGTTTGTCCTCCTATTCCACCATCTGTGTAATTGAAAGACTGTTGTTTTTGTTACAATAAGTGTGGGGCGGGTAAAATATATATGAAGAGCACAGTGCTTCTAATTCCCCGTGGCTCCTCATGGATTTGCTGGACAGTGAGCTCTCGTGTGATGTGTTTTCCATAGATGGACTTGCTGAGATCAGGGGTCACCGAGTGTAGGTGAGAAGTGGGAAGAGGGGAGGCAAAAAGCCTGGTGTCACCTGGGTAGAGGAGGGTCACAGCATCCCCCAGCCTCTCTCCTTTGGAGCTCAGAGGTTGAGGTAGGATACTGACTGACCCTTTCCCCGGTGAGCTCATTCCTGATGCAATTAGGACAAATTCCTTCAAACACTGCTATGCCATTCATCAAAACCCTCACGTTCAGTAATACTGCACTTTTGCTATTAAAAATGTGTGCCTATAGGCATGGATTCAGGAACACTAAGTGACTTGCCTAAGAGTTTGCAATAAGACTGAAAATAAGACTAGCCCACGTCTCTGACCGGAAAAGCGTGCTTTTCCCACACACTGCCCACCTCCAGAGGTTAGATTACCAAGTCCCTAACTGACAAGTGAAAAGGTAACATGAAAATGCAGACTATGTTATTGTAAAAAATGATGAAGTGACTCATCAACATCCCATCTATGACTCTCCAGTAGACATTGGCGTGAAGACACAACTGAGCAAGGGAGCCCATGTTGTCACAATTCCAAGTTCGCTGGCCATTTGATTTATAAGCCTGAGGCAGTTAGGGGGATGCTGGCGCCCATGATGCAAATTGTCATCCATAAATTAGTGAGTGATTAAAATCTCACTAAGGCGAACATATCACCACAAATCTGAGTGATGCACGAGTATTGCCAGCCGTAGCCAGCAGATGCATAGGAATAATTGGCTTTTAATGCTCATTAGTCAGTTTTATTACAAATAATGCATGTGCATGATGTTTGTAAATTTATGCTGCCGTGGGAAGACACGGTGACAGCACAGTGTAAAGAGGCAGAGTGATGAGGAAAAGCACACCTCGAATTTATTAGGCGCCCAAAGGCACAGTTATGTATATGCTTACTTGTTGGTAACCTTGCCTCGTTCCAAAACAAAATAATTTAGGGGCATTTGAAGAAATACAACCATTATAAGAATTGTAAATGAAGACATTATGAAGAAAAAAAATGAAGGTCAGAAAACACAACGAACCAAGCAACACAATTAGTATACAAGATGAATGTGGTGATATCCTCTGCATGTAATAAACATGAAATGCTAAGCAACCTCTGTGCTCATTAGCATTCAAAGCAAAAGAATGAACGCTGAGTAGGGCAACATTCATAGCATCCATGGGGAAAAGTCCAAACCACACACACAAAGAAACATTTTCTCAAGGGAAAGATAACATTTCTTGGTAAAATGGCTAGAAAGAAATTTACCTTATAGCTGTTCATAAAGGTGACACGAACATAAAAGGACATTAATCTTCAAATACGTCTCTAAGGCAAAGACAATAGAGTTCTTTCTGCTAACACACCAGCACACGGGCCATGACCTTCTGCCAAATCACACTTTAATACAAAGTAGACCCTAGGACAGTGATGGCGAACCTTTTGAGCTCTGCGTGTCAGCATTTTGAAAAACCCTAACTTAACTCTGGTGCCGTGTCACATATAGAAATTTTTTGATATTTGCAACCATAGTAAAACAAAGACTTATATTTTTGATATTTATTTTATATATTTAAATGCCATTTAACAAAGAAAAATCAACCAAAAAAATGAGTTCGTGTGTCACCTCTGACACGCATGTCATAAGTTCGCCATCACTGCCCTAGGAGGTGAAAACTTACCTCTTTCAGATGCCTTTTTCAGGCCCTATTCATGCACACTTCCTGGCCCATCATCCTTCCAACCTGTCTCTATTATAACTTTAGTTGGATAGAAACTTAGACTGTAAAAGCTATTCACAACTGAGCAATATACTGCACTTCACTGAATTTCCTTGCAAACGCTTTGCTTTTCCTATAATTGTCTTGTGCTTTTCTCTACTATTAATTACTGCTAATTCAACCGCAAAATCTTCTCCAGAAATGAAAGCTCCTTGTAATGCTCAGGCACATGCAGTAATAGGAAAGTTTTATTGGCTTGAAGAAATTTCTCCCAGAGGCTCCTGTCCAGGCTGGCAGCTCGCTAAGCTTGGTGCATCGCTGTCACCTTGGTGACCCCTCTGGCTCTCTCGCATTGAATTCTTAATTCATGAATCCCACCTGTGTTGGTGTCTTCCCCTTTTTCGGTAAAATGCCTCTCTAGAAAAGAGTACTGGCTGGGGCAAAAGTAGGTCAACAGTTGTTCATATGGAAGATATAATAAGAAATAATAATGCAAGAATCAACTCTGTGTCTCACATAATCACAATGGGATGGATGGTAAAGAACACTGGTTGGGGCCCTTGCTGGTTTGGTTCAGTGGATAGATCGTAGGCCTGGGGACTGAAGGGTCCCAGGTTTGATTCCGGTCAAGGGCACATGCCTGGGTTGTGGGCTCAATCCCCAGTGGGAGGCATGCAGGAGGCAGCCAATCAGTGATTCTCTCTAATCATTGATGTTTCTCTCTCTCCTTCTCCCTTCCTCTCTGAAATTAATAAAAATATGTATATATTTTTTAAAAAGAATACTAGTTGGAAATAATTTTCTAGAAATTTCAAGGGGGTGCATCTTCTGTATTCATTAGCCTGACTACGTGACACTGCCTCCACCTCTGCCTTCTGCTGTAAATGGCAGGCTTTTTGCGTGCCAGCCTGGACACTCTGGCTTTTGCACTTGGCCTCTTAATCACTCTCAACCTTATTTTTATGTTTTTCTAGCTCTTAAGTAGAGTTTAACAATAGTTATAAAATCTCATTCCTCTTATGGTCTCTATTTTCTCCATAATTTCCAGTGCCTGATGTATTGCCCCAGCTCATGTATTTCTTTCTGCTGGTGCAGCATCCCAACTCACTTCTGGTGAAAATTAAGCAAATAAGTGCTATATTGTGCCAGGACTATATGTGATCCTCCAACCACAAGTGAGACTGAATCCTAATTACTAGCTGAGTGGTTAGTAACCAAGCTCTAAAATTCCATCTTAGTCCTGCTTGCATCAATCAACTATTTGGATTCACCAGGATGCCAACTCTAAGATGAAATGTAATATTCAGTAAGTTTATTAGAATACCCTTGTCATCAATCTCCATGGGAGGGGAGCATAAAAAGCATGACTGAGTAAAAGGAGAAGTTGAGCTGCCATATAGGCACAGCCCCTGCGGATCCATTGGAGAATTCTGGAACTCAAATGGCCCATCAGAATTGCCCAGCACTGGGATGAAATGGTTGAGCCTTTATGCTCCTGGCTTCATCAGTCATTGGATGTGAGACATTCTTGGGCAAGGCAGCTCTCCGCAGCTCAGGCAATCCCTGAAAGAGATGACATCTGAAACCTGTCTCCTAACAACTCTATCAACAGCCAGTTGCCAAGCCCTTCCTTCATGGGGGACATCTCTGTGGCTACTATGATGGCCCTGTGGAAGGAAGATGTGGGCAGGAAATTGGGACCCCTCTGTCTTCTGCAGGCCTAGTTTTATCCCTGCTATTGAAACCCAGATTTATCATTTCATTCTGAGTTGGTGTTTCCCCAAAAACCCAATGAATCACAGAATAATTATCAGTGTACCATAAAAATAACTATCTCTAGGTATAAGTAGGGAATATGGAAAATAAACTGTTAATTCTTTAGAATACAAGAGAATTATTTCAAAATGATCCAGGTCATACAAATTGATTATTTATGATGTGCTAGATACAATGCCAGGAGGCAGTAATTTCAAAATATAAGTACCAAATCCAGTATGAAGACAGACAAGAACACACTTGACCTTACTATTGCTCACTAGGTGCCATAATTAAATAATGTCCTGATGACAGTGAGAGCTCAGAAAAAAGAACACCCGAGGAAAGGACATCTGAACTGAGACATCCAAAATAGAGCACCCAACCGGTGGATGCTTGTTGAATCATTTATGAGCGTGTTATTAATAGGCAGCAGAAATGAAGGTGATGGGAGAATTCTAAGCAGACTTTGATGGTCTTTCAGTGTTTTCTCTGTATAGAAAGCAGTAGGTAGCCCAGTGTGAGTACTTATTAGGTGACACTAGAAATACAGGGTGGTCTCATATGGCCTTGAATTCTCTTAGAAGGACTATTGACAATATTCTATGGAAAGTGGCAGAGGGCATGGGCATCTTGAGGATTTTTGAGCTGGTGAGTAAGTAACACATTGTAGGTTGATATTAGTCCCCTTGTGGAAGTGAAAGAAAAAGTATTAGTTAAAGCAAGAACTATGGTAGGATGGCCAGGTACAAGGCTGTAGGAACACCCTAGGTCCGTGGTCAGCAAACTGCAGCTCTCGAACCACATACGGCTCTTTGGCCCCTTGAGTGTGGCTCTTCCTAAGCCTTAGGAGTACCCTAATTAAGTTAATAGCAATGTACCTACCTATATAGTTTAAGTTTAAAAAATTTGGCTCTCAAAAGAAATTTCAATCATTGTACTGTTGATATTTGGTTCTGTTGACTAATGAGTTTGCCGACCACTGCCCTATGTCAACCACGAAGAGGCCTAAAGTGTGGCACAGCAGCAGAGGTGGAGAGATGTTGGAGAGCGATACTGAAGCCACACCTCTGAGAGATGTTCTGTGTTCAGTGACATCTGCGTCCTACTGCGTCCTACCGAGGGTTAGTGAACCCTCGGTAGGACTCAGTAGTTCATATACCTTATCTTGTTTATCCTCAAAACAACTGTGTGAGGTTAGGATTATGGTTCCCCACACACAGATGAGAACAGTGAGCACAGAGACCTCAGGTGACCAGCAGAGGTAGGATTTGAACTCATCCTGACTGTCTCTAAAACCCAGCTTCTTTCACCCACCACTCCGCATGCGGTCAAGATGACATCAGTTCAACCAACTAAATTTGCTTCTTTCATAATAACTAGACAGCAGTAATGACATTTTTCTCTCTACTCCTTTTTTTTTTGTAATATTACGAGGTATTCAGGAAGTAAAGACACTTGCTGAATTATACAGCAATTTGTTATGACCAACTATTAGCTTTGAGCTGTCCGGGCGCCACTGACAGTCCGAGTGATGTTCTAAGAGCTCCACGGGAGATGACGACAAGCACATGCATAGAGAATGAGGAAACTAGCACGTGACAGTGCATTTCAGTCACTGATTTGTTAGTCTCGGAGCCCAAATGAGCTCCCGCTGATAGCGAAGTCACAGGCTCTGTCACTCTCTTCACACCCCTGGCATCATCTTTCCAGATGCTGTTGTCACCTGAAACCAGAGCAGGCCCTCAGTTCCAGCTCTGCCTGTCGCCTGGCCACGGGAAGTGTTTTAGCAGGAGGACTGTGATGCTTATGTCGCCCAAACATTAATCACGGGGCTTGTGGCCACAGCAGGGAAAGCCTTCTCCTGATTGGCTGATTCACTGGACAGAGTTTTGAAAAAATTCTCTGGTGGAGCACCCTGAGCTGTTAGCCAGTGTCAAATCATTCAGTGGTTACACCTAGAAGGACTTTATTATTATTATTACCACTATCTTAAGGAATTAACAAAGGTCACAATGTGTAATACCTTTTGCTATATAATCCATCAGGGTCCCACCATACATTTCTCAACTCAAATCACCTTACATATTTGGGGAAAAGAACAAGGAAGCTTGGATACAAAGCTAGGAAAGCCTCAGACAAGCAGAGGAAAAGGAGAGAGGAGTGGGTGAGCCCAGCATGCCCGGGAGCGGGCAGTTCCTGCCCAGAAGCACCCTCGGCTGCCAGCTCCTGTCTCCCAGGGTCCAGGCAGGTGTCCGCTGGATGGTAAGCTTAGCGGATCACTCTAGCTCTGAGTCTGCTTCTCATCCCCAACAAGAGACCACAGTCTCCATGTCTAACAATCACGATACAAATGAGGAGCAATCATACCTTTAACATGCCAGGCACAGCTCCTGGCATCTAAGAGCTGCTCAGCCGTGCCATCTTCCTTTCCTTCACTACCAGGATTTTAGAATTTGCCAGGTGCTTCCACAGACATCATCTATTTAATATGTTAGAATCCTGGCGAAGAAATTAGGACCTATGTCCATGCACGTATTTAGCAGATGAGGAAAATCAAGGCTCAGGAAATTGCTCCAAACCCTTGTAATTTATAAGTCTCCCCATCCCACATAGGTCTCAACTACTAGTGGAATAACAGGCAAAAATTAGAAATTTCCCATGGGGCTTCTGTCCTTGGGAAGCTGTTAGATGTTGATGAAGTTGAATGGCTGCTCCAGAGCCCTGCTCTCTGCAGACAGGAGACATTCCCCACCAGGTCCCGCGCCTCTCCCTGGACTGTAACTTCCAACAGTATCCACTCCAGGCCCTTCTGCTCTCCTTTGCTGAGAAGCCAAAACTCAAGTGGTTTTAAAGATCAACATACATTAAATGATTTGCAGACCTTCTTTCTATTCATTCCACTTCTCTATTTCCATTTTGAGAATAGAGTAATCTGAGAAAATGGACATTTAAAGAGCAGACACCTCTGCTGCACAGGCACCTCAAGGCCTACACAGGAAAACATGATGCTCATGGCCCTTCATGACTTGCTTTCTCTTCCATTTATGGCTCTGCCCTTGCATCTCTGACCAGGGCTACATATAATGTTTCTAGATCTTTCTTGACCATGTTTTGCAGCAACATGTTGATTGCTTTTTATCCAGCTTCTTTGGGTGGCCATTGAGGGTTTTCAACAGTCTCCAAGGGCTACCATCTAGCCTGGTGTTCATGGCCAATGCACTCACTAGCCAGCTGGCCAAGTGGAACCAGGACTTGATAGTTAAATGGAAACCCATACATGACATTCTATGAACATATTTGACTTACTGACTTTTATGTTCCTTCCCAGCCACTAATGCAACTTTTTTCTCATCTTTCTACCAAACCAATTCTTACAAATATCCACGTGGCGAATGAAAGTCTCTGGTTTCTTCTCTCTGTGCTCCTTGCCCTCTGGGGAAGATGCTGATGGGTAGTGGAGGCGGGGAGACAAGCAGGGCCTGAGTTTGATCATCACCAATTGTCAAATTATTGGTGAACTGCTGAAGGATTGATGGCCATAGTGCCCCTCCATCCAGAACAGGGTATTTCACATCAAATTGCAATCTCCCATTTAATTACTACTTTTCTTCCAAACTCCTTTGAGGAAATACAAACACATTTTAAACTTTATGTTTCTTTTTTAATTTTAGGGGAAACATAATCATTTAAATCTGTGCTTGTTGTCTGCCCTTAGCGAAGTCCTGCGAACTCCTGTCAAGATCCCCATTACCCGAGAGAGCACATTTTTCTTTCCGTCACCCCCGCATTGCACTGGAGCTTTGATCCATTATTTTCTTACATTACGCTTTTCTAACTTCCAGGATGCCTTGTAAATAATCCAAATAGATTTGCAGAAAGCAAATCCGCTGTTCCTGTCAGTGTGGCCTCAGGCAATCCCCACGAGTCAGCCGCTCATTAGCAGTTATTACTTGGATGACATCACCAGCAATTTGCCTCATTCACTTTCTAACATGTTGTCATTTTGCTTTGAAAATGTTGCACACAATAAAGAGTTATGGGCCAGGGCTGGGAGCCATCACAGCTCAAGTCACCTTACCGTTTAACTCTTCCGACCCTGGTCGGTCCCTGCCGGCCTGCAGCTTCAGGGAGTGCCTGCACCATGGTTTCAGGTGATGGCAGCCACCCCCTGGGACCCAGTTGTGTACAAAATAAGCAAGTTTTAAGCAAGAAGAGGATAGTGAGAGGAATATGTGATTCTGGGTCATAAGATCCATAGCAAGCCTGGGGCCTTGGACAACTGACATACAATCTTTGGGTCTCGTTTTCCATCTTCCCACTCTGTGCCTGGTAGTCACATACGTGCAGGTATGTGAAGGTCGATTGTAAACCTGAAAAGTTAACTGCAGTGTAACAAATGCAGTCACGTGTAACAATCCTGAGTGTGTTGCTTGGTGGATGTTACTAGGAACACAAACCCATGTCAAGGAAACAACCACAGAAATTAGGACATGGGACCTGGTGGCCCTCTTGCCCCATTCCAGTCATTATGCCCCTCCCCCCAAATAATCTCTAGTCTTATTTCAGTTATAATAGGTTTTAGCTGCTTTTGGAGCTTGATATAGGTGGAAAACATTCTATGTACCCATTTGTATTAGTATTTTTCAATCAATAGTACAAATATTTAATATATCAATGATGAATATAGTAGCAACAGTCAAGATTTTCTCCTAGGGGCATGATACTAGAATGTGTGATTTTGTGACAATTAACATATTATACCATGGAAAGACAATTGTGTTGTTTCCATTTTGGAGCTATTATGAGAGATGTTTCTAAGAATGTTCCTTGCCTATCTTTTGATGTACATTTGTGTGTATTTCTAAAAATAAAATTGCTCAATGTGTATACATAGCTGCTTAATTTTAGGTAATACTACCAAAAGGTTTTCTAGATTAATTGAGCAAGTGCACACTCCTACCAGCAATGTAGAGAGTTGTGGCACACCCTTCTCACCACTTAGTCTTGATAGGGTTTTTTTATTCACTTTTGTTTTCTTCTTTTTTTATTTAAAAAACATGGTCTTTCAGATAGTGATGTCTCATTGTGCTTTTAATGAGCAGTTGCTGGTGATTGTAATATTGAGCAAATTTTTGCTCATATCAAGACTTTTTCCTTTCTTTTTAGTTTTATTTTCTGTTCTGATTTGAAGGAAGAAGGAATAGATGTATTTTCCCCATTCCTCTCACCAAGTACAAGAAAAATCAACTTAGGTAGAAGGAAAAATAATAAAAATAAGATCAGAGCTCTATGAAATAGAAAGCAAAACAAAATAGTAAAGAGAAACAATATCAAAACTGACATTTTGGTGGAGATAAAAAAAAATTAATACCATTCCCAAAAGACTGTTGAAAACAAAAATGATGTCCAAAACTAGGGCGAGAGATACCCAGCGAGTCTCCACAGGTCACATGCCCGTTGCTGACCCTCATGGGCCTTCACGACTTGCTTTCTCTCCTGTTCCTGGCTCTGCCCTTGCAGGGCTGCCCTGCGGCTGCATAGCACACATTTTTAGACTCTCCTTGACTCTGTTGTGCAGCAACACGCTGATTATACTTTATCTGACCTTTCGGGATAACCTTGACTGGCCACCCAAAGAAGCTTAATAGTCCTTGACAGGATCATAAAGGAATAGAGAGCCTACAGCTGTTAAAATAAATAAAAGGATTGCAGAATAAATAACAACTTTGATACTAATAAAATTACCTAAAAATTTTTTACTGCCCAAATAGTCGTAAAATTTACTACATAGTAAATTCACCTCTCTTTTCATTTTAACGGACAGATAATACTTTTTACAATGGAGTTACTGCACATGTTATTTGTCCATTCTTTTTTGTGTGATGATGGGCAATTAGACTTTCTAGCATTTTCTATTATAAAATAAAGTGTCATGATGACGTTTATCCTTGCGTACAAGTGCAAGACTTTCTCTAGGGTCGCATCTAAAAGTGGAACCTCTGGGTCAAGGGCTGACTCAGCATCCCCTACCACGAGCTGTCATCTGAAGTGACTGAACCATCTACACTTACTTGAGCCATGTACAAAGGACCCCTTCCTACATTCTTCACCATCACTCAGAATTATTACACTTTTTGTTGTTAATCATCATCTAAGGATATTTTTTTTCATTGCTTTTGAGAGAGAGTGGGAGGGAAAGAGACAGAGAGAGGGGAATTTCTATGTGAAGGAGACACGTGGATTGGTTGCCTCCCACATGCACTCCAACCAGGGCTGGAGATTGAGCCTGCAACTGTGGTATGCGTGCCCTTGACTGGAATTGAATCTGCCACCTTTCAGTCCCTGGACCAAGGCTCTATCCATTGAGCCAAACCAGCGATGGCCAGAATTATTGCACTTAAAAAAAATACAATTGCTATTTTGAGGCCTAGAATTATTGAAAGTTTCATCTATAAATGCATATGTGCACCAAGTTAAGTGTTTAACACACTTTGTATTAGTTGATCTTCACAATGGCTCGGCATTGTGGTCCTCTTGGTACAGGTGGGAAATCTAAGGACCAGAAAGCAAAGTGGCCCCCAGGTTTCTAGGTTATAGAGCTAATTCCGGGAGAGCCAGTGTTCAGATGCTAGTTTACCACCAGAACCTGAGCCTCTTCCGTGGGACCATGATTACCATGGGGAGGAGCCCTCTGGCATTTAGGACAGACTTTCTGGCTTATGCTGCCCCTGTTTTCCCCGAGGACTTTGTGCAGAACTCCATCTGCCTTTGCTCTGAGGGGCCGGCTCCCTCCTGCCTCATGACTCAAGCGCTCCTGCTTGTTGTCCCTCCAGGCCCTCATTAGGGAAGCCAGAGCAGGGAGAGTTCTAGGTACAGTTCAAAAGTCTATGAGTTTTTCTTCCTAGCTTTGCTTTTATTTTTAACTGCACTTCTTTCCAAAAGGAACTCTGTGTGTCCTGACTCGAGCCTGGTGGTATGAGTCACCGGGGAGATATAATACGCTGATTGCCAAACCAGGTTATTATTTTTCCTTTTTCTATGACTCATTCTCTTCGAAATCTCTAATTTATGATACAAGTCAGGGAGATGTAAGCACCGTCTATGTTTCTAATGGGCTGTTGGGTTCTATTTGGGTCGACTTTGTGTGTTTTAACGGTTGGGGTGAATACTGTGAATCCACATGCCTCTTAGAAAGGGCTGGAGTCAGCAGTCAGTCAGTCACCTGCCCCTTCTGAGCAGCCACGGAGCCCGGGTCATAGGCCAAGTTCAACCTCTGAACCCGGCTGACAGAAGAGAAAACCTTTAATGAGCTATCATTAACGCCCCCTAAAAATGTGCATCCAGAGAGCAAAGAACCATGAAAATTACCTTGAAGTAACATATTTCTAATACATGACACGTGGAACCTGTCATCCTCTGAAATGCCACTGAAAAATGCCACTGAAAAATGAAGCAAATTCAGATGCAAAAGATGAGCATGGCTGACAGGATGGTAGTGCAGACCACGAACACACACGCGGTGTGGAAGGGATGGGCAGTGTTGCCCATTCACTTTATTAACCCTTTTTGGTCCAACCTCGAGGCTGAATCGACAGACCAGGCGCTAGGAGCAGGTCCAACGTTGAGCAATAAGAACATTAAAAAGTTCAACATTCAATCCCGTCAATTAATTTGGACCAGACTGTTTGAATTCCAAAAATAACATTGGACCGCAAAGGGTTAAGTAAGCAGAGTCAGAATGCTAGGCGGGGTCACCCAATGCACAGCCACCTTCTGAAAGTCTCCAGTGATGGGGCTCGCCATGTGCTCACACACACAACCGTGAGAAATTCACACGGTTGAAATCCACTGAACGCTTCCTCTGGGCCCAGATCTCCCATCAGAATGAAAGATGCAAACAAGATAGCTCAGTATCTCAGTCTTAGCTGTCTTGGTCTTAGGAGGACAACCTCCTGACTCAGACCCACATGCTGGTCCCCAGCTCCCCAGCCTTGTCCTAAGCCTCTTCCTTCAGCCTGGCAGCAGCTGGAGCGTGAGACTGAGGCAGCTTCTAAGCTGGTGCAGACACAGACTTCATCCTCTGGGCTGCTCATCGGCGTTGGCATCTATCAGAAGATGCGCCTTGTCATTGCCTCTGTTAGGAATGTCCCCAAAGCCCCCAAACAAGCATCCCTTGCAGAGGGATGCAGTCGCTGGATGGCCCACATCCCTCTCCCAGTTTCAGTGGCCCCCTCTCGTTATAGACGAAATTGGGTCACCTCCCCACAATCCATATTGAAGCCCTAATCCTCAATGTGACTGTCTTTGGAGATAGGGTCTTTGAGGAAGTAACTGAGGTTAAATGAGGTCATAGGGTGGTGAACTTACAAGAAGGGAAGAGTGTGCATACAGTGAGGAAGGGCCAGTGGGCTTGACCTTGAAGGGTGGGTAAGTGTTCACGGATGGACAGAGAGGGAAGAGTGTCCCAGTGAGAGGAGCAGTGTGTGAGGCCGCAGGGAGATGTGGGAAAATGAGGTGTGCATGAGGGAAGACAAGTGGGCTTGTGTGGTTACAGCTCATGGCTCGGGTTATGAGGGGAAGAGCTGTGGTTGGTGTAATGCTGTAATGCTGTAACCGCCGTGTGTGGTGTCAGAAGGGCACTAGACTTACCGGGTGATCACTTCTTAAGGCATATAAATGTCTAATCACATGTTGTACACCTGAGACTAAAATAATATTGTAGGTAGGATGTGATTAGAGCAGATTTACTGGCACAATTAGCCAACTGCCCTCCACTGGGTGAGGAGCAGTCCTGGGCTCTCTGAGCCCAGGATTTTTCCCCTGAGAAAATCCTTAATACATGACAAAGAAATGGCATCATGCTTTGGGGCAGCAACTTGCCTGGAGTGGGGGAGGGAGTTCAGGGTAGAACACAGTTCCAGCCCTTCCCCACTTCTACATTTAAGCTTTGGTGAAATAGCACCAAAAATTACAGACATTAAACTGTGCCTTTCACTGCTGTGCTCCCACTGACATTTCCACTATCCAATCATGACACAGGAAGAAGAGCTGTGCAGCTTATCAAGGTCCCTCACCGGGTAAATAATAGAACATGGACTTCATCTCAGATCTTCGTGACTTCAAAGCTGTGCTCTCTCCCTCAACTGTGGGATAGGATTTTTATAAAGAAACCAACGCAATTCAATATACTGTGAGAGCTTATTTTTCTGACCTTTTAGAAAAACATCCGATTGCTAAATCACTGATGGCAAAAACAGGTCTACTCTGGAATTACTGACTCCAGAGTAGTGAACAAGCAAAGTAGCCTCCCTTAGAGGAGAAATGCACGCAGACATTTGGAAAAACATCAGGTGCCTAGGCCAATACCTGGTATACAGTGAATGTTGGTTATTATTACCATGATAAATAACAGAATTGTCCTAATTATATAGTTAATGCACACATATACACATACATGTACATGACATGGAAGAGAAAAACATAATGCTTACAAAATGCATTGATTAATGTACTTCTTTGTTCATTCAGCCAATAGTTTCTTTTTTTATAATATATTTTTATTGATTTCAGAGAGGGAGAGAGAGGGATAGAGAGATAGAAACATCAATGATGAGAGAGAATCATTGATCGGCTGCCTTCTGCATGCCCCCTACTGGGGATCAAGCCTGCAACCCAGGCATGTGCCCTTGGCCAGAATCGAACCTGGGACCCTTCAGTCCGCAGGCCAACACTCTATGCACTGAGCCAACCCAGCTAGGGCATAGCCAATAGTTTCTAAGCATCAATAGTCTTCAGGCTCTTTGGATCAGAGTTGACATCTTTCAGCTCCAAAAGGAGCTATGAATGGATTAGCCTTCGTTAGCAAAATCGCACAGCAAGTGAATAATCTTTAATGTGCTTGCATGACAATGATTTCATAATATTTTTATAAAAAGAAGGGAAATATAATTCAGCCATTTCTCTTACACAGTTGGTTGATTTCCTTTAGTTATTAATCATTCAGAAAATCTTCTTTCATATGCTAGCTCCTCGTCGGCAACGCCATGGAAATTGTTACCACTGCTGTGTAATCTGCAAACACCGCCATCACATTTCTTTTGTTTGAAAGTTAGAAGACTTCAGGTCACTTTGAGTTTTCTTGTGCAGGAGCATTCTTAAACATTTTAATTAGACAACATTTCTTCACCAGCTTGTCACCGTGTCTTTGTAGCAAAGGCATCCTATGAGTTTGTTATTTTTGTCAATGTCAGCAAGATTTTGAAAAGTCATTTTAATTATTCTATTTACTCAGATTTCCTTCTAAAAGTAAAAAAAAAATGGAGGATTTTCATTGTGTGCGCTGTATTATCAAGTAAATTCTTAGAAGATAGAACTTCTGTTTCAGATTATCTGTTTACGAGTTTACACATTTGAAGGTTGGAAGGACTTCCCACAGATTAGCCTCTGGCTCCATACATTTCGGGACCTCTTTCTTCTGGATTCCCCACACACTTCTGTGGCTGGGGGCCCGTGTCCCCTGCGAGTCCCCCTTTGGCCCTGCACCTCTGGGTCACCCGCCCGGGTGAGGCCACACAGCAGGTGGTAGAACTATTTTTAGAATCTGTTCCTACACCAGGATGGTTAACAATAAGTCAATTGTTCTGGAAGTGACTGTGAGTTTCGATAAACTCAAACCAACCTCAACACAAGTCCTTCCCCCGCTAGATACTCAAAATGCCCATGACCACTCTAACGCCGCCCAACACAAGGGAGAGTCTGGCAGAGAAGGAATGGAAAGAGGCAGCAGTCTTAATTGATTGTGGTTAAAATATCTTACTTTTGCGGATTTTATAAAACCATATGACTATCTAAAAGCACAGCCAGGGCTCTCTGGGGACCTGGGTGGGGCCCACGTACCGGAGGGCTCTGAAGCTTAAGTTTCATTAAATTCGTGGAAAACACACTCTTGGTTCCATGTTTAGAGGCTCTGCAGAGTGAAGGACAAGCTCACATCACTCTGGAAAGCAATGAACGGGATAACAAGAACTCACACTAAGCCCAGACCAGGACCCGGGACGCAGACCTTTTAACAAAAATAGACCATGAAGCCCGTCAGGGCCTGTACATAAATGTCACCTCTGCTTCCGGGGACCTATTGGCACTGACACTGCCCACGTCTGGCTGTGGCCGTTTAAATGGCTCTGGAGAATAACAGCTTCAGTGGGGAATACAGTCAGTGATGCTGTGACCGCCATGTGTGGTGTCAGACTTCCCGGGGTGATCACTTCTTAAGGCATATAAAGTCTAATCACTATGTCGTACAGCTGAGACTAAAATAATATTGTATGTCAACTATAATTGAAAAATTAAAATTTAAAAAAAGAATAACAGCTCGGTACTCTAAATCAGTCTGCCAGGTGGCAGCTAAACCCTTACCCGTCGTTCCTCAGCATTGTGATCTGATCAAAAGCAAAGACTTGGAGAAACCATGCCCCAGGGTGGCCCACACTGACAGCGAAATAGTCAGATGTCAGCAGAGAAGAGTGAGTTGGACTCTATTATGAGGGTCTGAACGGCTGGAAAGTGGAAAACGCATCATTGCCTCACTGGTAAGTTTGGCTGAATGCTCTGAGGAACTGCTCGTTTTAGGAACATGCTCTCCCAAACCTTGCCTCCTTGGAGATCCATCCTCCACACCCCTACAGCCAGGGGGGTTTCAAGAAAATAAAACAAGACCGTTTCACTCCTTTCCCTAAAAACTAGGAGTGGTTCACATGAACCCTAGAATAAAGTCCCAAAGCCTTCAGGTGGTGTCCAGAGCTAACCCTCTCTGCCCTTTGCCCACCTGCAACATCGCCTCTTGTTACAATCATCACCACTTCCCTGCTTATATCAGTCAGAGTTCTCCAGAGAAACAGATCCAAGAGAATAGCTATATCCATAGCCATACTTATAGCCATATCTATATCTATATCTATCTAATCTATTGTATCTATATCGCCAAAACCGGTTTGGCTCAGTGGATAGAGCGTCGGCCTGCGGACTGAAAGGTCCCAGGTTCGATTCCGGTCAAGGGCATGTACCTGGGTTGCGGGCACATCCCCAGTGGGAGATGTGCAGGAGGCAGCTGATCGATGTTTCTCTCTCATCGATGTTTCTAACTCTCTATCTCTCTCCCTTCCTCTCTGTAAAAAATCAATAAAATATAGTTAAAAAAATAAAAAAATAAAAGCTTTAAAAAAATAATCTATTGTATCTATATCCATATCTATACCTATTTATCAAGAGATTTAAATTAACCATCACAATACCCTTCCTAGTTTGGTGCATAATGCTTTTTTCTATTTTTGCCCATATCATATTGCTCTGTAATGAGTCTAATGAGGGAGTCTGTGACCTGCTTGAAGATTGCATCTGGTTCAGTGTTCAGTCAGAAACCATTTTAGAGATTTTTCTTTTTAATTAAATTTTATTGGAGTGACATTGGCCAACATGGATATATAGGTTTCATGTGTGAATTTCTAAGTTACAAAATCTATATAGCACCATGTGCCCACCACCCAAAGTCAAATCTTCTCCTGTCACCTCATATTAGGACCCTCTTCTCCCCAACCCCCTCCCTCTGGCAATATTTGTGAACAGTAGCTCTGACAAAGGTTTAATTTCCTAAATATATAAAGAACTCGTAAAACTCAACACCAAACAAATAAACAATTCAATCAAACAGTGGGCAAAGAACTTGAAAATACACCTCTCCCAAAAAGACATACAAACAGCCAATAGATATATGAAAAGATGTTCAACCTCACTGGCAATTAGGGAAGTGCAAATTAAAACTACAATGAGATACCACCTGTTAGAATGGCCATTATCAATAAGATAAGCAATAACAATGTTGGAGAGGTTGTGGAAAAAAGGGTACCCTCATTCACTGATGGTTGGAATGTAGACTGGTACAACCACTGTGGAAAGCAGTCTGACGATTACTCAAAAAATTAAGACTAGAGTACCATACAACCCAGCAACCCCACTCTTGGGTATATATCCGAAAATTTTGAAATGATTTATACACAAAGATATATGCACCCTTATATTCATTGCAACATTATTCTCAGTGGCCAAGGCACGGAAACAATCAAAGTGCCCTGTGCTAAAGCACTGGATAGAAGATGTGGCACATATACACAATGGAATACGACATGGCCATAAAAAGGAAGAAATAGCATCATGTACGACAACATGGATGGTCCTTGAGAACATTATGCTAAGTGAAATAAGTCAGACAGAAAAAGCTAAGAACCATATGATCTCATTCATATGTGGGATATAAAACTGAAACTTATGAAGACTTTAGGTATTTCAAACAGAGAGAATTTAATTCAGGGGAGGCATTACGGGGGCAGGGAGAACAGAAGAGAAATAAATGGTGTGGAGGAACCAAAAGGAAGAATGGTTTTACCCAGAGATCAGAATACACTAACACCCTCCAGCTGAAGTCTACAGGTCCTTACCTGCTTTTGAGCTTTTGGAGACACGGCCAATCCTGAATCTGCCTAAGATGGTACCACTTGCCAGGGTTGAAGCTACAAAAGAGGAGCTACTTCTGCTTGAGCTACTGGTGTCTGCACTCCCCACACACTTGTGACCAGCTCCAGCCACTTCCACACTGTCCCAGGCACAGACCCCCAGTTTCTCTCTCCTTCTTGGATCTCCATCCACCCAGCACCTTCTATTGGCAGCAAGGAACAGGAAATCTGCTGGCAAGGAAGCTTGGGAAATGTAGTTTGCAAACTCCCAGATTTGGCTTACAGGCAAGGGTGTCTTCTCCCTTTGAGGGTGTCCTGGAGCTTCTGATCCTGAGGATTTTACCTTTGTCTTCACATTTCTCTTTTCAGCCTCTTTGGTAAACCAACAGTTTAAGTTAATCTGTTGCCAAGCAACTCACTTTTTTATCAGCACACTTCTCATTATCATTAGCGGCATTTTTTTTTAATTTCTTCAGTGACAAAATACTGGCAGGTTCTAAGAAATTATATATATAGACAACTACACTCAGAGTATTTTTTCCTAAAACAGTGATTTTCATTACTTTATCAGTGGTTCTCAATCTTCCAAATGCCGCAACCCTTTAGTACAGTTCCTCATGTTGTGGTGACACCCCAACCATAAAATTATTTTCGTTGCTACTTCATAACTGTAATTTTGCTACTATTATGAATCATAATGTAAATATCTGATACGCTATATGTGTTTTCCGATGGTCGCGACCCACACGTTGAGAACTGCTGCTTTAGACAGAGGCCTCTATGAAGCTAAGCAGTGAAGTATACCTTTCTTAATACTTCATGTATTTTCAAGAGGAATTGGTTGCACCATATATTATATAGTAGGCTTTTCACTTGCTAGATTTGTGTGTCTTGAGAAATGCATGTTCAAGCTGATGATGAATCAGAGATTTTGGCCACTGCCATTCAACTGCTATTTGGTCTTTCGGTTGGAACATTTCAGTTTATTCTCCATTTGAAGAAATTCACACACACACACACACACACACACACACACACACACGTGCATGTTTTCCCATCTATGTCTACCTGTACACGTGGACATTGGTTGAGTGTTCTCTTGCTGATAAGTGTTGTTCTCAAGACTTTTCATCATGACTTTACCCTGTGTGGGTCATTCATCTTCCCCCCTTAGGTCTTACTGCGTCCATTGTAACAGATGAAGAAGTGAGGATCAGAGAAGCTAAGGCACTTGCCTAAATTACACCAACCATTGCCCGAGAATTGGTCAAAGGCGTGTGAGTTGGCCTTGAGGTCTGAGAGGGTGTCCCTGCACTAGGAAGCATCGTGCATGAGATCACAGAGTTCCCTCCCTTTCATTGATGGCACGTTCCGAAGCTGCTGATTCTACTTCACCATAGAAAAAGAATCTGCAATTTATCAGAATCTAGGGCAGGAGAAATTGTCCCGGTCCCTCTGCCTGAGGAGACTATTACTAGCCATGTGGAAGCACTTTGGGTTGCTCAATCTCTTGTAGCACTAGCACTGAAATATTTTAAAATTCCAAGCCATGCATTGCTACATGCTAAACACACATTGGGCAAACCATCCTGCAGCCTTCTCCTGGAAGCATATAGTCTATGGATCGGGGGAGGTTCTGCATTTGCAAACCAGAAAGCTCAGCCCTCATCCGGGCCTCAGAGGCCCCCAGGAAAGGGGAGGGTTCCCTGCTTCTTTCTTCCTTTCTATGTGAGCTCCCAACACTGACATTCATCACCTGGGCGATCAGTATTTAACATGAGTTTCTTCCCATTACAGTTCATGCGGATCACGTAGGCTGTCGGAAGAGCTTGAGTTGAAGTGGGACCAAAGCGAAGCAGCACTCAGTCCTGGGAGACGGTTCCGTCAGATTGACAATGGCACTGCCCGTCCCGGGTCTAAGGAAGCAGACACGTAGGCCATGTACAGAGCAGCTTGTCCTCATGCTGAGAGTGCTAACAGGTCTGCACGCCAGTTCTAACATAGATGCTTTTAGAAATGTATTTCTTTTCACAGGCGGTTCCCTCTTCCCCAAATACTAGTCCTACCCATATCCACCAGCTCCTTGCTTCTCATCTGTGATATTCAGCTCAACTGTCATCTCAGGAAAACTCTTCTTTCCATATCCCAGGTCCCCCTTCTGGGTTCTTCCACACCTTACGTACGCCTCTCCCGATGGATGGTAACTGACAGTGTCCTACCTGACCGCCAACTCCTTGAGCAAACGGCTCTGTCTCATCAGTCCTTGTGGCGTCAGGAGTCAGCATAGTACCTGGCGAAGTGTCACCCAGAAAATATTAATGGAATGAGATAGTGGATTATGAGTGATCGCAACTGTAGGTCAGAAGCACAGGCTGTATTTAAAACAGGGGATCAAATCATCACATCTCCACCTGCCTGGTAGAATTAAGTTTTGAATACATTTCTCCTAGTTCTGATACTATATACTTGGGATATTTTTATTATTTTGAGGAATAGCATATATAATAAAAGAACACATATAATATTCTATATGATTTAATGGATAATATTTATTATTAAAGAATCATAATAAAATAAACACTCATGAATGCTTCTACCTAGCTTAGGAAATAATGGACTGTAGCCTTAACCAACCTGGAAATAAAAGTTGAACACATGGTTATATCTTCGTTATAAGCACAATTTATGAAAAGTTTATGTTTCGTTTCCTAAACATGATTAACATTAGCAAAATAATATATACTAATTTAAGATGATTGTGAAGACCTGGAGAGCCCATTCAACGCACTTACAATCTCTGTGATGCTCATTGTATTTCACGCTTCATCTCCTTGCTTTCCTGGCGGGTGGCTCACTCTCAGTTGGGTGTGCATGTGTATGTGGGCACACATGCACGCATGTGGATGTGTTTCTGTCACCTGTCTAGCCTTTTTCCTGACCCCTGTACCTGCACATATCTAATTGTCTGATGGGCACACATATATGTATGTGTCACAGGTTTTCAAGCTCAACTTAACTACAACTACATCTCTCAATTTCTCTCAGGACCTCCCCTAACCTAATCCTCCTCCTGTGTTTCCTGCTCAGGTCAGTGCCTCCGCTAGACTACACATTAGAGTCATTGTGGCTTTCTCCTTCTTCAAAAATGAGGTTATCATTAAATCCTCATAAGTGTCTTTTCTACTCAGAGCTACTTTCATTCTGAGATTCTTTGCACACAATTTCCAGGATGTCTTTTTTTAAAAATCAAATCTCTAGTCAACTCCCCAACCCCAGTTTAAGCAATAAACACACAATGAACTTTTTTTGGAGAGAGAGGAAGGGAGAGGGAGAAGGAGATAGAAATATCGATGAGAGAGAAACATTGATTGGCTGTCTCCTGCACACCCCCTACTGGGGATTGAGCCTGCAACCCGGGCCTGTACCGGGAATTGAACCGGTGACTCTTGGTTCCTGAGTCCATATTCAACCACTGAGCCACACCAGCCAGGCCACACAATGTACTCTGCTGGAACTCTTGTGAACTGCGATCTGGATAACTATGGTGATAACCCAAGACCATCAGCAGGGAAGCCCAGTGAGCACAGGTGGGTGTGCCCCGCCCACCCCGGCCCTGGCTAATATGTCCCATGACTGAGGGTATATTAGGGAAGTCAGATTCCAAAAGGAATGAATCGGGCACAATTGCTTCCAAATACAGTTTGTCCGAGCTTCTATCCTGAGCCCCAAACCATCGCTTTCCATGTGCACACAGCACACAGCGTACTCCAGACCCTGGGGGTCATCACCCAGGTGACCCCAGGTGAGCTGACCTCCTCCCACCTGGGGCCTGGGGGTAAAATGCACTGGCCTGTGCCCCCGGGGGGCTATCTGCAGTTTAGCGGCAAGAGGACCACAGCACACACTTCCCAAGTTCATGGTATTCAGTTCCTGTTAATAGGGCCGCCTTCAGGCTGCTGTGCTCCGGGCGGCCCTCTGGCTTGTGGGTTCGTTTTCCCACTGCAGGCTCAGGTGGGGAGCAGTGAGCGTGGCCACCTGAAACAACACGGGCCTAATCTGGAATGATCCGTTTCCCCGGCGAAGATTGCCCTCGCTGTTATTTTTCTTTTTCACGGGAGTTAACATGTCACATGCACATTAGCCGTTCCTGCGGCCCTGAATGGGCCTGTGTGTTCCCGAGGTCCCTCAGCCATGCCGCTGAGCCTCCTTTCCTCGAGGTGCAGGAAGCTCTAAATATTAACGAGGCCAAAGACCATGCATTCGGCGCTCCCTGCCCACCGCGCACTTCATTAAACACGACTTCCGAGGGCGTGTGCAACGAGGAAGCCGGCCAGGAGAAGTACACGCCGTTACCACCCGCCCCGGCATGTTCAATGCCGTTCACACAGAAGGAACCGGTGGTCTGATGGATGGCCAGTCGGCAGTTTATGTTAAGTATCTCTGAAGATTGGCAGAGATGAGCAACCTTAAAGGGCCATCTGTAGGTCAGCATCACCCCATTGCCTGGGACATTTGTTAGAAATGAAAATGACTGGGCCCTGCCCCCAATATGCTGAGTCAGAAACGCAGCAGTAATTCCCATTCACAAAGCCATCTGCTGACTCAGCGGCCACAGGGGTGGCCATGGCCCTCCAGCCCCGTAGAACCGTCCTAGGCAGTTAGATAAACATGTGTCCTTCGGGGCGACAGGACTGGGGCTCAGACAGCCCTGGATGCTGCTCCCAGTTCTGCTGCTGCTGATATGTCGCTTAGGCCTGTTTTGTAACATATTTGAGCCTCACTTTTCTCGTTTGCAAAATGGCGATAGTGATACAATCTGTTCTACTGAACAGCTCAACTTGTGATGGTGTTAATAATAAACAATACATATAAAATATTCTATTTGAAATTATAAAATAAATAGTGGTGAAGTGCTTTGAAACCTTGGGGATCTTCACATCGTTCCAGCCTATGTCCTGCCTTATTAGAGGGACTTCCTCAGTTCGCATCTCAAGGCCACCCGGGGCCACCTGAGGGGCAGAACAGACTTCCAAAGCGCAGAATCATGTCCTGCCACTGACAACAACAAAACCCTTATTAACAGACACACAGGAGGGTGCTGCAGGGGACCCCGGGGGAGCGTGAGAGGTGAGCTAGGTGAGCAGGGAGGATGAGCTTTGTGGAGGCGAGGAGGTGCGCTCACTAACGCAGGGCTGAAAATCCTTGGAGCAGAGGATGCACGTGGGTGTGATGAGTGTGTAAATGGTTGCATGTATGACAGAGACAGAGAGAGACAGAGAGAAACTATAAGAGAGAGATCATAAGCTGAGAGAGACTGACAGAGGCAGGAAGGAGGCAAAGGCAGCAGAGGAGGAGAAGGAGAAGGAGGAGCTGAGAGGATAGCAAGGTAGAAACACTTTCATTGCATCTGACAGTGGCCATGTAGCAGCCCCTGTTTGTTCCTGTCGGTGTGACCCTTTCCTGTTTAAAAGCACTGCACTCCGCTCAGTCCTCACACCAGCCTGTCGGTTGACAAAGGAGGAAACTGAGGCCCAGGGGACACCAGTCACCACTCTTGTCAATACTGACCTGAGAAGACACTGAGGCAGAAGCCCAAGGGCTGGCCCCAGGAGCCCAGGACATGCACGGGACACCTGATGCTCCTGGCGCTGTGAGACCCACACGTCCATCTCTGGGCCCTGAGCAAGGCTGGGGGGGTGGGCAGCGGGCTCACTCACCTTGCTGATCCGGCAATGCTTGTGGGGACATTTGTTTCTAAGTCAAACATGGAGAGAAGTCAAAGAGTTTTTATTCTTGCCCCTCCATCTCTACTTCTCCTTACTGAGGCAATCATAACAGTTCAACGATTTAAGTTAAAGAATCCTCGGTCTCTCCCTCATTTTCAATGTAGGATATCCTTGCCTCATTTCCTCTCGTCACCTTCCCACATTGGTTTGCACGCGTTGTAACCGTAGCACATCTATCATCTTGCTCCTTGCTTTCTTCATTGTTACTACATAATAAACAATTGTCCTGGTTGCTATGGTGTTTCCACAGTGTTCGTTTTAATAGCTGCGTAATATTTTATTTAGGGAACCATAAATTATTGAACCGTCTCCCTGTTGTTTTCTTAGTTAAATTCACATTTTGCATTAAAATATTCATGTGCATATACACAGTAATTCACTCTGTTTTTGCTACTCCTGCTGGCACTTGGGTGCATGTTTATTTCCTTTTATACTTTGATAGAACGTGGAAGGTAAATACACCATTTTTTAATAAGATGCTTATGGTTATCTTAGGACATTCCGCCCGCATTCTGAATACTGCGATCTTCTATTTATAGCATCTGGTCAAACACACCAACGAGGGCGCCCTTTTATGGACTTCTGTGCACTTGGCGCTTCTCCCTCTCCTTCTCCTTCCCCGTTCTCCACCGCGTGTGCTGGGGGTCTGACAGCCCTCCTTAAAAAATGGAAAACAGCCTGGCTGGTGTGGCTCAGTGGTTGAGCATCAACCTGTCACCCAGGAGGTCACAGTTCAATTTCCGGTCAGGGCACATGCCTGGGTGGCAGGCTTGATCCTCAGCAGGGGTGTGCAGGAGGCAGCCGATCAATGATTCTCATCACTGATGTTTCTATCTTTCTCCCTCTCCCTCTTTGAAATCAATAAAAATGTGTTAAAACAACAACAAAAAAAGACTTGCTCTTGTGCTTTGCTTCCCGCCCAATGAGTGAGATTGCAGAGCCCTCCTCGCCTCTGCTCTGTGCTTGCTTGCTCTCCAGAATAACTGCCGGCCCATCCTCTTCTCTTTACAGCTACTACTTGATCTCATCCCTCACATTCAACATTTTCTTCTGAGTGTTTCCTTCTCTTTAGTTGGGATGATTACTGGGTTTGGGGACACTTGACAGGAAAGAGCACGTCAGATCAGCCTGGAAGGCAGTCG